>NC_056745.1:1356050580-1356361772 GCF_019279795.1 Protopterus annectens
GATCTCTGCTTAACATACAAGGCCATGTCAAACCCAGAGCTGTTGGACATGCTACACTTAAAGAAATCCCAATCCCTCAGAGCCACACCCTCCAGGGATCTAAACCTTGTCATCACAATAAACAAGACATGCTGGAGGGATAGGTTCCTGACCCAAAGACTCCCCAGACTCTGGAATAGATTGCCCATACATGTCAAGCAGAGTGCCTCTTTGGTCCTCTTCAAAAGGAACCTTGACGATTGGATGGGAGAAAGGATATTCAACCCGGGGATCACGTCAGTCTCCCTGCTAGACAAGGGTCCAGGGAAGTAAATAGTGTGGGAAGAAATAGCCAGGGAATTGTTATGGCTAGGCTTGTATAGGCCCTAGGGCTGATAGCCTAGTACCAACCTATGAACCTATAAATTCTCTCCTTGAATTTGCAATCTGTCTTCCCTACATAAAAGTCGGGGCAACACTGGTACTCGGCTAGGTAGACTATAGCCTTAGAGTTACAGTTAAACTTGTTCTTTAGGAAATAATCATGTCCCCTAATAGTACATTTTGACCCCGTGATAACATGTCTACACTGGTTACATGCTTCACACTTAAATGTCCCTGGGAAGCCTCTAATTGTTCTAGTGCTTCTTTCAGTGATGTTTTTTTAAGTTCTTTCCTTTCCTCCAGGTGACAAGGGGTTTATCCCCTAGTTTACTTTGTATGTCTCTACTGGATGTTAACAGCTGCCAATTCTTTCCCAATATTGTTTTCAAAGCTGCAAAGTCTAGTGAAAATGTAGTCACGAAACTCAGAGTATTGCACACTTTACGGGCCAACACCATTTATGGCTTCAGGGCCCCCTATTTCAACCTCTCCTGTGATAGTAGTTTTTCTATCCTATGAGATGTAATAGTTACTTGAGATAGGATAGGTTTAAAGTGGCCAGAAGCACGTTTTCTACTGACCTCCCCTATAAGGCCTATAATCAAGTTGTTGGGGTACCCTCTTTTGAGAAACATAGACTTTGAGTTCACATTCCTTAAAGAAATGATGGTCCTCCATTGTCATCCTGGCCGCTCGTACTAGTTGGCCTTTTACGACACTTTCTTTCTGGTACGTAGGGTGGAAACTAGTGTAATGTAAAAGTGAGTTTGAATAGGTGCTCTTCCGGAAAATACGTGCAAAGTATTTTTTCCGGAGTCTGTTTTTTGTTAGTTCAACATCCAAAAAACTCATAGTGTCTGTGTGGAAATTACTAGTGAATTTAAGAAAGGTAGTGGACTTGTTAAAACATTCTAACATTCTGGAAGCTTGGTTTGGGCCACTTTTGATGATCATGAAGATATCATCTAAAAAACGAGTGTAAAAATAAATGCTCTCATTAAGTTCAAAATTTTCAAAAATGGTTTACTTTTCCCATTTAGCTATAACTAAATTAGCAAGGCTAGTTCCGCAGGGGGATCCCATAGCTACCCCTGTCTGCTGTCTAAAATTTTATTTTTCGAACATAATCTAGTTATTAGACAGTATGATGCCCAAATGTTCCTCTACCAGTCTCAGTTCGGTGCGTTCTGCCCCCTTTGATCTCATGTGGTCAGTTACCCATTCGATCCCAAGATCTTATGGGATCACCGCATATAAATCACGCAATCTACTGTTAAACAAAACTCATCATTATAGTCCAATGTATTTACACTCGCCAAAAATGACCAAGAGTTTTTGCAGATTTGGGGTTCTAAGGACACATATTTCTTCAAAATGTCATCAGTCACCTTAGCACAAGAATAGGTAATTGATTGTCTAGTATCTACCAAAGGTTGCATAGGAGGATCTCCTTGGTTCTTATGGATTTTAGGTATTCCAAAAAGTACGGGAAGTCTAGGTGATAGTACTGACAAATAATTACACCTGTTCTCATCAATTAGTGAGTCAATGAACATATCGTTCAAGAACATTATAATGCGGTTATACGCTAGGTTCAGTTCAGTAAGCATCCCTTTCGAGTATTCTCGCCATTCTTTCTTTGTAATCCATATTGTGCATAATAACCAGTCCACTTCCTTTGTCTGGTTTCATTAGGCAAACTGGTAATAGTCTTTAGTTGCTGAGAGCCTCACGTTCATCTTTATTTAAGTTGGATGTTGGACCTTACCTTATGTCTGTGGTTCATAAAAGCCCTAAAATCCATTTCACACATTTTTTCAAATAAAAAAATGGATGGATGTAATGGGGGGGGTTAAAAGTAGATCTGAGTCCCCATTATGTTTCCTGTTCCCCAAAATCAATTGTAAGTTGTTTCCTGGTGTAAAGCTTGAAATCTAACAATAAAGCACCTATATCTAGTATGTGTTGGGATAAATGTAAATCCCTTAGCAAAAATTTCAACCAGTAAGGGGTCAACTGGATATTCAGTAAAATTATAAATTTTAAAATCCCCATTTTTGTTCATTATAATTTTACTAATAGAGTTACTTACGCTATCACTTTGGTGGAAAGTCACCTCTTGTTCTTGTTTTTCCTCCGCGTATTGTATTTCCTCTGGTGGTTGGTGGTTGGCTTGTTCGAACCCTGCCCTTGGTGGCTCAGGGAGTTTTTTGGAAGGTTTTTGGAATTGGCACCAAACGTTTGAGTGTCGTCGTCCCCTTCATCCTGGTCGGCAAAATAATTATTCTGGTAGTCTTCATTCAAGTTTGCCATACTTTGGACACTGGTTCCTGGTGTAGCTTCTGTTTGGTTGCAGTTAACGTTACCAGGCATAGCCCTTGTAGCATTGAAACCTCTAGTAACATTCCACGCTTGTGAAGGGGGTGGGTCTGGGTAAGGTGTTCCATTGGCATAGCCCCTCCGGTCTCTATTGATTTTTTTAATTTTAATGTCCCTTGTTTTTAGTAGCAGGTTATTAATGCTTGTAAAAGTCGTGCTACACTTAAATTGGTACCTTTGAAAGTCAAAGTCTGTCTTAATGTCATCATCAAGTGCATTGACTTCCTTTGACAAATCATTGATGTGTGCTTGGTAGTGTTTGGACATAATTTTTAGTAGTTCTTGTCCCTGGGTATTAAAAAATATGACAAGTTCTGTGTGAAAAGCAGAGCCCTTCACTAGACCTGTGGGATATTGCCAAAACCGTAAACCTTTCGGTACAATGTTTTCTTTAAGACACTTGTTAAAATAATTAACCTCAAGCTGCAGTTTTCTTATTTTCACGAGCTTAGAATCAGAGTTTTAACTTCTCAACAATACTCACACTTCCAGTAGCCGGTTGTCCCTGTAGGTTGTTACTGGTGTTGTCCATAGATAATTTAGGCTCGTCCTTGAGCCATGAGTTCAAATCTGGGACTCCAGTGAGCCCTGGTACATGTGTGTCCTGCTGTTTTGGCAGATAATGTGGACTGAATTCTGTAGTCCCTCACTCCAGTAGGGCTACTTGCACCTATATTGAGTCGAGGATTCCTTCCACTACCAGCCTCATTAGTTTCAGTGCCAGTAACAGTATTGTTGTTGTTAGTCCTTAAACCCGCCTTCGTTAAAGCGGTTTGTGAGAAGGTATCCATTCGTGTCGCCAAGTCGTCAAGCCTTTGGTTCATGGGTTCAATCAACATGGTCAAATTCCCTGTTTCGGATCGAGTTTGCAGGGAAAGTGGATTGGCAGCACCGTTCGACTACACAAAAGACATATTCAAACAAAGAAAACAAGTGACTTGTGAACCAGCAAACAAAGGCGAACATGCTCCAAAAGTCCAAAATTTTAATAGCAGGCAACAAATAAAAAAGTTTAAAAGAAGTCCAGTACCAAAAATTCAGGTAATAATGTTAAGCGCTTTTCGTTAGGCAGTCTCCTAACTTCATCAGACAATGACACCCTGGATACACAAGTATGTTTAAATACTTTATCAAGTGCCTAATTGATGCACTTAAGCTTGCTCACATAATTAAAGGCATACTACTAACACTAGTAAACTTACTGATGTTCAGGTTAAATAAGATATAACTCTTTTATGAGTTTACATTTATATAAATTTACTTAATAATAACAAGAGGTGTACATCCCACCCAGTTAAATATTGTCAGTTGTGGTTTAAGTTAAAAAGATCTCTCACTTTTTAAAAAAGTGAAAAAAAAATATATATATATATATATATATATATATATATATATATATATATATATATATATATATATATATATATATGAGAAAAATATGTATATACAAGAGTCCTAAAATATACACTAATCAGAAAGGTTGTTAGAAAATTATAGTATTATTAAAGTTATTGGTAGTCTTAATATAAAGCCAGCCATAGCATGTTACAAATATTATCTCATGAGGCTCTTAAGTTTTAAGACACATAAAATGGAACTCATTTCGTTAAGCATGGCATGCCATGGTAGTATGGCATGAATTAAGTCTTAGCTGCCAGAGAAGTTCTAATTTCTCAAGTCTAAGAGTGGGTGACCCCTCTCTGGCATCTGTATCTATTGAGTCGATAACCCTGAACTTAAAAACTTAAACCACAACTGACAATATTTAACTGGGTGGGATGTACACCTCTTGTTATTATTAAGTGATTTAATATAAATGTAAACTCAGTAGAAGCCCCAAGACCGATCCTTGGGGTCTTCTGCTAGAGGTGGCTTCCCCTACTTTTGACTGAGTGGGTTCTATCAGTGAGCCAGTTTGCTACCCATCTGGTAACATACAGGTTGATGCCTAGCTGAGAGAGTTTATCTATTATGCCCGAGTGGGGAATAGTGTCAAAGGCTTTGGCAAGGTCAACGTAGGCGCTGTGCACCGTGTTCCCCTCATCCATGTCTTTGGTGACTGTTTCAAAGAAGTTGACCAAGTTTAACAGGCATAACCTCCCTTTGACAAAACCAAACTGTGTGGGGTTAAGGTTTTGGAAGTTGCCAATGTCCTTGTTTATAAGGTGCATGATGATGCATTCCATGGCATTGCAGATCAGGATAGTTAGGCTGATGGGACATTGGGGCCATTTTTATTCCTTTGGAATTTCAAAAGGATTGTGTTTGGGTTACTAAACAGTGACTGTGTGATTCAATTATTTTATATAAATGGGTCGTTTATGTTGCGGGACTGTTATATCATTTTGGGCCCTGGTATCTACAAAATTTGGATTCCATTAACCGGAGTGACCGCAGATTCACGAACATGGAGCGTTTGAAATAACGGATGTTTTGGACTACTCGCTTTGCTAATTTCAAAATTGGGAATATGATTTGGACAATAATTGGACTTTTGTATTGATTATTGTCTATATTATTTTCTGTTTAGCAATATAACAGATGTTTTTTTGATGTATATATAATTTATTCTAGTTCATACATCTGTGGGTGTATATGTATGTCCAATATTAATGTGGTTTATCTGTTTGACTATGCACAATGGTTACAAACAGTAACAACAGTACTGATGGGTGTTAAATAGTGGGATATTCCTGAGTTGTAGAACATGGGTTTTAGGCATTTGTAGTGATGTTCAGTTCATATGGCTTGGGAGCGTTCTGGTTGATTTCTAGGGGCTTGTGTTAAGCCTTTGAAATGTTTTTGGTTGGTTGGGTTTATTCCGGATTTCAGATTTAAACCACCAAACATTTGTCTTCAATATTTAGTTAGTGATTGGAGATATGCCATTTTACAATTGATTATAATTATGAGAATTCCAGTGGTTAGTTTGGCCTTGTGGGTCAGAGGGTTTCTTTTACAAACATGTGTGGTATTGTGATGGCTTATTAAGATCTCTAGTAATATTATGTGTATATATATAAGGGAATGGCCTCAATATATATGCCTTTTGTATGTGCTCAGTATATGATTTAATGGGCTTTAGGTTTGGAACGGCATGAATAGATGGGGCCTTAGTGATATTGTTATTTTCTGAGTGGCCTTAAAGGTAACCAACACTGCTTGGGATAGAGGTGTGTTTATAACAGGTTGAATCCTGGAATGTCCATGGGTTGTTGTGAATACTATATCTTACGGTGGCAATATACTAATATATAATTGAGTTTTGGGCAGAGACGTATGTCGGCCTATGGAAGGGCAATATTTTCCAGAGTTGGATCATTTATTCAAATGAGTGTATTTTTCTGGATTTTTTCCAGATATTACACTTTTGATAATTGATATGTTATATTGCCTAACAAGACGAAGGTCATTTTTTTGATGAAGAGCTTTTGGATGAAGAGTTTTTTTGTATATTGGGCCACTTATGGTAAGATAGTTAAAAGGTTCAGTTTATCTGAATAATTTTTAAATATAGTTGATAGGTCACTTCTAACATGGACAATAATATATATATGGATTGATAGAAGTTGTGATTGGTTTTCAAGGTCAGTCGGTTATTTGGTGTCTTTACACTACAATATATTGGAGTGTTTTATATTTGAATCATGGACATTGGGGAGCTATTAAAGGGTCTTTCGGCCGATCAAGATAATTTGGAGGTGTTTGGGTTAAATAATTTATCGGGACCGGATTCTACGAATTCATTATTGGATGGCCCATCACAATGCAACAACATGTTTTCCAAGCTTAATAGACAAATGAAGGCTTTACGCACGAATGTATGGCATTTGAAACTTTTCAAAGCCTACAAGGTCAAGGATATCACTCCTAGGGGATTAAGGGTCCGTATACAACCTATTGTGGCCAATATAGATAGTGAGCTTTCCAAGGAATGGGCGGAGGCACAACATTTATCATCTATGCATTTTGTTGATTGTTTATTAAGGTATTATGACAGGACTATTCAGAGTCAACTTACAGAGATTGAAATTTTGTGTGGGGAGGTAGAAAAATTTAAATCTGAAGTGTTATATTCACAACAAGTTTCAGACCTGGCTAAGGACCTTTCAACATTGGAAAAACAACTTACAAAAAGGAAGATTAACAAGTTTAATCATGATTTGATGGACTATGAAAAAGGGAAACCTTTTGTAAATCATAAATCGGTGAGATTTCAGGAATCTAGATTTAGTAATAGCAATAGTAATAAGAAAAGACCAAGGTCCATCTTAAGACATCATAAATCTATGTCTGATACTACCTCAGAAGAGGAGGCCTCTTCTGTAACGGATGGGGAAGGTTCTTTACGCCAGGTGTCCCCAGCGGCGAAAAGGAAACAGCCCCCCCCTTTAGAGTTAGGGGTAGGAGGGGGGGTAAGAAGCATAAGAACAGACTCCGGCAACATAACCTTGCAGTCCCTGTTACAACAAATGGTGACATAATTGATAACATACATAATATTTCCTCTTTTGAACTTTCTCCAGCACATATTAAACTGCTGAATAAAGGGCTTTCTTTTGTACCCTCATCATTGGTTTCAGAAACTCAGTTATTACAAGATGTTGATGAATTTTGTAGAATACTTAACCTAAAAATCTTTTTTGCAGATCAGGAACATACTCAAAGATCTTCTGATTTTAGGTTTAGGAAATCTAATTTTGTTCCCCCCATGAACAAACGTGTCCATTTTTAGAGAGTGCATAATGAAGGAGTTACATTTTTCCAATTTATATGGTCTTACCGAAAATAATTTAACAGCTGTAGAAAGACAAGCCTTGGTTGAGCTTAGCACTAATCATAACATAGTTATAACTATGGCGGATAAAGGAGGAGCAGTTGTGGTTTTGGACCATTCATTATATAATCAGGAAGTTCTACGACAGTTGGCAGATTCTAGTTTTTATATGGCACTAAATGTGGATCCGACTCTTTCTTTTAAGAGAGAAATTGATGATTTTTTGGATCTATCGGTGCAGCAGGGTATCATTACGACACAGGTAGGTGTGCAACTTAAGGTGGATGAGTTCTCAGTATCTATATATTTTACCGAAAATACATAAAGACCCATTACATCCCCCTGGGAGACCTATAGTTTCAGGTAGGGGTTCCTTAACGGAACCATTGTCAGCTTTTTTGACCCAGTATTTGAAACCTTTGCTGCCGCTTATTAGGTCTCGCATCAAGGACACCACCGAATTTCTAAATATAATTAATGATTCCCAACTAGAATCTCACTGGTTACTTTGTACTCTTGACGTGGCTTCATTATATACAAATATTCTACATGATCAGGGAATTTTAGCTGTTTCCTTTTGGCTATATAAATCTAACCTTTATTCTTTAGCCTTTAATAACTTTTTGATTAAGCTCACTGAATTGGTATTACGGAAGAATATCTTTTATTATGCAGGTAAGGCTTATTGGCAGATTAAAGCACTGCGATGGGTGCTTCTTTTGCACCCATCTATGCTGATTTGTTCATGGGGTACTATGAGGCTGGGTATATATATGATGACCAACATAACAAATTTTACAACATCTGGATATCTGGCGGAGATATCTAGACGATTGTTGGATGGTGTGGCGTGGAGATAAGCTAAGTTTAATACAGTTTGTGGATTATTTGAATAATAATAGTCTTGGTATTCGGTTCACTGCTAATATTGAACTTTCAGAGATTGTATTTTTGGATGTTAAGGTTTCTAAACTTGCGGATAATACTTTATCGACTACTATATATCGCAAGTTTCCTAAATACAATACTTTGTTACATGCTAATAGTTCTCATCCACGCCACACCATCCACAATATTCCGAAATCGCAATATATGAGAATGAGACGTATTTGTTCATCTGATGAAGATTATTTGGAATGTAGTCTGGATTTAACGCGCAGGTTTCTACATAGGGGGTATGAATCTCAACTATTAGTTAAAGCTGAAGGTCAAACTACCAAAATGAAACTTCAGGATTTATTATGTTATAATGTAAATAACAGGGATGGTAATAAAGCTAATCATAATCAACCAATAAGGTTGGTGACTACCTATGGGAATAATACCAATCGTTTTAGGGATGTCATTAACCAACATTGGGGCATTCTTTTGTCACATGAGGTTCTAGGTAGGTTGTTGCCGGAAAATTGTCAGTTTTCTTACCGGAGGGGACGGAATATGAATTCTCACTTCACACATTACAAAAGATATTTTCCAAATATACCACAACAAAGAACTTTAAGTGGTGATATACTAAGGGGGT
This sequence comes from Protopterus annectens, assembly GCF_019279795.1. Classification (NCBI taxonomy): domain Eukaryota; kingdom Metazoa; phylum Chordata; order Ceratodontiformes; family Protopteridae; genus Protopterus; species Protopterus annectens. The sequence goes on from NC_056745.1 coordinate 1,356,059,622, forward strand.
GCTATCCTTGTGGGCATTGTGCTGCTTGTCAACATTTGCAACAAACTAAAGAATTTTCTAGCAAAAATCGCACTTAATTTTTGAGATAAGGGTTTTTGCTAATTGCAGCACAGATTGGGTGGTATATCTGGCTACCTGTAATTGCTCTGCATTCTATGTTGGACAAACGTCCAGACCTGTCAAATTTAGAATAGGGGAACATTTAAGTGCAATTAAGAACAAACGTGTTGCTAATGCCTTATTTAAACATACCTTGGAGCATTCTTCGGCCATTTTTCGGTTTGTTGTTATAGATAGGATCACCCTTCACAGGAGTTTTAAAGCCGGATGGCATCAAAAACTTGATCAAATGGAACAAAGGTGGATAATTCAATTGGGTGGTTTATTCAGACCTGGTCTAAATATGTTAGAATAGAATTTTGTAGGTCATGTGTATATATACTATGACTTATGTAAAGGGATTATGTACTATTCAGTAATTTTGTTTCTAGGCATATTTACAATACCAATAGGAATGTGCAGGATGTATATACATCCAGAGGATATATGATTTGAGTTTATGGGATTATAGATCTAGGTACATAATATATAGGATTTGGATAGCCTGACCAAATTTTGTGATATAAGTGGGAATGTATGTTTATGATAAATTTTGAGGTTTATCATTATATAGATTAAACAAATATATATAGGTTGCTTATATATATAGATTGTCTTGACAAGTTGTTCTGATCATTATTCAGGTCCCTAAACATTCTGGTCACGATATAATTTTTGTCCATATTATTATTTTTATAATATTATTTTTATAATGTTATTTTGATGATATTCAACATTGTTAATGTATTTCATATGTTTATTATGTTGAGTTTTTTTATTATTATGTGGGAAAGGTGCCGTTTTGTTCAAATGCATTTGTTTATTATATAAGATTATGTACCCCTTTAAACATGGAGTATATAATGTTGGTCCACCAGGGGTCGGGTTTCCTTACTTATACAGAATTGCATTGATAAAGGCCATGACATGGCCGAAACCGGTATGCTTGTTTATTAAGATTCCTTTGATTTAATGGAATCTTTTGTCATTAAAGTTGGTTTGATAGAACCGTACGTGCTGGCTCATTGTTTTTTGATGGGCCTATAATTGCCTGGGTCAGTGGAAGCTCCACCTTTTTGTAGAGGGATGACAGTGGCTATCCTCCATTCAGCTGGGATGAAGCTGGTGCTCGGGCTTTTGTTGAATAGGGTGTCTAATGGTGCTGAGAGCTCATGCCTGAGTTCATGCAGGATGCAGCAAGGGATGTTATCTGGTCCCATGGAGACCATACTTTTTGCCTTTGAGAGGGCAGGTGCTGGGGATGTCCTGGTTTACTGAAGGGGGACAGGAGGGTGAAGTTGTCTGCCAAGCAGGTTAGCTATATCTGTGGCATTTGTGTACTATGTGCAATGTCTTTATATACGTTTTTTTCCAAAATGTTCTGGATCTTGTCTCACATTGTTTCTGTCCAGTTTTATTAGTTTGGTCTTCACAGTTACAGCTATAGTTTGCTCTCACTTCATTTATTTTTATCTTTATCTATCATCGAGCTTGAATTCCACTTCTGCATTTTGCCAAACTGTTTGACATTCCTTCAGAAGGTGGTATAATTCCGTTTTCTGTTTCTGTTTTGTACTATGGAGGTCAGGTTGCGACTGAAGAGTCTGTCAGCCAATCCACTTTTTTGGTTACCAAACTGAAATTAATAAGTAAACAAACAAGCAGAAAGCTGAATAATAGGTATAAGTTAAATGATTTCATATAGAGATTGTTTGTTAGGGTACCTTAGAGAGTACAGTACAAATCTGTTTTACTTTTTTATTAAAATGCACTATTAAATGTTTGCTTAAAGGTACCATGTAATCTATGTGTACATTGTTGCTGCTCTTACAGGACATAAAACACAGTAGGCGGGTATTCAGAAATTAAAAATTGCACACTGTGTAATGCTAAACTTTGCAGTAAGTGTTATCATGCAGGCATACCTCTCAACCTCTGAGAGCAAGAAATCTGGACAAAGCCATAAATAATGGAGGGACAAAGGCCCAAAAATAGGAACATTTTTTAAATATTGCTTTTACAAACTTAAATTGATAGAATAACAGGTTTTGCATTAGCATGGTTCTCCTGCAGGGTATAAAGTCTGAAACTCAAGTGTCTGTCATTATTTTCTGACTACAGTCCTCAATGTTTTGCCAGAAAAGCATAATTTTGCGAAACAGACCAAAAATAAGAGGCAAATATCTGTATAGTTGAGTGGTATACATGCAGGGCATATCCAGTTCAGAGATATTTGTAGAATAATCACACGAGTGTGAATTTGTGTGGTCATTAGTATATACTTTCATAAGTACCGTATTTGTGGGTGAACATGAAAATATTTTATTTTGGTATGTGTGACTATGGATGCTAGTATCAACCATGTCTGTTAATTATAAGATGTATACCTATGTATACATATCGATTGTTTTGATTTAGTTAGTTTAAAGAGGAGCTTTTCTCCCCGGGCCTCTACTGAAAATGGACAGGTATGCAGACTAGCCCGGTCAACAAATGTAAAATAAATAAATAAAATAAATGTGAATAAATTGCCTATGTGCATGCACATTACTCAGGCAAAAAAGCTTAAAGATTGCAATATATGCATGCATGTGCACATACACATATGTATGTATGTATGTGTTGAATTAAATATTGAGATGCATGTGTAAATATGCAGGTACAAACGGAGTCACTAATCATGTTACATTTGCCATTACTATTTTAGATGATTTAGGTGGTGATAATGATAATTACCAATGAGTTTGTTCCATGTTTTGTGTTTTGCACAAATTCTTTGATTATTCATTGTATACACACACACATATGTGTGTGTGTATGTGTAGATATATATATATATATATATATATATATATATATATATATATATATATATATATATATATATGGATCTACTACTGTTCACCGAAAGCACATTTCACTGAAAATCAAATTAGAGTGCACTTTTCACAGAAAGCTCATTTCTCTGAAAACACATTTCACCGAAAGTTGTCGATGGCCTTTACCACACTGTAGTGCGACCCTGGAGTTAGTATATATAGTAAGGGGGGGTGTATTATGTACATATTATTGTCAGAGAACAGTAATATAATGCAATTACATGTATCCATGTATATAATTCAGAATATTTAAAATATGTGGAGGACTACGCCCCCCACACCACCCCTTACTATATATACTAACTCCAGGGTCGCACTACAGTGGGGATAAGGCCATCTACAACTTTTGGTGAAATGTGTTTCGGTGAATTGTGTTTTCGGTGAAAAATGCACGTTTCGGTGAATAGTAGTAGATCCATATATATATATATATATATATTCAGAACACATTATTGATTACATTTAGAGGTAGTTACACAATGAGGGTATGGATAACAGAGTAGAAGACAAGGACAGTACAGTAATGTGATCCCAGATGTACTAAAAGTATAATTCCACATTGTAGGATAACAGCAGAACTGTTTGTATTGTTGAGAAAGTGAAATGACAGAAAACTATGTATACAGTGTATGAATGTTGTACTACCTGGGATATTATCGTATTCCATAATAAGTCATTATGGCTATATTACCCTTTAATGTTTAACTGACCCTCAGCATTATGTCAGACATTTGCATAGACCTAAAATGTGACATCAACACACTGGCCATACTCTGTCTGTACTGTTGTGGACATTTGAAAAGGTGATGGCAGTCCTATACTTGGACTGAGAACACGTCCTTGTTTTCATTTGATGCATTCAGGTATGGGTTGTAGCACTTTACAGCTTATCACCAGTGCATAGCAATGAGAGCAATCACCAGAGGTGACATAATGAGTGGGAACACTGTTCTGTCACTGGCATGAGATATGCAGTCACAGCAATGAGAGCAGTCACCACAGGTGACATAATGAGTGGGAACACTGTTCTGTCACTGGCATGAGATATGCAGTCACAGCAATGAGAGCAGTCACCAGAGGTGACATAATGAGTGGGAACACTATTCTGTCACTGGCATGAGATATGCAGTCACAGCAATGAGAGCAATCACCAGAGGTGACATAATGCGTGGGAACACTATTCTGTCACTGGCATGAGATATGCAGTCACAGCAATGAGAGCAGTCACCAGAGGTGACATAATGAGTGGGAACACTGTTGTGTCACTGACATGAGATATGCAGTCATAGCAATGAGAGCAGTCACCAGAGGTGACATATTGAGTGGGAACACTGTTCTGTCACTGGCATGATATCTGCAGTCTAGCCGTCTAGACAATACATTTTGTGTGAGTAGAATATTTCTCATTCAGGGCTGGGGTGTGTTTGTATGGTTTGGGTCATCCAGAAGTGTACTGGCAGGCCTTATGTAAATGTTGTTGTTCACTCATGTCCTGCTAAGTCTTCCAGGATGACAGTACTGCATCTGTATAAGTTTTTAGTTTTGTCACTTCTCTGAACTAAACAACACTGTGTTATGTGATGCTATTATGTAACCGATGTACAGACGTGATTAATAGGTCTGTGAACTGTGATCTGCATTATCAGATATGTATCATATCTGAAATTTATAGACATTCAAGAATGCCTAGAATTTCCAGTCCGTTAGTAATACACAAAGAGGATGTTATTTTCAAACCACATGAATATAAATGTAGATTGTGTTACATACATGCATGCATGCATGCATACATACATACATAGAAAAGTAGCTATTATAACTTGTCAAAATATAGGGTTATCGATGGCATGAGATTTTGGTTGCAGCACTTAATTTTTACTGCCTTAGTAAAAGTACTCCTGTAATTACCTATTATAATATACTAGGAATGGTGCTGAAAAGTATATGGTAAAATGTATAGACTGCATTTGCTTCAGCTTTCAAATGCCAAACAGGCAGGAAAGATGTGAAAGTTGAAAACATTTTTCCACAATGAATGATAGAAAAAAAAGTGAGAAAAGAAATCCAGTAGGATGGAATCACTATTAGACAAATAGGTATGGTGTGATTTCTGAAGGACAGCATGCAGCATCAGCTAATGAGAAAATACTTTTAGAGCACTGATTAGATTCAGTTTGAAAGCTGCATGACATTTTTAGAGAAAAGATGCAAAATATTTTATTATTTTAGTATATTTGGACATTTGTTAGTCAACATGTTTCTTTGCAAGGCACAACTGTCCAACACAATGCTGTGCTGTAAAATGAGGGAAAATCTGTATGACTATAAAATCGCACCTACATCGTCACACACACACACGCACACACACTAACAAGCAACACTAATAACAGACTGTATGAAAAATAATTGATAGTGGAGGGAAAAACATTTGTAGCAACAAGCATGAAAAATACTATTGCCTAGGCTCGAATACTTATTTGACACAGTTTTGCAAAAGCAAGTACATAGTAAAGTAGCTATCACTTCACTGCTAAAGAGGCTCCAGGTCTATGTGTGACAAGAAGATAGCATCTTTAGCTGAGTAAAATCCAGTCATTCAGCTAATCTAATTGCTCATGAGTGGGGGAAGGAAAATACAAAAGGACAAACTGCAGCTGCAAGTTCTAAGCATTTCCTCTAAAACCCCCCACTGAGGGTTTGTATAATCTGACCTGCAGTATGCTAAAAAGGCTATTTGAAAACCTTGCCTCTAGCTGAACATGTGACTTACAGAGTACTAAAATGTAAACAAACTCCTCTAGCAAAAAATCTGAGCCAGTGCCCCTTTAAATGTAGGTTTTTAACTGTTTTTCATTGTCTGATGAAGGGCATGTTTGCCTGAAAGCTCTTATTTCTGTTTTTAATAAAACTTCACCTGGTTTTAATTTTTGCCTCTGCCATGGTGTCATTTGCCATTTAGATGTTTTTTGGATCTATGGCAGCAACCATTACCTTAGTTCCACTGGCGAAGTTGCACATGAGACTAATGCAGTGGCTCCTTTCATCACAATGGTCGATCTTAACCCATCCTCTCGACCACTTGATACGCCTTATAAATCTTTGCAAGAAAGAAAGGCTTTGGTGGATGAAGCCAGAATCAAATCTTTGGTGTCGACTGTTCTGCCTTCCCCAGCCCAGGGCCACAGTGACCATGGACGCTTCCCTGCTAAGGTGTGGGGGGGGGGGGCATTTCCAGGGAAAGACAGTCCAAGGCACATGGTCCCCCATGGAGGCCAGTTTGCACATAAATGTCTTGGAATTGAGAACAGTTCTCTTAGCATTCCAAGTGTTCCATACATCCCTCCCTTCCGGGACCATTGCAATTCAAGGACAACATGTCAGTCGTTTGGTGTATCAACAAACAAGGCGGAACCAGGTCTTGCACCCTGTGTCGGGAAGCCACGAGAATTTGGCACTGGGCGATAGCTTCCAACTGTTTTCTTACAGCAACGCACATTCCCGGGTGTTCCAACCTTATTGCAGACAATCTGAGCAGGAACATCCTGATGTCTCACAAGTGGTCCCTCAGTCCTATAATAGCGGATCAGATCTTACACCGTTGGGGCAGGCCTTGCTGTGACCTATTTGTTTCCCCTCTAAACAACAAATGCAGAAGCTACTTTGCCATGATTCCCCCCCTCAGGGGGAGTCATCGAGGGATGCTCTGATGCACAGTTGGCCCTCGGGTCTGCTGTATGCCTTTCCCCCATTTCCCCTCATCCCGAAATTACTCCAGAAAGCTCAAAGGTTGAGAAGCAAAATGATCCTCTTTTCCCTTATTGGCCCCATCAGGTTTGGTTCCCTTCCCTATGATTCACAGCCCGTGGATACTGGATCAATCCCAAGGTCTGCTATCTCACCTTCAGGGACCGACACCCCAGTCTCCACAGCCTCAAGCTCACAGCTTGATTTCTCTACTTCCGATGATTGCCAGGCTTCCTGATATTTCATCTCCTGTCCATGAGATTCTTCTGGCTTCACACAAACCTTCCACCAGGAAAATTTATTCTAGTAAGTGGGCTAGGTTCTCTACATGGGCCAAAGATCATGACATAGACCCTTTCTCCATGACTACTCAGAAGATCCTACAATGTCTGATTACCCTTTTACATGCAGGAGCTTCAGCATCGACAATTACTGTACATTTAGCAGCTATCTCAAATTTTCACAGTGGATTTGAAAATTCTTCTGTTATGTCACACCGTCTGTGCAAAACCTTCTTGAAAGGAGTATTGCATGTTAAACACCCTGACAATCCCCCCCCCCCCCAAAGAGCCTTGGGACTTGACTTTGGTGCTTCAGTTGTTAACAGGCCCGCCTTTCGAACCTTTTAATTCATGTGATATGAAATTTTTGTCTTGGAAGACTCTACTTGTAGTAGCCCTTACCTCAGCGAGAAGAGTATCTGAGTTGCATGCCTTGAGTGTCAAGAGAACTTACTTGATTTTTCATAGGGAAAGAGAGTCCCTACATACTGACCCATCCTTCTTGCCCAAGGTCATTTCTGGGTTTTCAATTAACCAATCTATTGACCTGCCGGTTTTCTTCCCTCTGCATTCAAATAGAGAGGAATATCTTTTGCATACCCTTGATGTTCATAGGCAACTTTGCTTTTACTTGGACAGAACTAAATCTTTCAGAAAAATGGATCAGTTGTTTGTGGCCTTTGCAGGACCCAGATTGGGTAGGCCTGTCTCCAAAATGATTCTATCTTCCTGGCTTAGAAATGTAATTACCTTTGTCTACCATCAGAATAAACTGTCTTTACCTTCCAGATTAAAGGCTCATTCGACTACCTTCCAGATTAAAGGCTCATTCGACTAGATCGATGGCTACTTCTATGGCTTTTCATTCCAGAGCCTCTATGGACGATATCTGCGCAGCAGCCACTTGGGCAAGACCTCATACCTCTATCACTCATTACAAATTAGATTTAGCCTCTAGGGGATGAGCATCTTTTGGTTCTATGGTGCTCAGGAGTATCCTTCCTTAGAGCCACCCAGGACTCCAGTAGCTGGGGACTCATTCCTAACAGTAAGGAATGAATAAAGATTTACAACATCAGATAAAGAAGTTATGTCTTACCATAATGTTCTATCTGTGTTGTAGATCTTTATTCATTCATTACTTCCCGCCCTCCTTCCCCCTGCCCGAATTCCTGGTGGACTTTAGGATTTCCTTAGTTAAGGTATTTGCTCAGACAGAGCCTCCTACTGTCTCTTATTACTTCTATACTATAAGGGTGGGCAAACTCGATCTGAAGAGACTGTGAGAGGGGCATTATGGGTAGGTCTTAGCTGAGAGTTTTTGGCTGGCGTGAGCTTGGTAATGGCCATGTCGGTTCCGAGGACAGAACCAAAGTCCTAACAGTAATAAATGAACAAAGATCTACAACACAGGTGGAACATTATGGTAAGACATAGCTTCTTTTTTTCTATCTGGACATTGGATTTTCATTTTAGTAGTTACTGCTACACTTCAGCTTTACGTAAGGAGGCATGGTATGAGCTTCTCTATGCAACTCTTTGATATCCATGTTTTTACATTTTCTCTTCCTCTGTGACAGTTCTGATCCTCTTTGTGACACTTTGCACATTTGTCTTGTATAAACAAATAACAGTTCCTTCAGTGCAGCCTCTCTCATCCTTACAAACAGGAGAGAATCTCAGATTAGCTGCTTTACCAACTACATCATCTTCAGGTTGTAGACTATTCCCTGTCTTTTTAATTCATGCTGCCTTTTCCAGCTCGCAGTTCTTGTAGTCTTCAGCAGCATCGTTCATGATAGTGTTTCTGTCAGTGATGTTTTCTATCCAGCATTTCCTTTACTTTCTTTGACATCATCAGAGTGTCTGAAGTTGGCAGATTGCAGTTGCAATTATTCTGTTTAATGACTGAGCTGGTGAGAAACTGAGTCCCTGCAATTAAGTATTCTGTACTCTATAACTGTATGATGGCAGACACAACTTTTTTTCTGCTGTTGTTTACCATGTGATTCCTCACTGTTTGGTTAGTTTTGAACACTTGTTCATTTGACTGCAGATTACATTGACTAGGTAAAGTACCATTGTTAGATATGACCATATCAGTTATCCTCTTTCTCAACAATGTAGACATTAATCCGTTAATCACACTTCCATGAATTTTTGACAGTTTTATATTTTGGGGAACTTGGAATAGTAATCTTTCACATATGTGATACATGACTTTTGTAAATAGAAACAAATTTTATTTATTTATTTATTTATTTTACATTTGTTGACCGGGCTAGTCCAACTGGATATATATCCGTTTACAGTAGAGGCCCGGGGAGAAAAGCTCCAGTACATGCAAAAAAAAAATAACACTTTGCACATAATGAGTATACTAAATCCACTGATGAAAATGCTGTTCCCTTCCAGGATGACTGTGATACATATTGTTTAGCACTGTTCTTTTAGATTATTTATTTATTGGCATCTGTTTACCGGGAAAGTCCACTGGGCAAAAAGAACCCATTTTCAGTGGAGGCCCAAGGAGAAAAGCTCCACAGTATGAGTATAAAAACATACAAACAGCAAAACAATATAGAACAGGATCCTAATACAAGCAAGTAGGCCTAAAGCATACATACTAATATACCATACTTGTAAGGGTGTCACACAAATCATACTACTCTTTTGTTTGCACTTTTACTGTTCCCAGAATTGATAGTTTCAGCCATCAGATTGTATGTATTGCTGTTTTGTTTGCATTTTTACTGTTCCCAGAATTGGTTTATGCATTTATCTCGTCAGTTGATTGGGAACTGTTTTCTGCTTGAATTTCTCTTTTGAAAGAAAAGTTAGACTAAAAGTTTCCTTACAGCAAACTTTTTTAACACCTTTCTGTAGATATTACACTAAGTCAGTGTTTGTATAAGTATTTTTATACTCTGAATCTTGAGAAGGATATTTTCAAATATTGTTCCCACTGTTGGAGATGTAGGAAAGGACTACTTGGTTTGTGGGAGTATATTTTGAGGTCATATTCAGAATTAAATGCTGTTCAGAGTCACTTTCATACTCTGTCAAAGTACTCCAATTGGATTCAACAGTCACTAAGATGTTAATGTTTGAGCCAGTAAAAGTTTAGACTCTTGCTAGAATGGGTGATGTCACTGGTGCAGTGTTAGTAGGTAAGAAGGCTGTCACATAAAATGGATGTCGAGAATGACACTGGCACTGACTGAAGTAATTGAAGTAATGGATGAATTGGATCGGAGTAAGAGTCATGTGAAGGGAACTCGTGGAATAAATGTGTGGCAAGGTGGTTGTCATGGTGAATGCATAAATATAGGTTAGGTGGGTAGAATTTGCATGTTTTAAGTATTAGGCCACTATTTAACATAATAGTTTGTTAATTAGGTTGGGCTGGCTTGGTTCAGTATGTGAATTTTGTTTCTCTTATCTAATGAAAAAAAACTTCTAACTTGTAAATATTAAGAAGTGTGGTCCCACTAACAGTGTATGCAAATTTTACTGTGTTCTTTTGTTTCTTTTGAATGTTTAACATTGAAATTGTATTAATGTAGCTTCAGTATATGGATGTCTTGTGTAATTGGAGCTATCAAAATTATCTTATAAATGTCATGATTACGTAGTATAATATGGTTTGGTAATGCTTAACTGAAGTTCAACACTATTAGTTATGAATCTCTTTATGTTGTATAAGAAAGTTGTATTGATTGTATAGAAAACATGTAAAATGTTAGTGAGGTGGTTTTGTCCTTCTGGTACCATAGAGATATTTTAAGATGATACCATATGGAAAGCTGTCCAAAGTTCAGCAAACATTACAAGTTGGAGGCAAAGTCTGGAGATGGGTCAGGGTTTGGCACTGCAGTGCTCCAGGGGTCCTTTAGCTATGTACTTCTGAAGGATAACCAGCTACTGCACTGAATTTTGCTCAGATGTTATTCTTAGTCACAGCGACCTTTCCCAAAAAGAAGATAATACAGTTTTGTTTGGTACTTGCAGTAGACATTCAAAGAAAAAGAAACTGTAACAGTAGAGCCTACTGTCTCCCCCCATAGCCGGCCTTAGCATAGGCCAACTAGGCAACCACCTAGGGCGTTGTTCTAGCAGAGGCATTTTTCCAGTAATCTGGATGGTGTAGGTAGACCAGGATGAGGGCACAGGGTGGTGTTGGGTGGGCACTGTGGAGACCTTTTGCCTAGGGCACCAGTTGAACAAAGGCTGGTCCTGCCCCCCCGGTTGGGAATGCATGTATTGCTACTGTTATGATCTTGTAATGTTACAAGCACTTCTCAGTTTTTTTTTACACTAACACTGATCTCTACACTGGACTTGTCTACCACAAGCACACCTCCCTGTGGGCATCCTACTTCAGTGAACTGGAGACAGCAAAGAACAGTATAGTATGTATGTTGGAGTTTAATAGTGTTTGTGTCATTACTTTGGTAGTGCCTGATGTGCACCGAATTTCTCAGGGAACAGAACCATTACTAGAGAATTCAAACAAAATTGAGGGGAAAAAGTGGATGAACACAAGTGCTGCTGTTTGCTGTTACAGCGGCCTCTCACATCTCCCCTAACATAAGCAGCTGTACTTAAGCATTTTCTCTTTATCATAGGCCAGTAGGGGCAAACCAGCTTCTCTAAGCTGACTGATTTAAAACCTGAAGCGCAAGCATTAGCTGATGTTTAAACTTTCTGTGTATTAGATCACTTGCAGAGTCAGTGCAGTACTTGATAACCTTTGTCTAAAAGTATTTATATAATATTTGCTGAGAAATGTCACTTTTTGAAGGTTTGTTAATAAGCCTCTCATGCATATGCACACACTTTATTTGGAAGAATGTTCCTTTAGTTTTTCTTGTGCCCTTTTAACTGTTGCTGGTTGCATATGTCCTTCAGTCAATGATTCCCGGTGACAGAACCTGGCTTTTGAAGGACCTTGCTAGCTCAAATGAGATTCTGTGCAGTAAGAAGGTGTCGTTACTAACGTTAAGAAATGGCGAGGCTCCCTGATTATTAGTTTCCACTCGTAATAGGAGGACAATGTTGTAAGTTAAGCAGTTTGATTGTAAAGGTGCTGAGTTTCAAGACTGTTTGTGCTCATCACTGGCAGCTAGTGTAATTTATTTAAAATTTCACATTAAAGAAGGAAAGTATTAGCTAGGAGGGCAAATTGGCATATGATGTTGAAGGTTTTCTAAACGATATGGATGTTATTGCTTGATTGCAATGCTGTAATAGAGGAGGACATATTCAGGGTTCGGAAATAGTACATTTTTGGTTAATGCTGGTCTAATAACTGGAGAGAGTGCTTGTGGTAATTTCCAACATTGTTTTTGTTGATATAAATTTTGTGTACAGTTGTTCCTGTTAAGTGTTAAATGATATTGTGGAGTCTAGGGTTATTCCCAGATACATTTGTTTATTGGTGTGGTGGATCACATTGTCCATGGCATTTTTGAATATTTGAGTTGTGTATGTAAAATTTGATATCTGAAGAGTGGCAAATACCATAGTATTGGTCGTTTAGCTTGTTGTCAGGACATCATCCCCCGTGCTAAAGAGCCAGGACACATACTAGCTGATTTCTTTTGTTATACTGCAGAAAGAAAAATCCGTAGTGTCCCTCGAAGTCTCAGAAAACCCAATGTGCAATCTATAGTGGGTCAAAAACAAACTGAGCAGAAACTTCGCAGTGTGGAGAGTGTAAAGTTCACTACTTGAAATATGTTATGCACCTAGTTCACTAATAAAATACGAGCTTTAAAATACGTACTATAAAATAATAAAATAGTAGGTAGTCTACAGTTGAGTTAAAAATGGAGTAGCCTTTATTGAAACACACAAACAAGACATCCTAGATGAGTATAATGAAAATAATGGGGGGGGGTGGTTTCCGCCTCATTTCGAACTGAGGAATTTTCACGCGTTAGGCAAATGTGATAACCACTACACTACAGAAACTCAGTATAAGTAATGGGGGAAAACTGTTTCTGCCTGGTTTCAAACTGTGGACCTTTTGCATGTTAGGCAAATGTGATCTCCACTACACTACAGAAACTCACTCAATTAGGATTGCTTGTTTGTGTGTTTCAGTAAAGGATATTCCATTCTTAACTCGGCTGTGGATTACCTACTATTTTATAGTACGTATTTTAAAGTTTGAATTTTGTTAGTGAACTAGGTGCATGACCAACTTCAAGGAGTGAACTTTATACCCTCCACACTGCAAAGTTTCTGCTTGGTTTGTTTGCTTTTGCTATATTGCAGGTTTGTTTTTGATAGTCCATGCCGAAACAGAAAATTCAGACTAAATTTTTTTTTCAGTTCAGATGGCATATTATTTATTTATTTATTTATTTTATTTATTTAAATTTGTTGACCGGGAGTGTCCGATTGGACGTGGGTCCATTTTCAGCAGAGGCCCAGGGAGAAAAGCTCCACAGTTAAAATAAGCAGACAGTAGCTACATTGGATTACATAGCGATTAACAATTTAACAAAGAAATTACTTACAACATATTTACAGATGAAGAACATAGTACATCAGTAGACAACTAGAATCTTTATCTGTGAAGTACATAACAGGCATTAACAAATGAAATAATGAGAAGTTCCTGCTGTATAATAAGTACTAGGCTTATGAGCATCTGAGCTTGCTATCATCAAGGTAGTTAGTGGAGTGGAAAGAAAGGTAGTAGTTGGATGGGGTGGATGATATTAGAGTGGGAGTTGCAAGGGCATAGCCAGCATGTTTTTAGGTGCGCTTTTAATAAAGTTTTGAAGTTGGTGCATGATGGTACGGTGGTAATTGTGGGTGGGAGTGAGTTCCATAATTTGGCTATGGCACAAGAGAATAGTGCTTCACCAGCAGAGTTATTGGCTTTAGTGATCTGCAAGTGATTTTTGTTGCTGGATCTTAGTGGCCTGGTGGTGCGATAGGGTTGGAGTAGATTCTGGAGGAATGGGACATTTAGTGGCTGGTTTACTAGTTTGTGGGCGAGTGAGAGTTGATACCACTGAAGGAGGTGAGGGAGTTCAAGCCAGCCCAGTTCAGCAAGTGAGAGACAGTGGTGACTACGGTAGGATGCCCCTGTATGTATTTTGGCGTTTTTACTGTAGCAGGTCTCTAGCTTGTTTAGATCACATTGCCTTAGGTTGGTATATACTGGAGAGGCATAAAGTAGGGTGGAGATAAGATGGGAATTTGCTATTGAAATCTTTGCTGCTTTGGTGAGAAATTGTTTATTTCTGTATAATGCTCCTAGTTTTTTGTGGACTTTTTATGGTCATGGATATGTGAATGTCAAATTTTAGTTTGTCTATTTCCACTCCTAGCAATTTGGTGTGTTCAGTTGGGTATATAGTGGTGTTGTCTTTTGCTGTGATGTTAAAGTGAGAGTTGTTTTGAATATGTTTGGTGGGTTGGAAGATGAGTAGTTTAGTTTTGTTTGGGTTGAGTATTAATTGGGCATCAGATAACCATGTTTCAACAGAGGAAAAGGATTCCTGTGTGACTTTTGCAGTTTGGGTAGGGACTGGGCTGAGCAGATGATGGTCGAGTCATCTGCGTATTGGATGAGTGTGCCATGTTTGGTGGCAGAGGCTAGATTATTGGTGTAAACAGAGAAAGTAGGGGTCCAAGGATGGATCCTTGGGGAACCCCTATGGAGACAGGTAGTTGGGGAGATATGTCATTCTGCCATACAACGGATTGTTGGTGGTCAGACAGGTAACTCTGAAACCAGTTGGTGACTGATTGTGAGAAGGATAGGTTATTGAGGACAGAGATAAGTTGTTTGTGTGGGACCATGTCAAATGCTTTAGATAGGTCTAGGAAGGTAGCAGAGGAGAGATAGCCATTGTTTTTATGCTGAAGGATAGTGTTAGTAAAGGAGAGTAAGGCAGTGGTGGTGCTATGGTTTGGTCGGAAACCATGCTGAGTACTGGAAAGGAGGTTGTTAGTAAGGAGGTAGTATGAGACCTGAGAGTGTATGCATCTCTCTAGTATTTTGGAGAGTGGAGAGAGAATAGCTATGGGGCGATAATTGGTTAGTTCTGCAGAGGGTCCGCCTTTGTGGAGGGGGATTATATGTGAGACTTTCCACAATGTGGGAACGTAACTTTCTGACAGAGATCGGTTAATCAAGATGGATACTGGGTAGGCCAGAGCATCAGCTGCGATTTGTAGGTATTCACTTGGGAGGTTGCCTGCTGCTAATTTGGTGGGTTTAAGTTTAGTTAAGAGTTTTTTTATGTTGGAGGTAGGTACAGGAGAAAAAGAGAAAGCAGTGGGGAGATTACTAGTTGAAGGTGTGGGTTGGAGGGGAAGGGGGGTTGTGTTGTTTAGCTAGTGATAGTATGGTTTGGGTGAAGTGTGTGTTGAATGAGGTAGCAATATTTTCTGAGGAGTGAGGGATGTTAGGAGGAGGGGTACTGACTTTACCTGGGTGGAGGATGGAGTTTATGGAGGACCAGAATTGTTTGGGGCTGTGTTGTGAGGAGTCTAGGGCAGACTGGTAGTATTGGAATTTGTCCCGTTTTATTAGCTTTTTGACTCTATTGCGTAGTTCTAGGAATTTCTGTCTAGCTACGGGGGTTTTGGTTTTGTGCCAGTGCTCCCAGGCTTTATCCCTGTTTTTCATTTCTGACTTAGTGGTTTTCTGTAGCCATGGGGAGGGTTGTGCTTTGGTTCTGGAAAATCTTATGGGGGCATGGTAATTAAGGATGTTCAGGAAGGTAGTATTAAAAAATTCAACTGCGTCATCTAGACTGAGTTACTTTAGAGCCTGCCAGTTGCATTCTTTGAGGAATGAGATGAATGTGAGTGGGTTAAAGTTTATTTTTTTACGTATTTGACGATAGATGACAGGTTTAGCTTGGTACAGGTATTTTTTGAGTAGGAATGTTGGGGAGTGATCACTGAGGCTATCTGATAAGCAGCCTGTTATATATGACTGGGGGTTCTTACTGACTAGTATCCAATCCAGGGTAGTGTGCTTGCTGGAGTTTTTATTTATCCTTGTTGGTGACTGGACTAGTTGGGAGAAGCCATGAAGGTGTACATGATGGGGTTGGATTGTTGCCAGAACAGGATTGCCAGTCAATATTGAAATCACCTAAGATGATAGTTTCTTGGGGGAGATGGTGGGTAGACCAGCTGAGGAGGTTTTCTAGTGGAGGGATGTTTTGGCCAGGTGGGAAGTAGCATCCAATTATGTTGATGGTTTTGTTTTGGTTAATTTGTGGAGCTGATGATTTTAAGATCTGGATGTTTAGATGCTGTTTAAATATTATAGCTACACCACCTCCTTTTTTGTTTAGCCGGTCTACTCTCAGTATGCCGTAACCTGTAGGGAGTATTTGCTCACTGGTAATGTGAGGTTTTAGCCAGGTTTCTGTCAGGATGACTATATCTGGGGAGTATAAGTCTATGGTGGCAATGGAGTTCATGGACTTTGTTGGATATACTTCTAATATTTAGGCTTAGTAGAAGGAAGTCACTTGGCTTTCTATTGGCTGTAATATGGAAGAAGTTGTGGTTTCTAGTCTGATTATGAGGATTGGGGTTGGAGGTGGTAGGGCCAGGGTTGGGGTGGATGTCTCCACTTAGGGCTAGTTTTGATATGCATGAGATTATTAGTTTTCTCAGTTTTTGAATGTGTTTGTTTATAAGGGAAACTTTATGATTGTGCTCTGTGGATAATAGCTATGGTATTTAATAATTTGTATATAATAATTTATTAATTTTTAATTTTTAATAATTTGTATTTGACATATAATTTGTCTGAATTTAGTAAAATAAATGTTCTCCTCTATGACTGTGTTTAACTTTGGAAAGTTTGTACTGATATCATTAACAAAACATGAAAACAGCAGTGAATACTGTAGATTCCTGGGGCATACTGTTTTGAAAGGACCCTCTGACTGACATTGACGATTAAGTGAAAACCTGAAAGGTGCTGTCAGATGGCTAGTTAGACAAGAGATGGTTTAGGAGCTGGATGTGGTGTGTGATTTCAAAAGTTCATGTCAAGTCAACCAAAATTGTACCAGTTTTTTTTTCTACGGAACTGTGTTATATGTCTGATAGTAGGGTGTATTAATTTATGTGATCTGATATAAATGTTAGATTGTCTATCAGCTTTTCAAAGATTATTGCTATCGGCACAAGTTAGCAGTTGGTCAGTAACCCAGATGCATGTCAGTTGATCAATACTTTTATGAAGTGTTGAAAGATCAAAGACTATAACTTTTGGTTAACCTCTGGGGTGTTTTTTATTTGTTTGTTTGTTTTGTTTATTTATGATGGGGCACCCCCCACCCTACCCCTGCATAGTCATTCAACTTAAATATACTTACTTCATGATCACACAACAGTGGAAAAGAAAACTCCACTGTCAGTGCAGGTTTTTTCGCTCATTTGTCATGAAGCATTCAACACTTGAAAATAGTGCTGCTGATCAAATGACAGGCACCCTGTAGTCCTGAGCATTTAATGGTTAATTTGATTTCGGAAAGCAATAATATTTTATGTTTGAATGGAGTTGGAACTGTACCAGTAGTGTTAAGTGCCATCTTAACAATAGTTGGATGTATCTTATTGTGGATGGCTCCAGACTTCTTGTTCAGTTTTTCTGACAGTTGCCCTACAAATTAACTTCTTGATTCTATTTGTTTAAAACAGAATGTAAGAGTCGTCTGAGCTGTGCAGTGCTGTTTGCTTGAGGGGTTTGTTGTGCTAGAGCTCTAGTTTTGGGTTGTCTGATTTGTTGATAGATTTAGCAGTTGTTGCAGTACTAGTTTCCAAGTATTTTTTTTTTACATTGATTGGGAAGAAGAGGTGTGGCTGTTGACTTGTGTGTGTTGCCTTTCCTAGTGGTATTTGACTTGTGTGTATTGCTTTCCTAGTGGCATGATTGGTTTAAGTTCTGATTTCTTTTTAAAAATTGTTTAGGGGAAGAAAAGAATACTACTTATTTCTATGGTAGGTGGATTTTACACCATTCTTGCTGTTTTTCTGCATGTAGGGGTATTTGATGCAGATGCACTGTGTATTGATTTTTTACAGCATTTCACAGCTTGATTATGATGCCTAATTAGTGCCTTTTTTCAATACTAATTCATGGACACATTTGTCCTCAGTCTACAAGTCTATGTGAACGGGTTGTCCTGAATTAAAATTAGCAGGTTAGCTGAGCTTATGTAGATTTGGTTTGAATGGGTTGCTGTACATAGGTACAGCCAATTGATGTGTGTTTATAGCATTACGTAGGCTAGACACTTTTGATTCTGAAAATGGTCTCTGACAAGTTTTGAGGGGGGTCTTGATACCTTTGAGGGACCACATAGAGGTGACAAGGCTGTAGTCACTTAGTTGGGGAGTATGTACATTTTTCAACAATAGTAATCAGTGTTTACTGTAAGGACAAATGTACAGGGTACACATTTTTTTATCCCAATACTGGTTAGTGTGAGTCCCAGAACATGAGCCTGAATGACTAAAAATGTAGATTTGCATATACTTAAGAACGTGGTTGCAGTTTTCTCGGAATATTACCACTTTTCCAAGGAACGATGATCTATGAGCTGAGATAAATAAGTTTGTGGCTGGGGGCTTGCCTCCCACATTGGTCTTGCAAGAGCCTCCCACTGCAAAAAAAAAAACACTGAGGTTCATACTTACAAGTCTTGGAGCTACAGTAGGGAGTCAGTGTACAGTCATCGCTTGCGATGGGATTGGGTCTTGTAGAGCTTCTGATTAGTTGATCTAGATTAACTTTGATGTGTTTTAGACATTTGGATGGACTCAGGCCTGGGTACACTTTTGTTGAAGTCCCCTAGTAAAACTGTATTGTTGGTAGTACTGTTAGGAATATGCATCTTTGTTTAAAAAGATCTAAAGTGAAAGGTGGGGGATGTAGATTAAATTACCACTAAGTGGAGATGTGTGTTTTCCTAATGGTATGTATGCTTTTTATCCATTTAGTGGTGTCGTTATTTTCTGTGTTGACTTGCTGAACTTGTAAGATGTCTGTGCATATATTTTTAATTAAAAGGAGTACTGCTAACCTGTTCTGAGTCCTTGTCTGTTTTCTGTGTGTAAGTGGTTGTTACGGGAAGTGGAAGTGGTTAAGCAGCAGTCCTCTTTCAACTCTGATTCTGTTACAGCTGAGATATGTGGTTTCTCAACAAGTAACAGTGCCTCAAGTGTTTTCCACTTATCGCTGACATTAATACACAGAAAGCCTATTTTAATCCTTTTCTACTGTTGCAGTTTGTGGGATTATGATGATCTGTGAGCAGGATTAAATTGAATGTCTCCAGATAGCACAGGTTTTAATGTGAAAAATAACTGTTTATAGTGTCTCTCTTTTTTTATGTATTTTTGGGGGAGGTGTTTGTGTTTGCAAGCGTGTGATGAAAGTACAGAACTGTTTACAAGAGTTGTGTAGTTTTACCTGGAGCATGACTGATCAGGTTTGGTAGTTTAATAGAAAAAAATATGAATGTGGTGATCCTTACTAATGTCTTATAAATAAATGTGTAGGATATGCATAAGGGGAAATTATCTGTGAGGGGCAAAAAAAAGGTAGTCAGTGTTTCTAGACTACATCAGTGGATATGTAAGTGTCATCATACTGGGTACTGATGTCTGAGCTAGTTAGGTTGGTTGGTTGATGATTTGTTTGACAGTCGAAGTGGAATGCAGTGTGCAGGATAAGAATTAGAGTATCAAACAAGATTATAAGGGTGGCTTACTACTAGCTCTTCCGGCCATCACAAACTGTGATGATGGTTAGCTAGTTTGCAGAGAGATTGATGGTAAATAATATGAAGATATTCATATTTGTCACTCTTTCATTCATACTTTTTGGATTTCTGTCACAGAAGGCTTGATGTCTAGCACAGTCTGCAGAGCTTTTCACCCTGTCTCTTGGCTGGGCGGATGCCTTTCTACCTAAACATCACTATGGCTGTGGTAAAAGAGGGATGCCTGCCCACATAATCATCAATTCTGTCTTGTAAAAGGAAGAAACATTGTCAGCAAGAGTACTAAGTGTCATCAGTATTTCATTTCAGCCTGGCTGTCAGAAAACAGATAAGTATCCCACTGGAGAAATATGTATTTCCTTTAGTTTGTCTGTTTGGAAAGTTTTAGTTCTGCAGGCATCATGTGGTGTCAATTTCTAAAGTTCCCAAGTTTTTCTTGTAGAAGGCAGATACCATGTAAAGACTTTCCGAGTATATAGGAGAAGAGGATGTCATTGCCTCTTGCCTGCATTCTGCTAGTTTCAGACAGAGAACAGAAAATCTCCATGATTGTTTGAACCAAAAAGGCTGTGCTCTTTGTCCAGGCCACAAGGCTGTCAGCTAAATCATTCATATTCATCCTGTTTAAAAAGCTTGAAGAGAAGCACCATAAGGGAAGGCATACTGCGAGGCCAACAACATACATATCGAGTCCTAAGGTCTGCCAAGACTTGAGGACATTTGGTCTGGTGAGTTGCCTTTGTAGTAACCATCCATGATGCCTGCTTACTTGAGTATAGACCTCTGGCTGATCCCTTCAGAGGGCAACTGAGCCCTTGCAGGAAAGCAAATCCTCCTGAACCAAAACTGTTCAGCAGTTACTTGGTCTAGACACTTCTCTGGGGGATCTGCTTCCAATGCAGGTATTATAATAACTATGCACTCAGTCCTTGGTTTTGGAACATGAGGATGATGTTCTTCATCTCACATTGCTGCAGTCCTTACACTTGGGTAGTCCGCTGTCCTCGGTCAGCCCGAATATCAAAGTATAAGGCTGACGTCGGTCAAGGCACATTTGACTGACATCAGGACGTCAGGGTACAAATGCGCATGACCGACGTCATATCCTCAGTCTTTTTTTGCCGCATGGTCCGATGCAGAAGCAGCGTTGCAAGTGCCGGTTGGCGTTCTGAAATTTTTCGATTTCGGAGTTTCAGACCGAGTCAAAGTTGGCTAAGTACCCGTTGGGGAATATTTTAGTTTTTCTTGCCTCAGTGGTTTACCGGATGTCAGAAAAAGTGAATAATTGTATTTCTTGTGGGAAACAGATACCGCATAGAGACTATCATACTTTGTGTATTCCTTGTTTAGGGCCTGAGCACGACGTTGTTGGGTGTCGCTCTTGTGCTAGATTCAATAAGCGCACTATAAAGAGAAGGTTAGATTGTGCCAGGTTAGTCTTGAAGCGGTGCAATTATAAAATGCTGTCGGATGCTCCGGCGCCCTTCTTCAAGAAGTGCAAGGACAAAGCAGTTAAGCCTAGGCTAGAAGAACCGTCCGTACCGGACGCCGGTTCTTTAGAGGTGTCGGTGGAGCCGGGGGTTCCACCGGAGGTTTCTTTGGGATCCCAGGGAGAGACTTTGTTATTGCAGGATGTGGTCTCTCAGGAGGCAGGTCGGGCTGAAGGGGCTTCTCAGGTTACTATACTCCCCTCCCTTCCTAGGGTGGTTAGGCCCTCTCCTTCTGTTTCCAAAGCTTCTCCCAGAGGCAGGCCAGGTTTAGCTTCAGTTGGTGTCACCCCTAGTTCTTCAGGAACTGTGCCCAAGAAGCATATGCTTAAAATGGCAGAAGATTTGATTACTTTGATTAGGGGTTCTTTGCCCCCTCCTGATAAGAGACCTAGGGTGGAGCCTGAGCTAGGGAGTTTTGAGCAGGCTTCGGATGTTTCAGAGTCTTCGGCTGAAGACTTGCAGGAGTATTCTCCTTATTCTGATTCTGATGTGGATGATTCTACTCCTTCTGCTTCTCCTCCTGAGGATTTTTCTTTTCAGAAACTCTTCATTCCATGAGGGAGCATTTTAAGTGGGAAGGTCAGGACTTCTCTGATTCAGGAAAAGGCTTAGGGAATTTTGTTTTACCCCAGCATAGGCCTTTGGCTATTCCTCCTGTTTCGGATGTGGTGGAGGATGGTTTTACAGAGGCTTCTCTTAATCCTGATTCTTTGCCTCCTGCTCCTGTTAAACCGGATAGGTATTACAGGGTGCCTGAAGCTCATAAGTATCTTTTTAAGAGTCCTAGGGCAGACCCAGAAACTGTTAGTCAGGGGCCTAAAGGTGTTAAGGCTTCTGTTGTCAAGAATCCGGTTCCTACAGATAAAGAGGCCAGGGCCTTGGATAGATGGGGAAAGAAAGTTTATACTTCTTCCACTCTAGCTATGAGGGCTTTGAATTGCCAGTTTCACATGTTGAAATACCAAAACTATCTCCTTTCACAATTGAAGTCTAAGGTTGATGCTCTGGCGGAAGGTATTGATTGTAAAGAGTTACAAGATTTAGTACATGTTTCTGAACAGGTGGGTAAGCATTCTTTGCAATGTGGTTTTGATGCTGTACAGGCCTCGTCTAGGGTGGCTGCCACTGGGTCAGTTCTTAGCAGGCACGCCTGGCTGAGGGATCAGAATTTATCTGACCATGTTAAAACAAGGATTTTAGATGCTCCTTTACAATCTGATGTGTTGTTTGGTTCTCCTGTTGAGGCAGTTTTAAAGAAAATGGAAGACAAGGCTAAGTCTATGCAGACTGTTAAAGATTTTTTGCAGGTTCAGCCTCCAAAGTTTAGTAGAAATTGGCCTACTAAGGGGTGGACATATCCTTCTTATGATTCCCAGTCTAGAGGTAGATCTAGACGCGGTAGGGGCAGAGCTCAGGGCTCTTTCAGGCCTAGAACGGGGAGTTCTCCTGCACAGTCTTCGGGTGAGGGCAGGGGTCAGTCCTTTCGTAAACAGACCCAATGACCTACCTTTTCAGCTGCCAGAGCCTTCTCGTCTGGCAGCACCTTTGGGAGGAAGGTTGGCACTTTTCAAAGAAAATTGGAGTTTAATTACCCAAGACAGATGGGTATTGGATATCATACACCACGGTTACAGGTTTTATTTCCATACCTTGCCTCCTTTCAAAGGCATGCCACTCGTTCCTCCTCAACAAAGAATAGAGGCTCACAAGCAAATTTCTCTGTTACTCCAAATAGGGGCCATACAGCGGTCCCTATGCCAGAAGTGGGCCTAGGATTTTATTCTCGCCTGTTCCTAGTACCAAAGAAAGGGAACACGTGGAGACCAATTTTGGACTTATCTATCCTCAACACTTATCTGGACATTCCCAAGTTCAAAATGTTGGCGTTAGAGCAGCTTTTACCTCTGCTGGGCAAAGATCATTGGATGGTAACTTTGGATCTCAAGGAGGCTTATCTTCATGTTCCTATCAGACTGAGTTGCAGGAAGTTTCTGCGTTTCGAGCTGGGACTTCTCATTATCAGTTCTCTGCATTGCCCTTTGGCTTATCTACTGCCCAGAGTGTACACGAAAGTTCTGGCTCCAGTGATAGCTTTCCTCAGGTTAAAAGGAATACAGATCTATCCTTATTTGGACGATTGCCTGATTCTGGCTCAAGGAAGGACGAGCTTCTTCATCATTTGGATTATGTGATAGCAGTGCTAAGATGCCTGGGGTATTCTGTGAGCGAAATAAGGTCCAGTCTAGTACCCTCTCAGGACATGTGCTTTCTGGGTGTGAGACTGAATACAGCATCCCAGATGGCCTTTTTGACCCGGCAAACAAAAGAATCTTTCCCTTTACTTTCATCAGTTGTCTCATCAGTCCAGGCTGACTGCAAGGACAGTCCTTCAAGCCTTGGGGTTCATGGCATCTTGTATTCTGGTGCTTCCCAATGCCAAACTGCATATGAGGAAGCTACAGTGGTATCTCAAAAATGTATGGACACAGCACTGCCAGGATTTGGACACTGTCATTCAAATAATACCTTGCATTCAAAAGGAATTGTTGTGGTGGGCTCAGGAATGTCACCTAAACAAGGGACTCTGTGACCCGGCCAGAGGCGAGTCAAATTCTAACGACAGATGCCTCAGACAAAGCTTGGGGAGCTCATCTGAATGGAAAGTGGATACAAGACAAGTGGCCTGCCAGACTACAACATCTACATATCAACTTGAAAGAGATGTTAGCAGTCCATTTTGCATTAATAGCTTTCAAGGATTTACTTCTGCCAGGGCAGGTGTTGATTCTAACAGACAACACAACTGTCATGTGGTACATCAACAAGCAAGGCGGAACACATTCTTATCCTCTATGCAGGCAAGCAATGATTTTGTGGGAGACTGCTCTCAGTTTACAGCTAAATCTTCAGGCAAGGTTTCTGCGAGCACAGAACTCCTTAGCAGATGTGTTGAGCAGACAAATTATGGATCCCCACGAGTGGAAATTGGATCCTCATGTATTTCAGAAATTGACAGTGTCATGGGGAACTCCAGACATAGATCTGTTAAGCTTCTCCACTAAACCACCAGCTGCCAAAGTTTTGCACAAAAGGTTTCATCCCACAGCTTGGAAAGTGGATGCTCTTTCTTTCAATTGGAGCAATCTTCATGTGTATGCCTTTCCGCCTCTGCCTCTCCTCCCAAAGGTACTACTAAAGGCCAGACAAGACAAGCCAAGGATGATTTTGATAGCTCCAGATTGGCCTCGACAGCATTGGTACCCATTACTGAGAAGCCTGGTGCGGAAGCCTCCATGGCCTTTGCCTTCGATTCCACACCTGTTGTCTCAGGAGGACAGTAATTTGCTCAATGTCAAGCTTCACTCTCTGCACCTAACAGCCTGGCATATTCTGTTTTGAACCATAGTGGGCCTCCACTTCCACAGCAAGTTTTGAATGTTATTTTGGAAGCTAGAAGGCCTAGTACAAGGAAAGTGTGCAGATAAATGGAAGAGATTTTTATTTTGGAGTGCAGCAAAGGATTTTGATGTTTCTGAGCCTAATTTAAGTGTGGCTCTTCAATATCTTACTGAGTTACTGGACAAAGGTTTGTCCTTCTCTTCTATTAAGGTTCATGCTGCAGCAATTTCGGCTCACTATGATTGTGACCCACCATTGTTTTCTCATCCTTTGTTCAAGCAATTTCTTAGAGGGGCAAAGAATATAAGACCCCCGAAGAGCTCCTACTCCTGCTTGGGATCTCAATTTTGTGTTGGAGAAACTCACTCTACAACCTTTTGAGCCTGCAGCTACTACTGAGTTAAAGTTTTTATCATGGAAGACTGCTTTTTTGTTGGCTATTACCTCTGCAAGAAGGGTTTCTGAGTTGCAGGCCCTTATGGCGGTTGAGCCTTTCTTAATTTTCCATAAGGATAGGGTATCTTTACGTACTAATCCTTCCTTTATGCCTAAAGTGGTTTCTACTGTGGCTTTAAACCAAACTATTCATTTGCCTACTTTTTATGCAAATCCCCAAAATAAAGGGGAAAAGATTTTGCACACTTTAGATGTACAGAGGCAGTTGCGATATTATTTGGACAGAACTAAAGGGTTTAGGCAGTCTCAGCAGTTATTTGTTTCTTTTGCTTTGAGTTCTCGGGCAAGCCTGTGTCAAAACAAACTATTTCTAAGTGGATTGGGTTTTGCATTGCTTTCTGTTATTCCCATCATGGCAAGGAGATTCCAGCTGGGATTAGGCCTCATTCCACTAGGGCTACTGCCACTTGACAGCTTTTTGAGGGGGTGGCAACTAAGGATATTTTGGAGGCAGCTACTTGGAGTTCAGTGCATACTTTCTCTAGGCATTATCACCTACCACTTTACTCTAAATCCAGGGCTGGTTTTGCCACTGCTGTTTTGCAGGGCATTTTGGCAGCTCCTGCTTCCTTATAGTTTGGCCATCCTCCCTTACCTCTGCTTTGGGATTCTACCCAAGTGTAAGGACTGCAGCAATGTGAGATGAAGAACATAGTACAGTTTTGTACCTACCATAAATGTAGATGTTCGAAGATCCACATTGCTGCAGTCCACCCTCCCTCCTTCCCCTCTGTAGTTAGAGGCGGTTGTGTGGGTTGGGTTGTCAATATATTGTATATATTGTACATATTTTTAGTGCTAGGATGGTTGGTTGTTTGTTTGCTGTCTTTTGGTTTTGACCTTTATTTTTAGGGTCTTCTGACATCTGGGGCAAGAAAAGACTGAGGATATGACGTCGGTCATGCGCATTTGTACCCTGACGTCCTGATGTCAGTCAAATGCGCCTTGACCGACGTCAGCCTTATACTTTGATATTCGGGCCGACCGAGGACAGCGGACTACCCAAGTGTAAGGACTGCAGCAATGTGGATCTTCGAACATCTACATTTATGGTAGGTACAAAACTGTACTTTTTTCATAGTCAGTGTTGCAGTATTGATTCTTGTGTCTTCCTGCCATGCAGAAGCCCATGACCAGAGTTTTTGCATCATCCCTAGCCAGAGGACATCCAAAGAATGACATCTGGACATAAAGGTGTTCGTTGCCATCTTCATATCTTTATAGCCATGCAGTCCATTGTACTTGAGTGTGTTGAAAATGCTTGCAGTCCATTGGTAGATTTGTTTTTCCAGAGAGTCTCCTTGTTTCAGTCAGATAAATACCTTGTTGGGGATGTTCTTCTATTAATTTATTTTTTGAAAGGTCAACATTTGCTTGAGGTGTGGGAAGCAAATCCTACATAAAGGTTTTTTTTTTCTGTTTGGGCCTCACAATGTCTCTAATTGTCCTAACTGTGTAAAATTCAGTGCAAAAACCCTCAAACTTACGACAGTGATAGTAGCTGCCCATGTTGAGAACTTGTTTTCAGTTTCCTTGGTGGCATCACAACCCACTGCTTGCAAACATCAGCTTCTGCTGACGTCATCCCTAAGAAACGGTAAGGCAGTTTCCCTGGTGGCATCACAACCCACTGCTTGCAAACATGCTGAAGTCATCCCTAAGAAACGGTAAGGCAAAAACACCAAGGACTCAGACACTTCCAAAAAAGCTCCACCTCTAGTCCTTAAGTCGACTGATGGCTCAGGTGAGGCATCTTTGTAGCCCCTTGGCCCAGCTACTCCTAAGCCCAAACCCTTTGGTGTTATCCCTTGGGAGGCCACCAGTTATTGAACTGTTACCACCACACTGATGGCAGTCAGGTCTGAGGTCGCTCAGAATGCCTCGGATTCCAGTGTTCGTATTGAATCTTGAGGCAGATACCTTGACTACCTCGGCTACCCAAACTTTAATCAAAGTCACAGTTGGACAACCACCACCTCAGATCATCCCTTCTAAATGGACACCTAAACCGAAGCCTTCAGACACCTCTTCTCGGGCTGAATCCCAAGATCTCATAAAACTAGCAAAAGAATTAATGTCTTTCGCGAAATCCAGAGAACCCTCCCACGTTTTTGCTATTGAATCCTCCCCATCCAAAAGAAGCAGGGAGCTCTAGTTTTGGGTTGTCAGAAGATGAGGAGTAGTCCCACTCTTGGTATCTGACGCCCAAGACTTATCCAGATTGACACTGGGATTACAACTTCTCTTCTGCTTCAACCCCGCAAGGCCTTTTTGGGTGATGGGGAAATCCTTTATAGAACAAAGGAGACTTTCAGTTTGGAAAGCAAACAACTCAGATGCATTATAAGGTGCTGCTAAGTATGCTTTCTCCCAGGCCACTGGCTACCCCTCCTGTATATGTAGTACTGGATGATGCCTTTGAAGACATTACTTTACATCCTATTTCTTTACCAGGTGCTCCTAGGAAATCAGACAGGTTTTACAGGGTGCTTGAATCTCACAAGCACCTTTACAGAAATCCCAAGGCTTGATACCTCAGTAGTCTCTACTGAATCCACAAAATGTGTACCTAACGGACTAAATAGATATCCTAACCTAATGATATGGAAAGTAGGCTATCAGAGCTGGGAAAAGAAGCTTACACCTCTGCCACCCCTGCAATGAGAATATTGAATTTTATAAATGTTCTTCGTGTTTCACTGTTGCAGAGCTGAATAAGAAAGGAAAGCAAATAAGCATGAAGGAATTGTATCGCTCCCTGACACCAAGGTACAGTAGGAATTACTCCTCAAAACTTTGCTCCCCCCCAGATCAGGAAAAGAGAAGACCTTCCCAAGAGACCCAGACAATCCAGGAGGTGACAACCAGGACAGTCTCCACAGAACAATGAGCTCCAAAGAGCCCACCCAGCATAGAGATCAACTGTGACTATGTTCAGCCCTAGTCTTCTTACCCCTACCCACCCTCCACAGAACAATGATCTCCAGAGAGCCCACCCAGCATAGAGATCAACTGTGACTATGTTCAGCCCTAGTCTTCTTACCCCTACCCACCCTCCCCTCCAAACCTTTGGCTGGAAGATTCTCCTTCCTAAATCAATGGAACACAATCATTAGGGACTAGTGGATCTAGCAGTATACCTGGCCGTGAAGCTTTTTCAGCACAGTTTAAGACCAGGGACCTTGCAGATCTGGACCACAGTGATGTGGTACATAAGCAAGAGGGTACCTTGTCCTACCCTTTTTGCAGCATCACGTGGAAAATTTGGATGCTGGCTGAAGAATGAGGACTTGCTATCATAACATTTTATATTCTGGGTCAGAAAAATACTTTGGCAAATTGTCAAAGCAGGCCTTTTGTAGACCCCCAACAAATGGATGCTGAAGAGAGACATATTTCTGAACCTAACTCTACAGTGAGGGATCTCCTTAGTAGACCTGTTTGCCTTGCACCAGAACAGACAACTACAGAAGTTATACTCTAGAGCTCAACAGACAGGGACTTGGGAAAATAAATGCTTTCTCTTTCACATGGACAAACTTGTTCTGACATGCATTCCCACCCTTGCCTCTGATCCCCAGGGTACTGATAAAAGTTAGTGTGTATATACCCTCATGTGTAAAGAGTCTTTTACTGTATTTCACAGGGATAGGGTAACCCCTAGAACAAAACCATCTTTTATACCAAAGGTAGTATCAGAACTTATTCTAAATCAAGCTACCCTCCTGCCAATCTTTTTCCCAAATCCACAGAAAAGTGCAGAGCAAGACCTTCATTCCCTGGACATGTACAGGCAGATCAGGTACTGCCTGGAGAGGACAAAAAATCCTAATAGAGCAGAGCAATTATTGGTCATGGGGGAGGGTGGTCTAATGGTTAAGGTGTTTGCCTTACAAACACAAGGTGCAGAGTTTGAGTCTCACAAGGGATAATTGGCTAGGCTTAAAACGTCTCACAAGGGCAATTAGCTTGGTACCAGTCTTTGAACCTATGAACCTATGGTGGCTTTCACAGAAGGTAAGGAGGGCAGGCCTGTCTCCAAACAAGCCAGTTACAAATGGATAGCCAACTGCATTAATTTCTGTTACTCTCAAATTAAAGCCCACTCCAAACATGGGGCAACTACCACTGCTTTCCTCAAAGGAGTCCCTACCCAGGCCATCCTAGAGGCAGCCACATGGAACTTGGTGCACACCTTTATAAAACACTTTAACCTAGGCAGTGTCTCCAGGGTGAGTGCGTGTTTATCTACTGCCATCCTGCAAAACCTTATTTCTTATTGTCCAACAGATGACCTACCACCCACCAGATGGCTTTGGGAGTCCTCCCAAGATTCAGTACTGCAGCACGGACTCCAAAGAACATATAATGCACTTGTGTCCCGCTTACTGTAATTGCAGATGTTACAGTAGATCAGTGTTTGCAGTACATACTCCCACTCTCCAGTCCTATCTGCTGACCACTTTTGTCTCCGTTTTCTGGGTGTAAAGGGTAGAGGAGTCTCAGTAGATAGTCGTATTATCTTTTCTCCAGCATCCCCTCTTTGCCTTCTATGATTTTCCTCTTCCTCACTCAAATTCAGACAACTGGGGAGGCTGTGTTGTCCTCAGGCATCAGGCTGCTTGTTCATTACCTAGAAAGACCTGAAGGTAAAACCAACATGCATCCTTCTTTTACCCTGACAGCCAGACATCTGTCTTTAGATGTCCATTGGCTAGCAATGATGCAGAGATTCTGTAATCAGGTCATTTGCGAGCTTCTTCATGGCAGGAAGACTCAAAATTCAGTCCTGTGAGATTGACCTCTTCGAACATCTATAATTATGGTAAGTGGGACACAACTGTTCTACTCCTCTCATTCAAAGATTGAAGTCGCCTGTGCCTACCTACAACTTGAGATGCTGAGGCAGCCATTAACCCAAGAATTATGCCAAAGGCATACAGACCATGGCCATCTGTCATCTTGCCCCAGTCCAAGTTGGATGGGCCTTTCCCCCTCTCCCAGGCTGCCTCCCAAGAATTGATGAGAATAGTGTATGACTTTTTTCCCCTTAAGAACCTGCAGCCTCAGTCAGAACAGCAGTAAAATGTCAGGGGTCTTCTCCCAAAACAGAAAAATAGAAACATCTCCCTTGAAGAATCTAATTACTCAGACTATGAGGCAGACAAAAATGGCTTATGCAGACCAAATGCCCCCTTTAACGTACCAGATGTTGAGGACACCTTAGTCTCTACTTCTCTACCAGAATATTTCTAATTTGTAGATGCCCTCAACAAGGTGAAGAATTTCTTCTTATGGGAAGCTAGTGGTTACTCTGATACCCAGAAAAGGTATAAAGAGCTTATGGTTTTAGAAGAGCCAAAACCTTTAACTGTTTCTCCAGTTTTTGAAAGGCGTGTAGTATTTATTAATTTGTGTATCTTTAAAGCCATCACAGTTTATCTGCTTTCTGGAAGCCCAGTGGCTTCTGTAGAGTTCTAGATTGCTGTAAGTACTTCTACAAAAATCCAGTTGATGAGCTAGGTGTGGTATTTATTGGGATTCCAGCAAGGGATGGGCTGGGTCTCCTGCCATAAATCCTATTCCCAGTGATAGGGAAAGCAGAGTACTTGACTGGGGAAAAGGTTTACACCTATGCAACCCTGGACTTCAGGACTGAAATGCCAGGCTCACGTGTTGAAATTCAGGAGTCCTTCCTATCCCAAATCAATGACAAAGTGAGAGAGAGAGAAGACAAAGCTTTGTGATATAATGTGCTGTGTTTTTGCACCTTCTCTTCCTAGGTTTAGAAAGTATTCTATCAAATATGACAGTGGTACAATGGATTTATCATGCAGGACAACAGCAGTTGGATTTGTCTTGTGGAGCTGTGCCTTGACTGAGGAAACAGCCCCTGCTAGAGAACATGAAAATGTAGATTCTGAATGCTCAACAGGAGTAAGACGGAGAGTTACTGTTTGGGTGCCTGGCCGAACAAATGTTGAAAAAGCTAGAGGAAAAGTGGAAAACTAAGTAGTCTAACTGTTTAATTTGCTCCCCTCTCCCACACTACATACAGGAGAAAGTACATCACTAATAGTTGACTGCTTCACTGGTGCAAAACAAGGATAAACAGCCAAAGGAAAGGCAAGGCAGATGTAGAAAAAATGTCAAACTGACCAGAAAGGGAATTCTGGGGCCCCTTCCTTCAAAATCTTCCCCAGCCTACCCTATTCCAAATCACACCTTCACGCATCCCTTCCTCAAACAGCAGGAGAAAATTGCTCAATACTCAAGTCTCAAGTACCCGGATGCAAGAGTGTAGGCTACACTTCATTAATTGAAAAAAAATAAAAAAACACACATGCACGCACAATGTTCTCAAGTATCCCCATAAGTACTGCCAAATGTATTCCAATAAACTCCAGAACAAAAACCACAGCGAAGGACCAACAGCTAACATGAACAGCTTTATTGAAACAGTTGAGCGCTTTCTTCCCTTTTATGATAAGGGACTTCTTCAGAACAAAATTACAAAATACTCACACACACACTACTAACCCAGCCTTAAATAGTAAGCCACTAATTACACATCAATTAATTCTTAAAATGACATACCATATATTGAACAAACAACATATTATATAAAACATGTATCCAATATAATTTGAAAATATGAGCAGATAATACCTAACATTACCTAAAATATTATGTTAGGTAAATTATATTGTGAAAAACCAATGTACCAATCCCCTGAATGAGAAATTTAACCTGATGGAAGCCGCGGTGGTGCAGCGGTAGTGTTGTCACCTCACAGCAAGAGGTTCTCTCGTTCGATTCTCGGCTGTAGTGCCTTCTGTGTGGAGTCTGCATGTCCTCCCCATGGTCAACTGGCATTTGAAAGACATGCATGAATGGACGTGCTTTCGTTGAAGGTTGGGCGTCAGGCTGGCAACTCGGCACCATAAAAATCAACTGCCAACCATTAGCGGACCAGAGTTCAGCTGTGGCGACCCCTAACCGGGAAACGCCGAAAGAAAAACAACATATGTCTTAATTTTAATATACTAGATAAACTAATAGCCTCATTGATACCTAGATACTTTATAGCATCAAGCCTAAGTTGCCATCTTAGCTCACAGATATCCAGGTGGACATCTAGACATCTACCTTGTGGATCTTTAAACAAATATTGGATCACAAAAAAATCTAAAAACATGGTCTCTACATTAGTTTGCCTATTATGTCTGATGTCCAATAAATGTTCACTTATTCTGTTCTTAAAAGGTCTAGCAGCCTTACCCACATAAAAAATAGGGCGCATTAAACACTTAGCTACTTAAACCACATTAGTAGTCCTACAATTAAAATGCCCATTGATTTTCAATGTTTTTCCATTTAGCACAAAACATCCCCCAGTTTCTAAAATATAGGGGCAAAAGTTGCAGTGCTGACACTTAAAATTCCCCTTTCTTCTATTTGTGCTGGTGTCCCTATTTATCTTAGTACCTTCCATTATATTTTTAAAAGACCTATCTTTTTTACAAAAATAATTTTAGGTTTCCCCCCCACTTTCTGCGCTACATTGACATCAAATTGTAAAATGTCCCAATTATTGAAAATATCTACAATATTCTGAACATCTTGATTAAAACATATAATAAACCCTAGTCCAATGTTTGAATCCATATTCCCCTTATTTACATTATTACCATCTTTACCAAATATCACAATTGGTGTATAAAAAACATTTTTTCATTTATGCACCACTTCCTTGACTAATCACTTCAAGTAAGGCATCCGGATATCGTCTAGCCTTAAACATATTTAAAATAAACTTTAACTCATCGATAAATACTATGCCCAAGCTCACCATCCTGGCTGCTCAAACCACTTGTCCTTTAACTATAGACTTTTTCCTGGAAGGATGGGTGTGCACTGGTAAACTCTAAATAAGAGTTTGAAAAAGTAGGTTTTCTATACATTTTTGATTCCACCACATTGTCTTCAGTAATAAATAACTCTACATCTAAATAAACAATGTTTTTCTATTATGTTGATGTGTAAATTTAAAAAAAACAACAGTGTCATTTATGTATACATAAAACTGTTCTAATTCCTGCTCAATACCTTTCTACAAAATAAACCATCTAAAAACCTTGTGTAAAACAAAATATTGGATTGGAATGTATTCTGCATTACATACTGTTGTTCCCAATAAGACACAATGTAGTTAGCAAAAATGGAGGTGCAGGCAGCGCCCATGGTAACCCCCGTTTTTTGCCTATAATACTGACCTTCAGAATGTAAATAATTTTTCTGAAGCACCAATTCCATCAGCATTATGTATACATTAATACTGTCCTGATCATATAGGTCAGTATTAAACAATTGGGTCTCTAACCACACTAAACCTTCTACATGTGGGATGACCGTAAACAAGCTAACCACATCAATGGTGACCATGATTGCACTTTCATCAAACTTTATTCTACCCACTTTGTCTAAGAATTCCCAAGAATCTTTACATATATATGAAAATGTTTTTAATCCTGCCTGCAATTTTTTTTCCAAAAATTTGCTTATAAAACAAGTTTTTGATCATTTGCCATCAATTATAGGTATAAACTGTGGGTCCCTAAGTCCCTTATGAACCTTGGGAATTCCAAATATATTTGGTACCATAGGGTACTTATTATACATGCATGCATGCTCATCCTCATTGATTTGCTCCTGGTACATGTCATCCATTAACAAGTCAATTTTCCTATACATTACATGTATCTCATTAAGGAAACTCTCTGTATAAGACCCATCTAACAACAGGGTATTAATCCCGTTCAGATAATCAGCCTTATTCATAATAACAATTCCATTTCCTTTATCCGGTTTCATTAACCATATATTAGTGTCCCATACCAAATCATTTAGCAAACTTTCTTCACCCACAGTCATTGGTTTGAACATGTTCGGTTTTAACTGATAGAACCCTACGAATATCCTTTTCACATTTGTTTTCAAACAACCTTATTACATTATTTAAAGGTGGATTAAATGTACTGTGTCTCCTTAAGTACCCATGGTACAAAGACATTTAATCAAGCCTGTACTGCTAGAATTTTAAAGCACGGGGCCACAGTGAGAGTACCAGATCAAGAAGATGGCACAAGAGGATGTAAGAGAACTGGAAGGTGGGATCTTTCAAAAAGGAAAGGAGCAAATTACATAGAAATATATGGAAACTGCGGGAACAATACATGCAGAATCATTTTCTGGAGGAGGAGTGAGGTTAAGGGGAAGGCAGCAATTGAGCAAATTATATACTCACTGCACCTCCTGTTACTTGTTCCATGGCAGAACTGTACCAGGGCACGCATGAGCCCTCTCTACAAGCACAGCAACCACAGTGGCCTTCCTTAGAGGGTCAGGACCCAGGTCATAGTGGAAGCAGTTGCATCATCTGTGCATACTTTTTCCAAGCACTGCAATTTGGATCTTCTCTCCAAAGTCGGGGCAGGGTTTTCCAGGGCCATTCTACATGGGCTACTACAATTTGTACCTTCACAGGGCCAGCCACCCTCAGGTCCTTACTCTCTGAGCATCTTCCCAAAAGTTACCACTACTGCAGCAGTGAACAAGTCACCTCCTGTTACTTGTTCCATGGCAGAACTGTACCAGGGCACGCATGAGCCCTCTCTACAAGCACAGCAACCACAGTGGCCTTCCTTAGAGGGTCAGGACCCAGGTCATAGTGGAAGCAGTTGCATCATCTGTGCATACTTTTTCCAAGCACTGCAATTTGGATCTTCTCTCCAAAGTCGGGGCAGGGTTTTCCAGGGCCATTCTACATGGGCTACTACAATTTGTACCTTCACAGGGCCAGCCACCCTCAGGTCCTTACTCTTTGAGCATCTTCCCAAAAGTTACCACTACTGCAGCAGTGAACAGTATGACAAACATAGTGCAGTTGTGTAGCGTAATTGTGTGTGTTCATGTGTGTTCACTGTTGCAGTAATGTTTCCCCTCCCTCTGTCTACTACCTGTTATCAACCTGGGGTGGGTACATATTCACCTTTATTTTGCATCTTTCCTCTCTTCTAATCCTTCAAAGCACCCCTCTTGTCAGGTTTGTTTAGTGCATGGAGAGAAAGGTTTGGGGTTTTTTCTGGTTGGCCTGCTATCCCTGGGGGTATTTTTCACTTGGATGTTTAGTGCAGTGACTTCTACCAGGCTCCTGTAGATCACTGGACAAAAAAGAAGTAAATATCGTGCAGACAGAAATCTCACTTATACCACAAGTGCATTCATATACAGATGGGAGTGTGTCCACCTAGCCATGAGGGGAAAGGGGTAAAAGTTCTGGAAGTTGAGCCAACAGCAGGTCATCTGTAGAGGAAAGCACTACCGCAGCAACAAACATACTCAAACATCTACAGATATGTATTTACTTTTTTTAAACAAGAAACATCTTTGTTGAGTTATCAGTTATGATAGAGGCAGTCAAACAGTTAGATAAGTGAAATCAAACCATGTTGACATTTTCATTTGCAAATATTATACATCATTTATAATCTATGCATTCATTATCAGTCAAATATTACATAGCTCATTCAATTCCTGCCTTCCCTTAAACCTCACTCCAATTCCAAAACATTATTCTGCATGTATTGTTCCCAGAATTTCCATTTTTTTCTATGTAGTTTGCTCCTACCCTTTTCTAAAGATCAGCTTCCAGTTCTTTTATCTCGTTTACTATATTCACTACTTGTAGTACAGTTGGTTTAGACTTTGATTTCCATTTTCTAGCAGTTTCTTTTCTGGCTGCCACCAAAATTAAACTCATCAAGACCTGACAATCTCCAACCAATTCCAATTCTGTATCACAGCTCAAGAAAATTATTCCTTAGCTACACCAGTTTCCTCACCCAGCATTTCGGACCAAGTAGTCTGCAGGGATTTTTTAAAGTCTGCCAACACATTACACTTCTGAAAAATATGTTCCCAATTACCTTATTTTTTCCTTATCACACTTCCAACATTTGGAATCCACCTGAAAAAATATTTGGAGTCTGCTTGGGGTATAAAAATATCTTAAAAATCCTTTCAAGCAAAGATCCTAAATCTTCTAGACTTGTTAAATATTTGAGAAACACACACACACACACACACACACACACATATATATATATATATATATATATATATATATATATATATATATATATATATATATATATATATATATATATATATATCCTCACATTATTTCTTTGTGAATGGCTTATCCAGTCTCTCTTCCTGATCCTTTCTGTCCTCCTCTGATTGATTACTATAGTGATCATATATGCCCTATTAATTATTCAATTTTAAACAGCTTCTGTTCTAGAGTCTACATAATTCTACCAGTGCTGATCCTTCACTTAGGATTCCCTAGTTCTTTCTGTTTTCTGATATCAATCCTTAATAGGGAAGGCACTCTCTAGCCTGAGGTCTAGGTGAATTTCTGGTCCCTACCTATCCTGTTTCCTTTCCCTCTCAAATTATTTGCTTCCAATACCTTGATTCTTTGGCTAGTTTTCTCCAATAAATTCCAGACCCCTCTTGCCTCTTCTCTGTACCACTAATTGCAGTCATCCCTATTGGCTGAATCTCCTTTCTCCATTCCCATGTCTTAGTTTGAATACTTTCTGCTACTTTATGAACATAATGTTCTGCATGGTTACTGTTGTTCTCCTTAATGATCAGCATCCGAAATCCCAGTCTCTACTTGTTTCTTGAGCCCTGCCTCCTGTTTCATCATCATCCCTTTCCACTTTGAATTATAGCTTTCTGCTTCTGCTTGTGCTGTGTATAGAAGCCTTAATGTTGTAGCTCTGAAATACCCTTTCAAATCAAGTAAACTCAAAGCATCATGTTTTATTGGAACTAAACTTATTCCAATTTACTCTTCCCCTCCCAGATAAAATATTTCAACTCTTTAATTGCTATCTGCAATATCTTCTCTGATTGATAATAATATGCATGGCCTGTGTATAAAACTAAATAGACTAAAAATATTTTCACTACTTGTATCTTGCTATCCATATCCAAAAAACAGAGCTTCCAGTTTCTCATTTTTTGTATTCTATTTTGTGTAGTCTTCTCACATATCATAACAGAATCCTTTTTAATCCATACTCCTAACGACTTTACTTTGTCATGTCCCCATCAATATGGATATTACTGAACCAATTTGTGTGTGTGTGTACATAATTTACAGTTATTAGCTTTGTTTTATCTTCATTAATTTTGTATGACAAAGTCCTGAAACTGCTCAGAAAGTTTTACAACACTGAAGTGTCCTTTTCTGGTTTTACCAGTTATAAGATAATATCATCTACAAATAAAGCCATTTTTTTTCTTGATCACCATACAATTACAGCCTTGAATTTCTGAGTTTTTTATTTTCTTTGCCATTGGCTCTAAATATAATGCAAGTAAAGGAGAAGTAAAGCACCCCTGTCTGGTTCCTCTGCTCAAACAGAGCTTATCAGAGAGGACACACACACACACACACACACACACACACACACACACACACACACACACACACACACACACACACACACACAGACACACACAGGCACACACACACACACAGACTTAAATTTTCACCTCCGATCCCTCATATATCCTCCTAAATTATCCTTATAATTTTATCAAGGAGTATAAATGCTTCCATTGCCCTACACTTAAAATCCCAGCTTACTCTGTTGAATGCTTTCTCTGCATCAACACCCACCAACAGCAGCGGTATTTACTTGCATTCTGCTTCCTTTTGAATCATCATTATTCCATTAATGTTGTCAAATGTTTGCCTCCCCTGCACAAAACCACATTGATCCATGTCTGTCAATTTTGGCATCACCTTTGCCATTCTTTTAGCCATCATAGACATAAACACTTTCTAATCATGGTTTAGAGTCAAAATGGGCCTATATGAAGCTGGATTTGATGAGTCTACCATCTTTAGGTATTACAGCCACCTCTGCTTTCTTCCAGGATGTTGGTGCTTCTCCTGCTTTTGAAATACTATTAAACAAAACACTTCAGATATTTATCACTTTCTTCCCTCCTAGCTTCCAAACATTGAATGAAAAAAACATTGAACCAAACTTAATCTTGTAACAATCCAAAAGTGCAACGCTGAAACTACAG
The DNA here is from genome assembly GCF_019279795.1 of Protopterus annectens. Taxonomy (NCBI): domain Eukaryota; kingdom Metazoa; phylum Chordata; order Ceratodontiformes; family Protopteridae; genus Protopterus; species Protopterus annectens. Next base: position 1,356,097,931 of record NC_056745.1, read on the forward strand.
ATGAACCACTGTGCCCAAATCCTGTTTATAACCAATCCTTTTATTGTAAAAGCAATACACAATTCATATCTTGTTTAGCGCTTTCACCCAGCAAAAGTGGGCTTCCTCAGAACAACAATTGCATGCGATTGGTTATAAACAGGATTTGGGCACAGTGGTTCGTCTGTGGTTTCAGTGTTGCACTTTTGGATTGTTACAAGATTTAGCTTCCAAACATTCACATAAATACCATCTGTTTCTGGGGACTTTCCTGTAGATTTGTTATACATCACCATTTTTTTAATCTCATCTCCTCCTGTCCTGTTAGTAATTGAGCCTCATCTACTTCTAGCCTTGGCATATTTGATTATTCCATAACTATTTCCATTTGTACTTTTTCTTGATTTCCACATTTCTCAGTTTTATACAGATTTTCATAACAAGAACAATCATCCGTCTACCTGCTTAACTGAATAAACTACTGGAAACTTCAATAAGGTAGGCCTTTATTCCTCCCACAGGGAAGATATCAGAGAGAGACTACAGTGAAAAACTTCTCAAAAGCCGACTTTACACTTCTTAAAACTGAGATGGTATCCTTTAAGCCCACTGGGCCAGTGGAAACCACATCCCACAATGCAGAATCCTTCACAAATACTTTCTACGGACATCTCCAAGAATGCATGGATCATGCAATCCCAAATAAAACCAAGACCCTCTCCACCAAGGACAGGCATCCTGTCTGGTGGACCCCAGCCATAAACAAATTGTATAACAAAAGAAGGAAGCTACTGCACGACAGAGCAAAATCCCATAAAGAGAAGGCATCTCTGATCAGCACTAGTAGAAATCTACGTTCTCTCATAAAAACATCCAAGGCCAACTTTGAGAGAAAAATCGCTATGGACACTAAAGATAACCACAAGGCCTTCTTCAGCTATGTTAGAAACCTGGGCGGAAACCCTCAGATATGTTCAGAGTTAGTTCACAATGACAAAAAATACACTGAACCCATGCCAACATTCTGGCAGACAGGTTCAGTGCAAATTTCTCCCCTCCCTCACCCCCAAAAGAAGAAATACTTATCCCAGCTGAATGTAACCTCCCTGTCATCTCAGATGTCCAGGTGAGAACTGCCCTCAGCAAAGCTAAAAACACAGAATAATGGGACCTGACGGTATCCCGGGTTGCGTGCTACGTGAACTCCAAGAGGAGCTAAACCCGCACATAAAAATGCTATTTAACCGTAGCCTTACTACAGGATATGTACCTGAACACTGGCGTACAGCAACAGTAGTCCCACTCCACAAAGGAGGCACCTGTACAGACCCTGGTAACTACCGCCCCATAAGTTTAACCAGCCTGGTCTGCAAAGCTATGGAAAGAATCATTATGGAACTCATAAACAGAGACATTGGGGACTTACAGACACTTGATCCCACCCAGTTCAGCTTTGTAAAGGGCAGATCCTGCCTTTTGAACCTGGTTGACTTTTTCTAAACAGTCACTAGAGCCATTGACGAGGGAAAAGCAGTCCATACAGCCTACCTGGACTAGGCTAAAGCTTTCGACACAATATCCCACTCTGGCATCATAGACGAGCTCAACAGCTTAAATGTAAATCCATATGTCACAAGATGGGTGGCAAACTGGCTAAAGGATAGAACCCATAAAGTCAAAATCACTGGAGCCATGTCAGACTCAAAGCCAGTCACAAGTGGTGTCCCACAAGGCTCTGTCCTGGGACCCCTCTTGTTCGGCATTTATTTCTCAGATGTGAAAGCAAACATGGGAGGGTTGTGGCTGACAAAGTTCGCAGATGACTGCAAACTAGGCGCCATAGTCGATACACCAGCTGACACATACATCCTACAGAAAGGCCTCACTGAAATGGACAACTGGTGCCGGAGTCATGGCCTTAAACTAAATGCCAAAAAATGTATAGTCATCCCCTCTGGGAAAAACAAAGTACCCACAAATTATCACATAGACAGTAACCCACTGAGTACGGAAAAAGTAATTGGAGACCTGGGGACCCAAGTCGATAGTGACCTCTCATTTGACACCCACGTTGCCAAAGTGGTTAGAAAGACTTTCTACCTTGCCCACCTTATCATGAAGGGATTCACATCCAGATCAAAGGAGGTTATTGTACCCCTATATTCCTCCCTTATCAGGCCCATGATTGAGTACAATGCCCCATTTGGTATGTACCTCACCCAGCACTTGCAACAGCTAGAGAGACCCCAAAAGTACCTCACCAAGAGGATCAAGGGTCTCCAACATATGTCATATGCTGCCAGACTAAAGAAACTCCAGCTCTTTTCAGTAGCATATACCGCCTGCTCAAAGGTAATCTGTGCCTGATGTACAAGGCCATGTCCAATCAGGAATTGATGGACATGCTCCACCTCAAAAAATCCAAATCCATCAGAACCACGAGAGCTAAAGATTTAAACCTCAGCACAAATATGAATAGGACATGCTGGAGGGACAGATTCATAACTCAGAGGCCTCCCATACTCTGGAACAGAATCCCAGTTCATGTTAGGCAGAGCCCCTCACTGACTCTCTTCAGATTCCAAACCTCCTGACCCAGAGGAAAGGGGAATTCATGCATCCCCAATTGCAGACACTCAGTTTGGCAGCTTGGCTTATTCCCTAACACCTAATCAATCTCCCAACCTCAGCAAACAGGTTCTAGATGTTATACGCGAGGCCAGATGCCCTAGCACTAGAAAGTCTTATGCTGACAAATGGAAAAGGTTCTGCACCTTGATTCAAGCTAAGGGAGCTAATACAGCACAGCCCTCCCTCCCTCTTATCCTGGATTAGTTAGCTGACCTGCTCACCCAGTGGAATCTCCTTTTCCTCTATCAAAATTCATGCCTCTGCTATCTCTCCTCATTTTCCCACCGAGCAGCCCCTTTTCTCACATGCTCTGACCAAACAGTTCCTAAGAAGTCTTAGCAACTTGAGGCCACCCAGAAGAGCACCAACCCCAGCTTGGGACCTTAACTTTGTGTTGGAAAAGCTCACCCCCCCCCCCCCCACTTCGAACCTGCCTCTTCAGCAGAGCTAAAACTTCTGTCCTGGAAGGCAGCTTTCCTTCTGGCCATCACTTCACCCAAAAGGGTCTCTGAGCTGCAAGCATTCATGGCCGTTGAACCCTTCATAATCTTCCATGCTGACAGGGTATCCCTCAGTACTAACCCTTCCTTCATGCCCAAGGTGGTGTCGAGTGTAGCTCTCAACCAATCCATTCATTTGCCCACCTTTTTCCCTAACCCACAGAACAAGGGGGAAAGGATCCTGCACTCTCTAGATGTGCACAGACAGCTCAGAGTCTATCTAGACAGGACTAAATCCTTCAGAAAGTCTGATCAATTGCTAGTTAGCTTTGCTGCAGGGGTAGAGGACAAAGCCATCTCCAACCAAACCATCTCCAAATGGATAGCACACTGCATCCATTTCTGCTACAAACAACATGGAAAGCCTCCCCCCCAAGGGGGTCAGGACTCCTTCCACCAGAGCAGCCTCTACCTCTGCAGCTTTCCTCAGAGGAGTCCCCATCAGGGACATTCTGGAGGCTGCCACCTGGAAACTGTTCACACCTTCACCAAACCTTACCACCTGCCTATCTTCTCCAAATCCAGGGCAGGGTTTGCCTCTGCAGTCTTGCAGAGTATCCTAGCCAGCCCCTAGATTCCTTGATTGCCTCCACCCTTTTCCTCAGCTTTGGGAATCAACCCAAATGTGATGACTGCAACAGTGAAACACGAAGAACATAGTGCAGTTGTTTACACTTACCATAAATGTAGATGTTCAAGTGTATTCACTGTTGCAGTCCAGGTTTCCCTCCCTCCATCCCCCTCTTCTTTCTTCTCTTTCCTTACAAGGGACTTATTGGTATTTACTTTCTGCTGGTGGGGTTCTTCCACCAGAACCTGGCTCCCACTTGGGGGCTCCTGACAGGTTAGGGCAAGAAAAACTGAAGTAATGGTGTCGGCTGCCCTACTTTATACTACTGACGACCTGACGTCAGTCCTGAAGCAACAGCAACCGACGCAGAAATACTAAGCCTCTGGTATTCAGGCCAGCCGAGGGCTACCCTGGCAGGGATAACCCAAATGTGATGACTGCAACAGTGAATACACTTGAACATCTACATTTATGTTAAGTGTACACAACTGTACTTTTCGACACCCTTTATAAGATGGAGGTGTTCAGTGAGAGTCTTGAGTGTTCAGAGGCCCAGCTCAGATACATAGCTTTAATGGGCCTGAATGAGCCCAGGGCATTTACTGTGCCTCCCGTCATGGATATCAAGAGGATGCATTTGTGGAACCAGATTTGGTTTTGTCCTAACAGATGAGTTTTAATTAACAAGCAGATGTTCATCATGTTACACTGCTGCAGTCATTACACTTGGGTTATCCTGCCATCAGGCGGTCCCGCAGTCGGCCAGAGTTCCAAAGTCTTGGTCCGGCGTCGGTTGCTGTCGCTTCTTCCCTGATGTCAGTGCTCCAGGGGTATATAAGATGCATCCGACGCCATTTTCTTCAGTCTTTCTTGCCGCGCGGTGCCCAAAGCAGAAGCAGTTCGCAAGTGCCAGTCGGCAGACTCCTGAGATTTTCAAAGTCGAATTTCAGATCCAAAGTCTTCAATAAAGCTAAGTACCCCATTGGGGAAACTTTTTTCTTGCCTCAGACCGATGTCAGAAAAAGTTAATAATTGTATTTCTTGTGGGACGCAAATACCTCATAAGGACTTCCACTCTTACTGTATTCCATGCCTAGGCCCTGATCACGACGTCACTAGTTGTCGGTTTTGTGCTAGATTTAACAAACGCACTATAAAAAGACGTTTTGATTTTGCTTTGCACTACTTTGGCTGAAGGTTCAATTATACTATGCCGTCGGATCAACCGACGACCGCAATACCGAAAAAACGCAAGGACAGGGATAAAGACAGGCATCCGAGGTCCAAAACCGACGGCGAAACATCTTCTAGGCCAGTTGCCGGTTCTCAGTGAGGCGCTTTCGCAGCCCCTGACACTCACTACCTCAGAGCCACAGGCCGCCTCTGACTCCCACGTGGAGACAACTAGGCCTCTGGAAACTCAAGGTATTGGGCCTACGGAAACTAATCCCTCAGATGGGTCCGGAGCTGCTGAGCAGGCATCGGCTTCTGAGGGTGTTTTTAGGCCTTCACAACTTACCATTAAAACAACAGCCAAGACAAAGGTACCATTAAAGACAAAGAAACAAGTACAGCATTCTCCTGGACAGTCCTCCTTGCCTAAGAAACAGATGCTTAAAATGGCCAAAGACCTCATTACTCTAATCAGGGGTTCCCATCCCTCCTGAGAAAAGGCCTAGGCAGGATACAGACTATAAATCCAGATAAACTGAAGAACCAATATTCTTACACGGAAACTCGATCAGTCCAAATCAGTCCAACCAAGGAACTTCTGAAATATACCATTTATTAGACACACAATTTAATTGTAGACAAGTTGACCTAGGTTTCGTCTTGAACTTATACAGACTTCATCAGAACTAACACATCATACTGAAACCACTTCCCTTTATAACACTCCCAGGTTAATTGATTAATTACACTCCCACAAAATTAAAGACACATACCCATCAGTCCATACATATACCTAAAAACATATATAAGCTAAAACCATGAATAAAACATACTATAATATTACATAAAAATAAACATATAAAAATATGTAAGATAAAATCAGTACAAAATGAATAATAAAATAATTTGATTTGTTAATCCAACAATATAAGTTACAAAATGTCTAGATTAAAACAAATTTTATGGCAGAAATTTTAGCCCAGTATATATCTTAACTTTAGTAATGGGGCTAAACTAATATGGTCATTAATTCCAGGATAACTAGTGGCATTTAAACTTATTTGCCACTTAGTTTCACTAATATCTAAATGGACATCCAATATATGCCCTTGATTATCCTTAATAACTTGCTGAATAATACAAAATTGGAATTTGTGACCTATATTTATCTTAATATGTCTTGCCAGTGCATTAGTATTTTTCATATGTTTAATGTCCAGCAAATGCTCCCCTATCCTTTCTCTAAGTGTACGACAGGTTTTTCCAATATAAAGCGGACACTGATTGCACTTAGCTAAATACACCACATTTCTGCTATAGCAATCATAATGTCTACTAATAAATATAATTTCTTTCCCTAATTTAATCCTATTTCCTGATGTAAGAATATACTTGCATTTATTACATCTGCCACACTTAAAATTCCCAACCGGCCTACAAGTCCTAGATGTCAATTTTAACTTACTACCCTCTAATAGATTTTTAAAAGATCTATCCTTTCTATATACATTAATAGGAGAGGCCCTTAATTTACTATATACACTAGTATCTAATTTCAATAAATCCCAATTCCTCTGTATTATCCTTACCATAGATTCCGTGTCACAATTATATGTGGTTATAAAAAACAAACCTTCCTTAATTTTATTTTCCTTTTCACTTCAAATTCAACCAACAACTCACCTATGTCTGTACCATTTTTTAATATGGGCTGATAAATCCCTCCCTTTCTTTTATCTATAATCTCCACCTTAATAGCTTGTACCAGGGTCTCGGGGTAACCTCTTTTCAAAAACATTCCTGTAATAAAATCTAGTTCCTTTTCAAAATTTAAGTAGTTATTAACCATTCTGGCAGCCCTGACCATCTGTCCTTTAATCATAGCCCTTTTCTGGTGGTCAGGGTGCCAGCTCTGATATTCCAAATAAGAATTCGAAAAGGTAGGTTTTCTATAAATATTTGATATAAGACTCCTTTTATCGTTATCAACTGTCAAATGACATCTAAGTAATTTATTTCAGTATAACTGTAAACAAAGGTAAATTTTAAAAAATCGACCAAACTGTTAATATATTCCAGGAATGCTTCCAACCTCTGAATGTCACCATCCCAAATTATAAAAATATCATCCAAAATTCGCATTTATTTCTGGATGAATTTATTAAAATCACTTTGAAACACATATTCCTCTGATCAGGTTTCCATTTCCTCTGATTCCTCTTCAGACCAGGGATACTCTCTACCCCCCTATGAAGACTCTTGATGCTGAAGAATCTATCCCTTCAGCCTCTCCTCCTGAGGATTATTCTTTTGGGGAAACTACATACCATGAGGGAGCATTTCCATTGGGAAAGTCAGGATTACTCAGAATCCAAGAAAAGGCTCAGGGATTTCCTTTTATTGCCTCAGCACAGGCCCCTGGCTATTCTGCCTGTGCTAGATATTGTGGATGATGTGTTCTCTGAATCCAACTTATCTCCTGATTCTTTGCCCCCTGCACCAGCCAAGCCAGATAGGTATTATAGAGTCCCTGACTCTCACAAGTTTCTTTATAAAAACCCTTCTGCTGATCCAGAAACTATTTCCCAGGGTCCAGAAGTGGTTAAGGCTTCCATTGCAAAAAAATCCAGTATCCTCTGACAGAGATTCCAGAGCTCTGGATAGATGGGGGAAGAAAGTATACACTTCTGCAACTTTAGCAGTAAGAGCTTTAAATTGCCAGTTTCACATGCTTAAGTGCCAACAGTATTTAATGGCTCAGTTAAAACAGAAAATGCTTGGAAGCTCAGAAGCTCCTGATTGTAAAGAAATGCAGGTTTTATTGCATGCAGTTGAACAGGTGGGAAAACATACTCTGCAATTTGGTTTTGATTCTTTAGAGGCCTCTTGTAGAGCTGCTGTCACAGGATCTGTGATTCGAAGACATGCTTGGTTAAAAGAACAAAGTTTACCTGATCATATTAAGGCAAAATTATTGGATGCTCCTTTACAGCATGATACTTTGTTTGGTGTTAAGGCAGAAGAGGTGTTAAAGAAAATGGAGGATAAAGCTAAATCTATGCAAACAGTCAAGGATTTCTTACAGGTACAGCCACCTGGGTTTAGCAGAAATTGGCCAACAAAGAATTGGTCCTTTCCAGTGTCAGGCCACAGAGAGGCAGATCTCAACCCCAAGGCTCAAACAGACAACGACAGTCGGGCACCTCAACCCCAAAAGGAGGTGAGGACAAGTCTCAACCTTACAGGAAACGGTCACAATGACTTTCCCCTTCATACGCCAAGCACTTCCCTTTTGGAAGCCCTCTTAGGGGGAAAACTAGCACTTTTTTCTCAAAACTGGCAAACAATCACCCAAGACAAATGGGTTCTGAATATTGTGTCTCAAGGTTACAGATTCCACTTTCATACTTTACCAAGGCTAAAAGGAATGCCAGACCTGCCACAAAATCAATGGGCAGAGGCACAAAAACAAATTTCAGCCCTCATGGACATGGGAGCTATTCAAAAAGTACCACAACAGGGACAAGGATTTTACTCAAGACCCTTCCTGGTCCCCAGAAAGGACAAGGCCTGGAGGCCCATACTAGATCTTTCAATTCTAAATACTTACCTGGATATTCCGAAATTCAAAATGTTGACATTACAGCAGCTTCTACCCATGCTGGGTAAGAAGGCTTGGCTTGTTGCTCTGGACCTCAGAGGCATACCTGCATGTCCCTATTAGACAAAATTGCAGAAGATAACTCAGATTCAAAGCTGGTACAATGCACTACCAATTCTCTGCACTGCCCTTTGGCTTATCTACTGCGCCCAGGGTCTTCACAAAGTGCCTGGCACCAGTAATTGCATTTTGCAGACAAAAAGGAATTCAAATATATCCATACCTGGATGACTGCCTCATTCAAGCAGAGACAAAGGACATTCTTCTGCAGCACCTGGCGTTTGTAAAAAGGTTGCTAATTTCTCTAGAGTACACAGTAAACGAAAAGAAGTCAAAACTAGTGCCCTCACAACAGATTATATTCCTGGGTGCCAGCTTAAATACAACGGCCCAGATGGCTTACCTCATGCCAGACAAACAAGTTCAACTAACTCAATATTTTCAGTTACTGTCAAAAAAGTCCCATCTCCCTGCAAGAAAAATTCTGCAGGCCCTGGGATTCATGGCATCCTGCATACTACTACTACCATATGCCTGACTGCATATGAGGAAATTACAATGGTACCTAAAAAGTGTTTGGACTCAACACTCTCACAGTTTAGAAGCAGTAATACCAATGATTCCCTGCCTACAACAGGAGTTTCAATGGTGGGCACAGGCATGTCACCTAAACAAGGGTCAGCCTTTTACCCTACCCACAGCCAGGCAAACTCTAACAACAGATGCTTCGGATTACGCCTGGGGAGCACACATGGCAGGAAAATGCATTCAGGGCAAGTGGACCACAGACGAGATGCATCTTCACATCAATCAAAAAGAGATGTTGGCTGTTCAAAATGCCCTAACAGCTTTCAAGGACCTTCTGCATCCAGGACAATTATTATTAAAGACAGACAACACCACAGTAATGTGGTACATAAACAAACAAGGGGGCACTCATTTTTATCCCCTATGCAGGCAAGCCATGACCTTGTGGAACACAGCTCTAACGTATCAAGTTCACCTGCAAGCACAATTCCTGCCAGGAAAGAAAAATACTCTGGCAGATGATCTAAGCAGAAATATCATGAACCCTCACGAATGGAAATTGAATCCACAAATCTTCAGCATGGTAATGCAAAAATGGGGATGCCCAGACATAGATCTTTTTGCCTCCCCACTGAATTGCCAACTACAAAAATTCTGCATAAGGACTTATCACAAACAAGCATGGAAAGTGGATGCTCTTTTGTTCAGCTGGAAAAACCTAAAAGTTTATGCCTTCCCGCCACTGCCTCTCCTTTCAAAGGTACTCCTAAAAGCCAGACAAGAAAAACCACAGATGATCCTGATTGCTCCAGCCTGGCCACGCCAGCACTGGTACCCTATCTTAAGGAACTTAGCTCAAGGCCCACCATGGATTTTGCCTCAAATTCCACACCTACTGACTCAACAAAACAATCAGATCCTGCACTGTCAGCTCAAAACCCTAAACTTGGCTGAATGACAGATTCATTAGTCAAACAGGAAACACCTCTCTCTCTAAAGCTGTTATGGATGTCATTTTGGAGGCCAGGAAGCCTAGCACCAGGAAAGTTTACTCAGAAAAATGGAAGAGATTCTGTGCCTGGAACCAGGCTCAAAGCCTTGACCCTCTTGTTCCAAACATTCCTCAGATTTTACAATACTTAACTGAGATGCTGGACAGAGGCCTATCCTTCTCATCAATTAAGATCCACGCCTCTGCCATTTCAGCACATTACAACACGGATCCTCCTTTATTCTCTCATCCCTTGCTAAAGCAGTACCTCAGAGGGGCTAAAAACATAAGACTGCCCCGGAGAGCACCAACACCAACTTGGGACCTCAATTTCGTTTTGGAAAAACTGACCCTGCCACCTTTTGAGCCAGCCAATACAGCCGATCTAAAATTTTTATCATGGAAAACAGCTCTGCTGCTGGCAGTAACTTCAGCACGAAGAGTCTCAGAGCTACAGGCATTAATGGCAGTGGAACCTTTTATAATTTTTCATCAGGACAGGGTTTCTTTAAGGACAAACCCTACCTTTATGTCAAAGGTGGTATCTAGTGTGGCTCTTAACCAAACCATCCATTTGCCAACTTTTTATCCAACCCCCAGAATAAAGGGGAGAAACTTCTGCATTCTTTGGACATACATAGGCAGCTATGCTTCTACTTGGACAAAACAAAAGTTTTCAGGAAAACTGAGCAACTGTTTGTAGCATATGCTGCAGGATCACAGGACAAGACTATCTCAAAGCAGACTATATCCAAATGGATAGGACACTGTATTCGTTACTGCTACACACATCATGGAAAATTAGTCCCAAATAACATTAGGCCACATTCCACCAGGGCAACAGCCACTTCAACAGCCTTTCTCAGAGGAGTACCTACCAAGGAAATTTTGGAGGCTGCAACTTGGAGTTCAGTGCACACCTTTACCAAGCATTACCACCTGCCTCTTTATTCTAAATCCAGAGCAGGATTTGCCACTGCAGTTCTGCAGGGCCTCATAGCCAATCCTAACTCTTTATAGACCAGCCACCCAACCTTAGCTTTGGGATTCTTCCCAAGTGTAATGACTGCAGCAGTGTAACACGAACATAATACAGTTTTGTACCTACCATACATGTAGATGTTCGAGTGTCCACATTGCTGAAGTCCAGGTTACCCTCCCTCCATCCCCTCTGAACTAGCTGGACTTATCTATACCTTTCTATCCTATACAACCTTTGTGGTGTATTTGCTTGTAACTGAAGGTATTGTTTTTTTTTTTATATGTATATTTTTTATTAGCAATAGGTATTGCCTACCTACTTGGGGGCACCTGACATCTGGGGCAAGAAAAACTGAAGAAAATGACGTTGGATGCATCTTATATACCCCTGGCGCACTGACATCAGGGAAGAAGCGACAGCAACCGACGCCGGACTAAGACTTTGGAACTCTGGCCGACTGCGGGACTGCCTGACGGCAGGATAACCCAAGTGTAATGACTGCAGCAGTGTGAACACTCGAACATCTACATTTATGGTAGGTACAAAGCTGTAATTTTACATAGATGGTTGTAGTTTGTGCAGAACTTATGTGAGTGAAACCTGATGAATGTGAAGGAATTTGTGTGGTGATTGAGAATAGGAGTAAAGTGAAGTTGTAAAGCACAGTGTCGCTATGCTTAGTTGCATAAAGTGGGTATTTCCGAACCCTTGCTTTCTACATAATGGGAAAAAAAAAACAATGGAGAGCTTTGCAAGAAGGTGCTTAAGCTTTAAGCAAACCGTGTGCATTCATTACAGGATGGGAGTACAAGAACTGTGTACCTCTGTGTGGCAGTATAGTAACTGACGTGTTTGTGGTTGTGGCTGACACGAATGGATAGAATTATCAATAATGCCACCAGAATATTCACAGGATGCACCTTGGAAATCTTAACCACTCAGGTCCTCTCCTTCAAACTCCCCAAGCTAGGCTTCCTTGCACAGACCATACTTTCTCAGTCCTTGGTCCCAAACTGTGGGAATCTCTCCAGTCTTTTCTTAAAGATCATTCCTCTTACCTAATTTTCTGATCAGAACAAAAAGCACAGTACAGGACTGTAGGAAATTGCAACTGCTGTCTTCTCTCTCTCTCTGGTCATAAAGTTAACCACTTCCTACCCTATTTCCTTCTGCAGAGCTTGTTTTGACTTTTCTTTTTATTGCGATTCATTCAGCATGACAACTCTTGATATCCACTGTGTATGTAATGCATCTGTATACTGTGCTTTGTGAGTGACACTGAATATAAAGTCATGTGTGTATTGTCTATACCCTCAAGCCAACACTGATATTCATGTTGTATATTGCGATTTGTCTTTCACTTTGTATATAATGCCATGCATCTATTGTGCGTACCCTCGGACTGAGACTGCATTAGATCCAATGGGACTGTACCCTGGTTAACAAATTCAAAATAAAATAAAAATAAATAGTATACATTTAAAAATAATCTTCCCTGTTCTTTCTTTTTTAAAGTGGTGTAAATGTGTGTGTGTGTGTGTGTGTGTGTGTGTGTGTGTGTGTGTGTGTGTGTGTGTGTGTGTGAATTTTAGATTTTTTTTAATTTGAAAAAAGAATGAAAATGGATGGGTAGTGACTGCCACTGAAAATTTTGTGTAAAGTGCTGTTTTCTTTTTAACAAGCAAAATAGTGTGTATTGGGGAGGCAGTGGCAACATTTACTTAAGGAGTGGTGTGATCCATGTGAATTTGCTGTGGCACTCCTCTTCAGAACAGCCTTTACCTATAATTTTAACCTTGAATGTGGAGAAAGGGTCCCGGGGGGGGGTCCTTTGTTCCCAGGATTAACAGAGTATGGAGTGGAGTCTAATAAAATTTGGTACTACAGCTAACTGTCTTTGTATTAATTTGCTTAAATACAAGCACAAGTACAAGATCTGTAATTTTTTTCTGATTTTGGGTATAAGGGTAGCTGTCTTACCCATTTTTTTAACCTGTGATTACTGTAAATGTGTTACATCTGTACACAACACTTGAAATTAAGTATCACGTCATTATCCCAGATCTGCACCAGGAATTCTACTATGTAAATTTGCTCACTAGCATGCATTCCTTCCTACCTCCTAAAGGGAGGTCATTCCCGATGCCAGCTTCATCAGGTGCTCAAGTCCCTGATCATACTCTGGTTACCTTGGTCGTAGTCAAGCCTTTATTACTTGTATGCCACAACTGGCAGGGTTGTATTTTTTAAATGGTTTCAGATTTAGTATATTAACTCTGAGATCATTGAAGTTTGGGTTTAAGGACGTTTTTTCATGCCTGTGACATTCATACTTTCCTCACATTTGTAAACTTGATTTTGTGGGTTGTTAAACTTTTCATGTCAATTGTCGAACACATTAAATTAATGCTGCCATGTATCCACTGTTTCTTGTTGAAATGGTGAATCATTTTGGACTGGTTAAGCCAACTAAGTATACTGCATACTCATGGCTATAGACAGAAGGAACCAGACATGCAGGCAGATTCCTTAAGTTTTTTTTCCTTCTACTACTACTACTTTGTTTCATTTGTACGTCATACCTATAAACCCAAAAGTGCAAGCTTGATGTAGTGAGGATTGTACTTTGAGCTCGCTTGTATGTGTCTGTGTAATTATTTTTGCTGTTTTATTTTAGGAGTTTATGTAGAAAAAGGCTTAATCCTATCCTTACCTTACACCAAGTTTTTTGTCACAGGCAATTTAACTTATTGTTTTGTAGGTTCGAAGAAAAGGCTCAAAGTGATCCTCTGAGTGCACTGAAATATTTGCAGAATGAGTTGTATGCAACTGTGAATCATTCAGATCCAGAAGAAACAAAAGAGGTAATCTAGAAAACATATTTAAAGTATTTTATGACCTTTTAAACACTACCACAAATTTTTAAGGTTCAGTATAGGTAGTTGTGAAGAAAATGAAAACAGTGTCATCTGTGTTAGCATGTCTGGCAGAAGATTTGTGTATATTCTCAGATTAACTTGTATGCCAGCCTGTCTAGTAGTGAAAATGTAAATATATATTTTTTTAATGTTGAATATTTCCCTGTTTAAACCGAATGAGCAAAGAATCTGTCAGTGTTCTGATACATTTCTAATTGCACATGTTTGTGAGGAACATACTAAAGTACTGTGGAGAATCAGCTGAACAGTAGGATCATAGGTGTGTACTAGGCTAATGGCGCTGGAGCCTTTACAAGCCTAGCCCATAGGATTTCCCTGGCATTGTGCCGCCCAACGTTAGTTCCCAGTGCCTCTATCAAGTAAGACCACTGAAGTGATCCCCAGTGTGAATTTTCTATTTCCCATCCACTCATCAAGATTTCTCTTGAAGAGGCCAGTGAGGTGCTCTGCTTGACATGTATGGGAAGTTTATTCCAGAGCATGGGCAGTCTCTGGGTTAAGAACATGTACCTCCAGCATGTTCTGTTAATTGTGGTAATGAGGTTGAGGTCTCTGGAGAGCGTGGTGTGGAGGAAATTGGGAATTCTTCAGATGTATCATATTTAACAGACATGGCTTTGTAGGTCAAGCAGAGATTGCCTCTAAGCAGGTGGTATGAGACCGAGAATAGCTGGAGTTTTTTAGTCTGTCCGCATAGGGCATGTGTTTAAGGCCAAGGATCCTCTTTGTGAGTTACTTTTGTGACCTCTCTAGTTGTAGGTGTCTAGTCAGGTACATGCTAAATGGAGCATTATACTTTATAATTGGTCTAATGAGGGAAGAGTAGAGAGAGAGACTATGACTCATTTCTTCCTAGATGCAAAACCCTTAGTAATGAGATGTGCCACATAGAAGGATTTCCTGACTACAGCGGCAATGGTGGTTGTCAAAGGAAAGGTTGCTATCAACCTGTGTTCCCAGATCTCTTATAACGCCTTCAGTGCTCAGTGGATATTCATGGGCACAGAGTTTTTCCCAAAGGGAATGACCGTGCATTTTTTTGGTACTGAGCTTAAGGTCGTAGTTATGACACCAGTCGTTGTTTCATTGAGGCCTTTCTGTAGAATGTCTACATCATTTGAGGAGTTAATAATGGTTCCCAGCTTGCAATCGTCTGCAAACTTGGTCAGCCAGAGTCCCTTTGTGTTGGCCTGGACTTCAGAGAAGTAGATGCCAAATAGGCGCGCGGACCCAGGACTGATCCCTGCGGGACTCAACTTGTGACTGGTCAGCAGCTACTTTCACAGTGTGGGTTCTATCGGTGAGCAAATTTGTAACTCGCCTAGTGATGTAAGGGTTAGTGTCTAGTTTAGTGAGTCTATCTATAATTCCTGAATGGGGAATGGTATCAAAGGCCTTGGCTAGATCGAGGTGGGCTGTATGAACTACCTTTCCATCATCGACAGCTCTGGTGACTGACTCAAAGAAGTCGACCAGGTCAAGCAGGCATGATCTACCCTTCACAAAGCCAAACTGCGTGGGGTCCAGTGTTTGGAGGTTCCCTATATCCCCATTTATAAGGTCCATGATGATGATGCGTTCCATAGCCTTGCATGTCAGACTCGTCAGGCTAATGGGGCAGTAGTTCCCAGGGTCTATAGTCACTCCACCTTTATGTAATGAGATGACTGTAGCAGTGTGCCATTCTGCAGGGACAAAGCCTGAAGTGAGACCGTGATTGAACAGGTGTGATGCCAGTTCACATTGTAATTCATGTTGAACATAGCCAGGGATATTGTCAGGCCCCATTGATGCTGTATTCCCGCCTTAGTGCGTTTTTTTACCTGTGCAGCAGTAATATTGGATACCTGACATTCCTCTGGTATTGTAATTTTTCCTTTGCTGCAATTCTATTTTCATAGCTAGCTTTAGAAAATTTGATGAGGGATCTCAACTTTTTGTTGAGGCTAACAAGGGAGTGTTTCCAGTCTTGGGACTTCACCTTTTTCTGCAACAGTTTCTTCCTTCTGTTGTAGAGTTTGTTTATAGCAGGGGAACGCCAGATTGGCTTCCTTTTTTTGGAGGAGAGCGTCTTGGTTTTGTTTGGTATGGCCAGTTCCATGCATTTGTGTACATGTTTGTACAATGCTTTGGTGTATGATTCGGCAGTCATGCACCTACTCTCCATTTGCATGAGCATCGTGAAGTTAGCCACCTCCATTTTTAGAAGCCCAAAGTTGGCTTTTGAGAAGTTTTTCACAGTGGTTACTTATGCTGGGAGTGTGGGTGGGATGTGGATTTACATGGCGATTAGTTTGTAGTCAGATCTCACCAGGGAGGAGTTGACTAATGGTGTAGTGCAACGGTCACCCTTGTTAGTAATAACCAGATCAAGGATGTTGCTACCACTAGTGGGGGTAAGAGTGAGCTGTTGCAAGGCAATGGAATTAATGAATTCCCGGAAGTGTTGGGCAAGTGCGTTGGTACATGAGTAGTTTTCCCAGTTAATGGAGGGGTAGTGTGTCATCCAGTATGAGGGTGTTGAGTTGGACCTTAATATTTTCCAGGGTGGTTAGGAATATGGAGTGAGAGTCTTGGGACATGGTAGGGGATCTGTAGCAGCCTACAACCTAAATCACTGTCTTACCCAGTGTTAGTTGTACCTGAAGTATCTCTGATGTGCTTTGTTACCCAGTGTTAGTTGTACCTGAGGTATCTCTGATGTGCTTTGTTGGGCTACTAGTCTGGAGGTGTACATATCCTTTATGAATATGGAGACACCACTGCCTTTAGAGTTTTGGTCCAAGTTCTGGGGCCGAAAGGTGTGGAATGAATTGTACCCTGGTAGCGCAGGGGTGCTTTCTACTGCTTTGAAACAGGTCTCTGTTACTGCAGATATGTTTGTTCTCCATTTTGAGGAGTGCTTCGAGCGAGTGCATCTTGAGATATAGTCTTCTAGCGTTGATTAGCATGACCCACAGATTGTATTTACTTGTAGCTGTTATGGTGCTAATTTGGTCTTTAGAATATTGCCTGAAAAAGTCACTATAGGGGTGGCAAGAGCCTTGGCCAGTATCCGGAATCCCAGGGGTGACAGATGCAGGCCGTCTTTGGCAAAGCAGTGAGGTCTGTCAGTCATGTCATCCCAGGCAGACAGATACTGGATCCCCTTAGAATGACACCAGAAACCTAGCCAGTTGTTGAAGTCATTAATTTTCTGCTTGCATTGTGGTATCATTCTGGGCGACGGTAGGATGCTACTCAGTGCTAGGTGATGTCATTAGAATGTTCCTTGTTGCTAGGTGATTATTTGAACAGCTGATTGACAGGAAAAATAACTTTTTCAAACAGCTGACTGTTATTTTTAAAATAAGTTCGTTGAGGCTGTTAAACTCTACAGTTAGTCAAGTGCTGAGCAGTTTCTGAAGAGTCGCAGTCAGTTACAGTGCTGTGCAGTGATACCCGAAGAAAAGAGAACTCACCAAAAACTGTAAACCTGTCTTTACCTTGCTGTTATGTGTTAGATTAGATCAGAGACAGTATTCACTAGTTAGATTAGGGAAGTATAGTTATTCAGATAGAGTTTTTCTAGAATGAAGGACTTCTATCTTGCATTTTAATTTTATATTTCCGGTGATTGAATTCTGCTGTTTATTGAAAGTTATTGTTTACATTCTTGTAATCATTTTACTTATTAAATGTTTTTCATTACTTTAGATTGTGGCTGGAAATCGGTGTGTTCTTTAGAGATTAGAGAGTGGTTTATACCTGTTTGATACTCCACAGGTCCCTTCAAAGGCCTGGCTGCTCTGGTCATAGCTATAATTTATTTTGATATTTAATTTTCATAATTGGACACCCCTTTAGAAGGGCATGATGACAGTTCGATTTGTGGCAGCATTATCGTATTATTTTGGAGAGGGGACACATCTGGAAATCCGTGTCAGGCTTTCTGAGAAGTGTTTGGATGTGTGAGATTTAAATTTACTTTTAGTGTAAATGTATCAGAGGTCTTAAACTAGAGCACATTGCTCTGGAGTGTGTAATAAGGAATACATTAGGGGTGGACAGAAGTATACAGTCCAGTTCCAGATTATAGAGCATGTTCCTGTTGTGCTCTTAGGGAAATATTTTTGAAGTGTTACTCTTGTTTAAGTGACCGTCTCATATTGGAGTCAGTAGTGAGGATTGAAGCTCCTTATTTACTGTCCCAGGATAGTAAGGGATGTCACATTGTTAGCAGTCTGGTGGGGTATTGTTGGCCGGACATCACAGCAGTTACAGGAGCGTGGTTCAATTTTTAAATGTAAATTTTAGTCTTGACCTGTTAAACTGGCGTTTTCATAGTAAAATATTTAGAAAAATTACTTTTAACTACTTTACAGCCAGCAGCCTTTTTACATAAAAAATGTAATCACAGGTTAATTTTTAGACTAAGAAGATTAACAAATAAAGATGATATATTTGAGTTAGAGGCAGCTTACTTAAAAGTCCTATTTTTTCAAAGAGGATACTAAGAGAAAATATTAAATGACATTTATTTCTGATGTTAGCGCTAACAGAATTACTAAGTTTACACCAGTTTGTGACAGGGATATCAAAGAAATGAAGTTAAGCAAGGCTGTTTGGTAGAGCCTTTCCACTGTTGACTTGTATGGATGCATTTGGCATCAAAAAATAATTTTCAAGATTTGGAAAAAAATAATGAAAAACAAGAATCTTACAAAAATTTAGTGATAACCCTTGGATTTGATGATGTCAATTTTCATTCATTCCTCAGTGTATGGGTTCAGATCCAATACTCAGTTCCAACTCGGATGTTACTCCAGCTAGTAGAGATGAACAAACTCTCAAGCTTCTTCCTTACCCATAATGCACCAAGCCTAACTCCCCTCAGATCTCATTTGCCACTTCCACGACCAGACATGGTTGACAACTGCTCTCGAGTGTAAATTTAATAAGTAAGTGCTTTTTCTTCAAAAATTCTCTTTAATCTTTGTAAACTTTACCCTAGTTAATAACTGCTTAGTTTCTGTTGATGTATTTGTTCCTTTTCATCTTAAATTACTATAATTGCACTCACGTGTGTATTCTTACTACCAGTGTTGGGTAGACCTGTTCCTATCCTTCTGTATCCCTTTGTCTTCTCAGGGTGTTATTTCTGTTAAAAAAAAAAAAAAAAAACTTTTCTAGCCTTTTTTCCTCTCTGCCCTTTCTCTCTCCAGTGTTTATTATTGTTATTAAACTAGATTTCTGATTGCTTAACTTACAGATATGTTGGAAAAGGGATTTAAAAAAATGTGCGAACTGCGGGCACAAAATGCCCATTACTGACGCTCACTCCATGTGTGTTTACTGTTTGGGGGCTGAGCATTTAGATAAGGATTGTGATATCTGTAGTTGGTTTAATGCAAGAGCTCTTACTGAGAGACCAAATAAATTACTATTGAAAGGCCTTTTGGTTACCATTTTTTCAGGCCATTGCTGGAGTTCAGTCTCCTAAAGCTAAGTCCAGGGACCCGTCAGAAAGGTCCAGGTCTTCTGACTCTACTCCTTCCACTTCTGAAACGAAGAAAAAGAAAACCAAATTGGATCCAACGTTACTGTGATCTGGCCATCCTTGGATCCAATAAAAATTATAACTGGTCCTTCCTCCGGTCTGAAGAAAAGTAACACAGATCCGAAGTCCTTGGATCAGAAGTGTCTGCCTAGGACTGTATAGTCACCCTCACTGGATCCAGAACTGTCTAGGGTGTCCTCCCCATTTCTTGAGCAACACTGTAGACCCTCTTCAATAGTGTCATCTCATTCCTCCGAAGGTATCACAGAGGCCAGTGTTAAAAGGATGGTGTGGAAACTGGTCATGGAGCAGTTTCAGAAGGAAGTCTACATGGTTCCTACTCCCTTGGGTCAGGAACATTGTCCATCACTACTCCACTGGTTGCTACTCCTCCTTTGATCTACTCCTCCTTTGATCTACTCCTCCTTTGATCCACACTGGGAGATCAGAGTCCTTGAATCTGAGTGTTCCGGGCCCTTCTGGATCAGATCCGAAGAGAGGTTTCTCTTCAGATTCGACAGTTGCTCTGAGTTCTGTGGCTCTGACATTTTTGGATCAGGACAGCTCTCAGAGCTGAAGCTTCCAGTTCGGATCCAAGGGATGGAGTCAACTGTAAGGTGTTTGGAGCCATCTCTCCTGCTCGGAGCCTTGGCTTTGGACAGCTCAGCTCCAGCTTCCTCCACAGGCGGGCAGCTGTCTAAGCAGAGGAGGCTAGCAGGCCAGAAACTTTTCTGTACTGTGTTGGCTTCCTCTCTCTTGTGTGGTTGGCTTTCAAGGTTGTGAAGAGGGTTTTTTCTGCTCCAGCAGGTCAGACGGGTCCTTCTCCCTCGGATCCACCTTCAACATCCCAGCTGTCTTTCCTCATAATCCTCAGCATTCTATGCCACTGGGACAGCCAGCCCAAAGCTTCCTGACTTCCCAGCTGGGTATCGTCATCTCTTCTGATACATCTCTGGATCATCACATCGAAGAACTCCCTAGGAAGAAGACGTGCAAGAGGAGGCAGTTTGACTACCCCCACCGCCACAGACATCGGTCATTGAAGGAACTGACTTTTATGAAGGAGAAGAGTCTCCAAAATCACCACTTTGCATCTCGTTTGGAGACATCCTTGAGATCCTAAAACAGAAAGGTGGTTGGTCTACCAAAAACCCATCTCCAGAAGAGTCAGTATTTCTGGAAGCTTTTAAGTGTAGCCCGTCTGCCTCCTGGGTCAGTCTGCCCGCTGATGAACTCATTGATTTGGTTTCTAGCTGGACATGGAAGGAGCCTGATACAATTGAGCCAGTCCACTAGAGACTGGACAGGATTCTGGCTCCACCAGTAGGGAGAGAACATTAGAATAAGGGAATACTGGTTGATGCTATGGTCATGACAGCAGCTACAAAAATGGAGCTTGCGGAACAGAGTTCTACTCTCCACCCCCACCCCCATAATAGAGAATCTAAGGCTCTGAGATTTGGGAAGCGAGTGTATGCTTCAGTGATATTTGCTATCCAGTCGCTGAACCATTTGGCACATTTCAAGGGACTTAAACTTTCAAACTCCCTTTCAGGAACCACTATTGCAGAGGCTCAAACTTCAGTGGCTTCACATTTGTCTACCCTTCAATCTATTGCAAATTCGTCTATAAGACTCATCTTGCATGCTGCAGAATGTCCCTCAAGGGCTGCGGGTTCAGGCATTTTATTTATTTATTGTCTTTTGTTAACCAGGCTGGTCCAGCTGAGCCAGGGGCTGATTTTCAGTGGATACCCAAGGAGAAACGCTCCAAATACAAGTAACAATTTTACAAATTAGAAATACATTTACCTTGATATTCAGTCAGGAAGTTATGCATCAAAAATAAGAAACACTGTTTTATACAGCTGTGTTCTAGTTTCAGATGATAGTATAGTATCAGAAATATATTCTTATGCAAAAATATTTACAAGTAACAGCCGTAATCTCCATAAGCAAAAATATTTACATGAATCAAGATGTAGGTATACAGTAGTACAATCATTAGAAAGAAAACAGAAAATAATAAAGTATGCCTAGAGTAAGGGGGCAGAATTAGGAAGAAAGCAGTAGGATTTCAGGTTAGAGTTTGACAAGGACAGGATCAGTTCTTTTGTAGGTATTGTTTAAGCTCAAGTTTGAATTGGGCTTTCTGAGGAATACGTCTTATGTTAAGGGGAAGAGCATTCCAGGTATGAGCAACAGAGAATTTATATAGGGACTTTCCAGTATTCTTTGTTGGTTTGTAGATGTTTGTCAGATGTATGGAGCTGACGTTGGGGTTATAGAGTGACACAATATTAGAAATGGAAGGACAGGATGTGGGGTTATAGAGAATAGTGTGTGTAATATGTAGATGTTCTTCATGTTTCACTGTTGCAGTCATCATATTTAGGTTATCCTGCCAGGAGTAGCCCTCAGTCGGCCCGAATACCAGAGGCTTAGTATTTCTACATTGGTTGCTGTCACTCCAGGACTGACGTCAGGTCGTCAGTGGTATAAATTCAGGCAGCCAACGCCATTACATCATTCGTTCTTGCAGAGGAGCCCAAAGCAGAAGCAGTTTGCACGAGTGCCGGTCGGCCGCTACCAGAGTTTTCATTTCCGACTTGAAGTTGAAGTCTTCTAAAGCTAAGTACTCCATTGGGGATCCTTTTTTCTTTCTCTTACCAATGTCAGAAAGTTAATTGTCTCGCCTGTGGAAAGCAAATAACCACACCGAGAACTTCCATTCTTACTGCATCACCCGTTTAGATCCAGACCACGACGTCCCTCACTGTCACTTTTGTGCTTTGTTCAATGCCAGAACTATACATCGTCGAGCCCTTATTGCAGCTAGATATTTTCGCTCTCAGTCCTTGAATTCCGATATGGCTTCGGTAAGCCATCCAACTACCGATCTTCTGAAAAACGTAAGGATAAAGACAGGGACAGACCGCACAGGTCCAAAACTGCTGACGACTGTTCCGTTAAGCTAGTTGTCAGTTCTTCAGTCCTCAGTGAGGCGCATTCACAGCCCCTAATGCCCGCTTCTGTGGATTCACAGGCCGCTACCGAGACCCTTTCAGAGTCCGGTATGCCACGAGACTCTTCTTCGACTAAGGAATGAATGTCTTTACCTTGGATGGGTATGGAGCCGCTGAGCAGGCACCAGCGTCCGAGGAAGTACTTCGCACTACCGATACTCGACACAAACCGACAACTTCTTTCGCATCTTCAGTTCTTTCTAAATCTACTGAGTTTCTAAGGCCCGGAGTACGAACTACGCCCAAGAAAAGATGACCCAAGCTCAAGCACCTGCTTCCTTGCCTCAATCTCAAATGTTTAAAATGGCGGAAGACCTTATGCTTATTAGGGGAAGCCAGACTACCCCTTCCAAAAGAAAAAGAGACTTGTTCCCAGTAGTTTTATCTGACCAGGAGTCCGATGACTCTGATGCTTCTGAATATGAAGACATGCAATCCCTCTCTACTTATGAGGATTCTGATGCAGAGGAATCCATTCCTTCTGCCTGTCCACCCGAGGATTTTTCATTTGGTGAAACCCTTCATACTTTAAGGGAGCATTTCCAGTGGGAATGTCAGGACTACCCTCAGACACAAAAAGAGACTCTGGGTATTCTTAGATTTACCACAGCACAGACCTTTGACCATTCCTCCTGTCCTGGATGATGTTGATGATGTTTTTATGAAGTCCAGTTCGACTTCTGACACCCTTCCTCCTGCTCCCAGGAAACCTGACAGTTACTACAGAGTCCCTGACTCTCATAAATTCCTTTTCAAAAATCCTACTGCTGACCCAGAAGTCATCTCTCAAGGACCTAAAGGAATTAAAGCAACCTCAGCTAAGAATCCCACCTCCTCAGACAGGGATTCCCGAACTTTAGACAGATTGGGTAAAAACGTATATACCTCTGCTACTTCTGCTATTGGAGCACTAAATTGTCAGTACCACATTGCTGAAATATCATCAGCATACCATGGAACTCCTCAAACAAAAATATCTTCCTTTCCTGCTTGTGCAGAAAGTAAAGAATTACAACCGCTTATGCATTCTGCAAGCCAAGTTACTAAGCACACTTTGCAATGTGGTTTTGACGCCGTAGAAGCATCTTGCAGGGCAGCAGTCACTGGTTCTGTCCTTAGATGGCATGCATGGCTTAAGGGAACAGACCCTGCTAGAACATGTCAAATCAAAATTATTGGATGCACCATTGAACAAAGGCAATTTGTTTGGCACCAAGGCAGAAGAGGTCTTAAAAAAGATGGAAGAAAAAGCTAAATCTATGCAGACAGACTTTTTACAGGTCCAGTCTCTGAGGTTCAGTAAGGCATTACCCCTCCAAGCACTGGTCCTTTCCGGTCCCCTCCAGGCCAGTTCAGCCCAGACCCAGGGAAAGCAGCCCGCCCGCCCCCCAGGGAACGCAGAGATTTAAGCAATGGAGTTCCTCCTCTTCAGAAACGGGGAGTGCTAAGCCACCCCCTTATGGTAAGAACTCACAATGACTTTGCACCTCCACCCCTTACCTCTGCCCACCTGCTTGTGCCCCTAGGAGGAAAACTCTCCTTCCATGTAAACAACTGGGCCTTTATTATCAACGACAAATGGGCCCTCAACATAGTGTCCCAGGAATACAAATTTTATTTCCACACTCTGCCAACCCCAAAAGGGTTCCCAGATCTTCTTCCAAACCATTGGGCAGAGGCCAAAAAACAAGTCCTTTCCTTGCTCTCCATGAGGGCAATACAGCATGTTCCTGCACACCAGATAGGCCAAGGTTTTTATTCCAGACTCTTCCTGGTACCCAGAAAAGAGGGCACCTGGTGCCCAATCCTCAACCTGTCCATTCTAACCCCCTTTCTGGTGATACCAAAATTCAGAATGCTCACCCTCCAGCAATGTCTTCCTATGCTTTCCAAGGATGTTTGGTTAGCCACTCTAGACCTAAAAGAAGCCTACCTATACATCACAATCAGGGAATCTTGAAGGAAGTGTCTACATTTCAGGGCAGGATCTATGCACTTTCAGTTCTCTGCTCTTCCCTTTGGCTTATCCACTGCTTCCAGAGTTTTCACAAAATGCCTGGCTCCTGCCATTGCTTTTTGCTGACAAAGAGCTACTCAGATTTACCCCTACTTAGATGATTGACTGATTCAGGCAGACAGAAAAAGCTGTTACAGCACCTGACCTTTGTAAAGGACCTACTTACCACCTTGGGGTATACTATGAATGAAAAGAAATCAAAACTAGTACCCACATAAAAAAATTGTATTCCTGGGAGCAAGCCTGGACACAGCATCCCAGATGGCATTCCTTACTCCAGAAAAACAAGCCTACATGACAAGACTACTTCTCTCAACTAGCCACCAGAACCCAGTTATCCGCAAGGATCCTGCAAGCTGTAGGGTTCATGGCCTCCTGCATTCTACTTATTCCATATGCCAGACTGCATATGAGGAAACTACAATAGTACCTAAAAATCCTTTGGTGTCAACACTCTCAAGACCTAGAAACTGTCATACCAGTAATACCTCGTCTAAGGAAAGATTTTCTTTGAATGGCAGCAGCATGCAACCACAACAAGGGACTTCCCTTCTCACAACCCCACGCCCAGACCCTCTCCACAGATGCATCAGACTATGCCTGGGGTGCACTCCTGGACAGCAGGGGCATTCAGGGCCATTGGAGCCCAAATCAAATTCATCTGCACATCAACCAAAAAGATGTGCTAGCTGTTCAGCATGCCCTGACAACTTTCAGACCCCTACTCTCCCCAGGGCTTCTACTGATCAAAACCGACAACACCACAGTGATCAACAAGCAGGGAGGAACTCACTCTTATCCGCTCTGCATGCTCGCCATGACCCTTTGGCACATGGCCTCAGTCATGCAGCTGCACCTGCTAGCACAATTCCTGCCAGGCTCCCTAAACTCTCTGCTAGACAACTTAAGCAGAAACCTGCTAGACCCACAGGAGTGGAACTAGACCACAGAACCTTCACCCTTGTAACTCAGAAATGGGGCACCCCGAAGGTGGATCCCTTTGCCTCCCACTCCAGTCAGCTCAGCAAATTCTGCAGCAGGGAACCTCACAGCAAGGCCTGGGAAGTGGATGCTCTATCCTTCCCGTGGGTAAACCTCTCGGTCTATGCATTTCCCCTCTACCACTCATTTCAAGGGTACTGCTCAAAATAAGGGAGGAAAAACCGAGGGTAATCCTGATTGCCCCAGACTGGCCATGCCAGCACTGGTACCCACTGCTGTGCAGCCTGTCACCATGGCACCTACCTCAGATCCCAACACTCCTGACCCAGAAGAATGGAGAATTTATACATCCTCAATTGCAGACCCTCAACCTGGCAGCTTGGCTAATTCTCTGACCTCTCCTCAAGCTGCCAGCCTAAGCAAACAAGTCCTAGATGTTATACCTGAGACCAGATGCCCCAGCACTAGAAGATCCAATGCTGACAAGCGGAAAAGGTTTTGTACCTGGATCCAGGCTAAGGGAGCCAAAACCGCAGAGCCCTCCCTACCTCTCATCCTGGATTACCTAGTAGACCTACTACACAGTGGTCCATCCTTCTCTTCAATAAAAATTCATGCCTCTGCCATCTCTGCTCTTTACAGCACAGAGCCACGTCTCTTCTCCCACCCTCTCATCAAACAGTTCCTAAGAGGGGCTAACAACTTAAGGCCACCCAGAAGAGCTCCTATCTCAGCTTGGGACCTTAACTTTGTGTTGGAAAAGCTTACCCTACCCCCCTATGAACCGGCAGCTTCAGCAGAGTTAAAAATTCCTCTTTTGGAAAACAGCCTTGCTTCTGGCCATCACTTCAGCTAGAAGAGTTTCAAAGCTACAAACACTCATGGCTGTAGAGCCCTTCATCATTTTCCATGCTGACAGGGTCTCCCTCAGGACTTAAATCATCATTCATGCCCAAATTGGTGTCCAGTGTGGCTCTCAACCAATCTGTTCATTTGCCCACCTTTTTCACTAACCCACAAAACAAGGGGGAAAGGATTCTGCACTCTCTAGATGTGCACAGACAGCTCAGATTCTATCTGGATAGGACTAAATCTTTTAGAAAAACTGACCAATTGCTAGTCAGCTTCGCATCAGGGGCAGAGGGCAAGGCCATATCCAAACAATCTCCAGATGGATAGCTCACTGCATCCATTTTTGCTGTAAACAGCATGGAAAACCTCCCCCAAAGGGGGTCAGGACAAATTTCCACCAGGGCAACCTTCACCTCTGCAGCTTTTCTCAGAGGGGTCCCCACCAGGGACATCCTGGAGGCTGCAACATGGACCACCTGCCTATCTTCTCCAAATCCAGGGCAGGCTTTGCCACCGCAGTCTTGTAGGGCATCCTAGCCAGCCTCCAGTCTTCTTGACTGCCTCCACCCTTTTCTTCAGCTTTGAGAATCAACCCAAATGTGATGACTGCAACAGTGAAACACGAAGAACTTAGTACAGTTGTGTACACTTACCATAAATGTAGATGTTCGAGTGTATTCACTGTTGCATTCCTGGTTTCCCTCCCTCCGTCCCCCTTGTCTCGCTCTCTCTATCTTTTCCTCTCCCCTTACAGGGAAATTAATTTTGGTATCTACTTTCTACTGGTGGTGTTCTTCCACCATAACCTAGCTCCCTATTTAAGGGCTCCTGACTGGGCAAGAAAAACTGATGTAACGGCGTTGGCTGCCTGATTTTATACCACTGATGACCTGACGTCAGTCCTGGAGCGATAGTAACCGACGCAGAAATACTAAGCCTCTGGTATTTGGGCCGACTGAGTGCTACCCCTGGCAGGATAACCCAAATGTGATGACTGCAACAGTGAATACACTCAAACATCTACATTTATGGCAAGTGTATACAACTGTACTTTGTGGAAGTAGTAGTTTCTGGAATTCAGGCCATTGTAAAGATTTAAGAATGAGGCAGTGATGGGTTTTATAGGGTAGATTGGAAGCAAGTCTAGATATTTTGTTGTAAGTTTGTTCTAATTTGAAGAGTAGAGATGACTGAAGGTTAGTAACAACCGGAGCTGCATACAGAAGACAGGGTAAGAGAAGAGACTTGGCTAGGGAGGGTTTAATGGAGGATGAGAGTAGTTTGTGATTATGGTACAGAAGACCAAGTTTTTGGTGCTTTATACAATGATTGGTATGAATGTCGACTTTTAGTTCATCATCGATAGTAACACCAAGTAATTTAGTATAGGGGTTCAGGACTGATAGTATTATTAAGTGAGGTAATGGAGAAGGAGGATTTATGGTGAGCCAATGTTTTAGGAAGGAAAAGTAGCAGTTTTGTTTTTTTTTTTTTTTTGGATTTAATATTAGTTGATTATCAGTGAGCCAGGTTTCGATGGAGGTGAAGGTGTGTTGGGTAAGAGCAAGGAGATCTGGGATGCTGTGGGCGATGGTAATAAGGGTTGAGTCATCTGCATATTGTAAGAGTGTAGAGGTAGTAGCAGTATGTAATCTGCTGGTGAAGATATTGAACAATAATGGATCCAATATAGAACCTTGGGGAAATGCCTGTGTTGACAGGTAGAAATGGGGAGGTGACAGATTGCCAGCGTATAGATTATCTATTAGATAAGTAACTAGAGAACCAATTTATAGGGGGGGGGGTAGAGAGATGGAGATGAGAAAGTTTGGATAACATTTTTGAGTGAGAGACCATGTCGAAGGCTTTGGAAAGATCAAGGAATAGACCGGAAGCTAGATGGTTATCACTGGCTTCTGCAACAGTTTCGGTAAATGAGAGTGTGGTAGATGTGCTGTGGTGGGGTCTAAATCCATGCTGGGTGGGAGTTAAAAGATGGTTATATAGGAAGTGTTTAATTGAGTGTGGACACATTTTTCGAGAAATTTAAAAGGGGAGAGTATAGCAATGGGGCAGTAGTTGGATGGGTCAGTGGAGTTTCCTCCTGTATGGAGAGGAATAATGAAAAAGGCTTTCCATATGTCAGGGACAAGGGCTTCAGTAATGGAGCGATTTATAAGAATAGAGACAGGGTAGGAAATAGATTTGGCAGTGATTTTAAGGAAGTGGGGAGGTAGTTTATCGACAGAGGGTGGACAGGGTTTGAGTTTATTCAGCTGGGTTTTGATGAATGCAGTGGGAACAAGTTGAATGGAGAAAGTATTGGATGAAGAGGGCATGGGAGGTAAGAGCAGAGAAGAGGCAGTGGGACTTCGTTGAGTTATTTTTTAATTGTTTCTATGAAGTGATTGTTTAATAAAGCAGCAGTCCTGTGAGGCAGTATGGCGAGGGAAGGGGTTGGGAGTTGGAGGGTTACTGGGGTGGAGGATTTTATTAATGGCAGACTAAACTTTTTTTTGAGTTTTTGTGTAGGCTACATTGGATGGAGTTAAGGAATTTTTTTTTGTCTGACTAGTTTTTTACACCAGTTTCTAAGTTCTTTGTAATGTAGTGGGGAAGGGATTTTATTATTGATCCAAGTTTTCCAAGCAGCATCCCTTTGATACATAATAGAGCGTGTTTACTTAGTGAGCCAAGGGGCACAGTTTGATTTTACCCTGATTTTTCTGGGTGGAGCCATGGAGTTCAGTACATCAAGAAATATCTTGTTGAAGGTAGTTACAGCATTATTAAGGGAGAGGTTTTGAAGGAAGGTCCAATTGATGTTCGACAGTGTAGTTTTGAACTTAGCAGGATCGAATTGAGTCAGATTGAGACATACTCTGTAATGGTATTATTTGGGTGAATGTTTGAAATGTCTATGAATATAGGTAGGGGAATGAATGGTCACTTAGAGAGTTAGCAAGAATGCCAGGGTTATGATAAAGACTGGGATCGAAAATAAGGATCCAATCTATTATAAAACCAGTAGTAGGGTTTTTGCTAGTCCTGGCAGGCGAGGATATAACAGACTGAGGTTATGAATAGGTGGTGAGGAGGAGAGTGAAGCCCAATCAATGTTGACATCACCAAGTCTAACAGTTTCTTAGGGAACATGTTGAGTGAGCCAGGAGAGAAAGTTTTGAAGAATAGGAATGTTGTCACCTGGGGGGATATAGATGGATACAATGACAAATTTTTTGTGAGGGTTGTTATAACAGTTTGCAATAAGGATTTCAACAGGAGCAAAGCTGGGTATGGGAGTTGAGCGTGAAGAGAGAGTAAGTTGGTCAGAGTAGAGGATGACTACATGTCCACCTCTCTTATTTGTTCTATCAGCATGAAAGATGATGTAACCTGGCGGTAGGATTTCAGAGTTGGTGATGTGAGGTTTTAATCAAGTTTCTGATGGGGTTAGGATATGAGGGGAGTTCAGATAGATCCAAGAGTGCATTGCTGTGATTTTGTTAAACAATACTTACTTTGGATTTTCAGAGATTTAGGTGAGGGAGAGTGAAGTTTGGGGAGTTTGTGAGGGGGAGTGGTAGGGGGTAATAGCTTGTGAGAGGTAGGGGATGTAGGTCGTGGGTTGGAGTGGATGTCACCATCCAAGAGTAGAGTATCAAGGAAACCAAGGAAAGAGGAGAGTAGGTTTAAGAGTGTAGGGAGTTCTGTGTTTTATAGAGATGGAAGGAGAAACATTAGGGTATGTTTTTATTGTAAAGAGGTTGGTGGGAGACATAGGAGGGAGATCAGGTACGTGGGAGTGTTGAAGAGTGAGTGATAGCTGTGAGAGAGGGTAGGTGCTGGTGTTTGGTAATGCAGTGGGGTATGGTATGATGTTGTCAGTGATAGTAGGAGGAAGGGGGGGGGATAGTAAGGTAAAGTGGTGACATATTGAAGGAATTATGTGGTGACTGTTTAAGTGTAGCAGTGAAGATGTTATATTTTATTAGAGTGAAAAGAGAAGTAGGTTATAAACAGAGGAAGGATAAGGCAGAGTGGTAAGGGGTTAATACAGTAAGGAAAATAGTTGAAAGGTAAACATTTCCATCGAGGGGCATGCCTGGATGCGCCTGTGTTATTTTGCAGAGCCCTTCAAGTCATCTTTCATCAATACTCCTTTTAACGGTTATTTCTTATTTGGCCCCACAGTGAAAGAGACACTGTCCTTTCTTATTTGGCCCCTCAGTGAAAGAGACACTGTCTGGGTGTGAGAAGGATGGAAAGACCCTGTCTGTGGTGGGTGTATGTTTTTCAACCCCTCAACATACCTTTTCCAGGAATCAATGGGGAGGTCGAAAAATTTGTTTCAGGAAGTCTCTGGGTCCATTCCAGGACACATGTAGAGGTAGTTCCCCCAGAGACAGAGGGAGGAGTGATAATGGTATAAGACTCCCCCATGGCAGAGGGGGCCTGCAAAACCAAGGGTCCAAAGATACCTTCTCTGGCAGACCCCATCAGTGCTCCTGAACCAAGGCCCGATTGCTTGCCTCTGGAGGTGGTCAGGGGTTGCTTATCCCTGCACCAAATAGCCTGGCTAAACATAACCAGTGACACTTGTGTGCAGAGGATCATTTCCAGAGTTTATGTTATTCCCTTTTCCTTTCCACCCCGGTTACCCATGAAAATCACCAATGTTCTACCCAGTCAAAGGGAAGGAGCAGCACTAGAAATTCAAAAGCTGCTAGGAAGAGGAGTCATCCAGGAGGTCCCTCCAGACCAAGTCAAATCCAGAACTTACTCAAGATTCTTTTTAGTGCCCCAGAAAACTGAGGTCTGGAGACTGATTTTAGATATCAGTGTTTTGAACAAATCAGTTCAACGCATCAAGTTCTGGATCGTCATGCTTCAGTCCATCCTGCCCTTTCTGAGCAAAGACGATTGGATGTACTCTGTAGATCTTCAGGATGCATACTATACATAAAAATGTACAGATAATCTTGAAGGTACTTATGCTTCTGGCTGGGAGACAGTCATTACCAGTTCAGAGTACTGTCCTTTCATTTCACCAAATTCCCAGAATGTTCACCAAGTGCATGGCAATGGTGGCAGCTCACTTGAAACTGCAGGGATTCCACGTGTTTCGATACTTGGACGACTGACTCATTACCACTCCAACCAGGCATCAGTTGGTACAAGCCCAAGGCACTTGTTCAAATCTTGGGATAACTGTCAATCACAACAAATCACAGTTACAACTGACCCAATCATTGGATTTCATTGGGGCAATATTCAACACCATCTATATGGTAGCATCACTTCCCCTTTCGAGGGTACAAACAAATAAGAAATCAGGTCAAGAAAGTAATTTGCAGTACCAAAATGTCAGCCCAGTTAATTCTGCAAGCCCTGGGATGTGTCAGCGGTGATAGTCTTAGTTCCTTTAATATCTCATGATAATTGTGCTATGGATGCTACAAACATAACGGTCAGTTCTCTCTCAACCTATGTCAGTGACGATAAGATAACTCACGTATGCAAGTGGTATCTTTCCTGGTGGATGCAGTCACAACAACTGTTGCTAGGCCATCCCTTCATCTACCCTCAGCCCAATTCCACAGTGGCCACGGATGCTTCCCAGATTGGATGGGGGGGGGCATTATCTAGGGAAGATGGTCCAAGGTGCTTGGTCTTCCGAGGAGGCCAACTTGCATATCAGTGTCCTGGAAATGAGAGCAGTGCTTTTGGCATTGCTAGCATTCCAGAACTCCCTCCCCCTTGGAACAATTGAGATTCAAATGGACAACATGTCAGTAGTTTGGTACATAAACAAGAAAAAACTGCATCTTACCCCCCTTTGTCATGAAGCCTTGAGGGTGTGGCAGTGGACGATTTCTTCCAGCCGTTTTCTAATTGCAGTGCACATTCATGGGAAGTTCAATGTGTTAACAGGCAATATGAGTAGGTCCATCTTACTAACTCACGAGTGGTCTCTCAGCAACAAAGTGACATACACGATTTTCCATCAGTGGGGGTCGGCCTTGAGCCGATCTGTTTGCATCTCCCCTAAACAATGAGTGCAACAGCTTCTTTGCCATAATTCCCCCCCTGGGGTGTTACCGAGTGATGCTGTACTCCACGATTGGCCTTCCAGTCACCTATATGCTTATCCCCCAACTCCTTTAATTCCCAAATTCCCCCAGAAAGCAGGCAGGTTGAAGAGCAAGGTCATCCTCATTGGGTCTTACTGGCCTCGACAAACTTGGTTCCCCTTCCTTTGGCCTCATCTGCTGTACCTGCCTTGGATTCTGGTTCCGACACCAAACCTTCTCTCTCACCTGGCAGGCATGATTCACCCAGACATCACAAACCTCAAGCTGACTGTCTAGTTTCTTCAGTACCATTGATAGCCCGGCCATTCCATTCTGGTATCATCCCAAAAGCCCTCTACTAGAAAACTGTACGGAAGTAAATGTAAAGGATATTTGTTTATTGGGATGAACAGAATCAGGTAGAACCCTTCTCAGCTCCAATACACTCTCCTTGAATTTTTAGTGTGTCTATTGAAGGAGGGTGCTAGTTAGACTATCAAAGCCAAACTTGCAGCCATTTCAAATTTCCATGTTGGGTTTCAGAATTCTTCCCTAGCATCCTCTAAACTATGTAAAGCAATGTTGAAAGGTACTCTTCTACTTAGACCTCCTTACAAAGATTCTATACCACCATGGGAGTTAATTTGGTACTTTAAGCCTTAGCACAGTCCCCTTTTGAACCTGCAGCTAAATGTGATCTAAAATTCTTAACTTGGAAGACTATCTTTTTAGTTGGGATTACATCTGCTAGAAGAGTTTCAGAACTTCAAGCATTGTCTTCTTAACCCCCCCCCCCCATATTTAGTTTTCCACAAGGACAGTGTCACCTTACTTACCAATGTTTCCTTCCTACCTAAGGTGGTGTCAGAATCCTACATTAAGAAAGCCATTAACCTGCCAGTGTTCTTCCCAAACTTTGCGAATAAAGGAGAGTATGTACTGCACTTGCCAGATGTTCACAGACAATTGCATTTCTACCTAAACAGAAAAAAACAAATTAGACAGGCAGACCAGGTTTTTGTTTCCTTTGCTCATCACAAGATGGACAAATCAGTCACAGAAGTAATTATAGCCAGAAGTAATTATAGCCAGATGGTTGACAAATTGCATCTCATTTATTTGTACTAAATTGAATTTCCCCCTACCCAAAACCATTAAAGGCTCATTCAACCAGATCTATGGCTACTTCCACTGTATTCCATTCTAGAGCATCTATGGATAGTATTTGTGCGACTGCTATTTAGTCAAATCCTTGTACCTTTATCACTCATTACAAATTGGATCTGGTCTCGAGGGGAAGAGCAGCCTTTGGCTCAACTGTATCCTTCCTTAGAGTCCACCTAGGAATTTAGGTAGTGGGGGACTCTGTCCCATACATTGAGGAACAAATGAAAATTGTCATCAGATAAAAGTTATATACTTACCATGATGTTCCATCTGTGTCGCTCGTTTTCATTCTTTCTCAACTCCCCACTATCCATCCCCCTACATTTCCTTCATACGACTCCTGGAGGAATGAGATTTTCAAGGTCAACAAGGATACCCCATGTCCCTTGTGCTGCTCTCCAGTTATGGTCTTTCTTTATCACTCTGTCTCTCAAGCTGCATACAGTATAAGGTCTGAGGGGAGTTAGGCTTGATGCTTTATAGGTAGGAAAGGAGCTTGAGAGTTTATTCGTCTCTTCGAGCTGGAGTAACGGATGAGTCGGATCCGAACCCATAAATTGAGGAAGAATGAAAATGGATAACACAGATGGAACATTATGGTAAGTACATAATTTCTTTTTCACTTATTTAGAGCACAGAATATTAAATCAGTTGTTGAAAATGGAAAAAGAAATTCGGTGGATTTTACAAAAATTATGGAAACGTTTCGATGTAAATTTTGTAGGTATATAAATGAGGGTTTCATCATTATTATTAAACATCTGGATAGACAGATTTAGGCTAGCAATAGATTTACTTGTAATTCAAAAGAAGTAGTATATTTACACAAATCCAAAACTCAGAGCTGCTGTTAGTTGAGGTAGGATACTCACGCTAAAACACTAGTAAAACTCAGTCCAAAAGAGACTTTCCAATGAGCAATAAAATGAAAGTAGAAATTCAAACAAATAAATCCATGTAAGTTAGCAAATTGTTTATTCCAAAGCTTTTCGCCAAAGGCTTCTTCAGACTCTTTACACAAACTAAAACTTTGAACATCACTTTTAAAACCAACAAAAGCTTGTGATAGGATCTCTATAATCACATGTTTCCTTCATTTAAAAATACAGTAACCCATTAAACTCAGTTCCATGAATGTTACCTTGTTCAGCTAAGAAAAATACTGGTATATTAAAAGTAAGAACTGAATAGTTCAAAATAAACATACATAAAAACATACATAAAAAACATACATAAAAAATGCATCGGTGCCCAAACATACATTATATTATATTAAACAATTGAGTATATCTCAGAGCCTTGTCATATTTACTTATCATCTCATGGTGCTTTAGGAAAATCGTACTGAACTTTCAGGCAGTATATATCAAAAAGCCATTTCAGACTTGGTTAGTATAACCCAAACTGCTTGTAATGCACATATTTACAAAGTGTGACTTTAGATATTTCCGTGTTTTACTGGAAGTTCATACTATCCAGAGTAGACTCAAAACAGTCAACAATTACAGGTGGTTAAAACTTGTATCACATTAGTTAGGCTATTCTCGTATAAATCAAAAGTTAAAAACAGTTTTTCAAAATTACTTATTTTCTGCAGACTCTGAAACGCTTTTAAAAATCACAGCACAACAAAGTATTCCTATGTGCCTGGTTAATTCTTGAATGCAAAACAAAGCGTTCATAAAAATAAAAATAAACATTGTGTCTATTTAAAAAAAGCCGATTAGGCTTACAATAGGCATAAGTACATGACGAGCTTTTCAATAGCTGTCCATTAGTTCATGCCTTAGTCTCTTCAATCTCCGTTAATAAACAGGGACATTTGACATTTCAGGATGTGAACGTAACTTACAAAAATGTGGGTGGAAGAATGCTTCAACAATAAACGAAGCAACAAAACGTCTATATGGAAACAGAGCAATATCTTAATAATTAACTTGACTACAGATCCACAATGGTGGAAATAAGCACACTGACTTAAGCAACCATTAATTGCACTTTATAATTGTTACATCCTTGATACCCAAATTTAAAATATAGACATTGTGAAATGTTAAAGCTCTTATGTGGTGAAGCGGAAAATATAGGGAAGGAGTACATGAGGGGGAAAGGGGAAAATGGGAAGTATTTTGGCACATATATTCTGTTAATCCCGAATGGCATCCTGAGGTGCCTTACATTAGTATTTATAAACAGTACTTTTCAATACTAAATATATGTGTGCAAAGATTCATTTCTTATGACAAATGTTGAAAGTATATGAAATGCCTACAATATGTCTGAGTATATAGATAGGTCATCTACACCATGGTCATAATGTTGTGAGGAAAATGTACCTAACTAATGTGGAATTTCTCTTTACCTGCGTAGTCTTCTACTTTTCAAAAATGGCTTTATTTGGATTTTATCGTTAAGGCCTGGTGGTTTATCGGACCTTAATCTTATGATCCATCTTGTTTCTTGTTCTAAAGTTCTGTTAATTAGATCACCACCTCTGAATCCTTCATACACACATTGTATGGCACAGAACTTAAAGGAATGACTGGTACCAGTTGAACTTTTATGTCTAGCCAATGCATTGGTTTCTGTACCTACTCTAAGGTGGTACGTGTGTTCCCTAATCCTCTCCTTAAATGATCTATTTGTTTTCCCTATGTAGTAACTATTACATCCTAAACATTTAGCCATATATATGACATTTTTACTTTCACAGTTGGTGTTAGTGTTAAAATTGTGTCCTGTAGTAGGGTGCTCAAAACTAGTTTCTTTATTAATATGAATACATTGATTGCAATGACCACAGGGTACTGTGTTTCTATTCACTGTCAACCTGTTAACTAGTGGATGTCTTGGTCTACATAGGATACTCTTCAGATTGGGAAGGTTTTAGCAATCTCACTAACTTCTATATCTGAATTCAAAATACCCCAGTGTTTCTTCATAATGCTTTTCACTTGCAGGCTCATTTTACTAAAAGTAAGGTTAGCTCTAACTTCATTCCTAGGGAACCTGAGCTAGTGGTCATTGCTTCATGTGCCATAAAATATGGTTTCAGTACTTGTTCTTAAGGTCTCCACTGTGTTAATAGTGTCTAATATTTCTTTTCTTTGTAACCTCTCTCCAGAAATCTCTCCTACATGTCCATTTTTCCTGAAACATAAGTTTCATGTTGTGGATTCCATCTAGATACCCTCATAAATTGTCCTTTAGAAATACATGGCGGGATGCATACTTTGTCTATGTAATATATTGTTTCTTTGGCAATCTTTCCTATAAATAGTTGTATTGATCATACCATTGGTCATTCTAAATACTTCCACGTCCAAAGATGGAAGATTGCTAACTGAGAAGTTTGCAGTAAATTTTAAGAAGTCCGTGGTATTGTCCAAGTAAGAAACAAAGTTTAATAGGGAGGGTTCATCTCCAAGCCATATAAAAGGTCGCCCAGAGTTGATCCACAAAACGACAGTACATTGCAGCATGTTCTATAAATGATAGATTATTGAAGAGAAAAATATCTTCCCATCTGGCAGCTATTTGCACATGATGTGCCCATAGCCACGCCATCCTTCTGTAAGTAAATGACTTCTTCAAATGCAAAGACATTATTAGTTAATATAGTCTCTAATAGCAGGGTCACAAGGTCAATCTTTCTATCAGTGAAGTCTGAATGTGCTTTCAAATATTCAGTGATCAGTCTTATTCCTACGTCATTGGGGATCACTGTGAATAAGCTAACCACATCAAGTGTCACAAAGAAAAAATGTTGGTTCGTATCCAATGAGTGAGTTTGAGAATATAGGTCTAAAAGAAATTGCTTACTATCTTTCAGGATCTTCTTATTACCATTAACTAACGGTTTAAGTACACTCTCTAGATAAATAGATAGGGGTTCTGTTACCCACCCTTGACCTGCAACAATAGGTCTAAATGGTGGGTCTCTGCTGTTCTTATGGACTTTAGGAAGTCCCTGTATATATACACAGTATATATGTGCCAAAATACTTCCCATTTTCCCCTTTCCCCCTCATGTACTCCTTCCCTATATTTTCCGCTTCACCACATAAGAGCTTTAACATTTCACAATGTCTATATTTTAAATTTGGGTATCAAGGATGTAACAATTATAAAGTGCAATTAATGGTTGCTTAAGTCAGTGTGCTTATTTCCACCATTGTGGATCTGTACGAGAGTCAAGTTAATTATTAAGATATTGCTCTGTTTCCATATAGACGTTTTGTTGCTTCGTTTATTGTTGAAGCATTCTTCCACCCACATTTTGTGTTACGTTCACATCCTGAAATGTCAAATGTCCCTGTTTATTAACGGAGATTGAAGAGACTAAGGCATGAACTAATGGACAGCTATTGAAAAGCTCGTCATGTACTTATGCCTATTGTAAGCCTAATCGGCTTTTTTTAAATAGACACAATGTTTATTTTTATTTTTATGAACGCTATGGTACGTAAGTACGCACAGTAGCGTTCTTTGTTTTGCATTCAAGAATTAACCAGGCACATAAGGAATACTTTGTTGTGCTGTGATTTTTAAAAGCGTTTCAGAGTCTGCAGAAAATAAGTAATTTTGAAAAACTGTTTTTAACTTTTGATTTATACGAGAATAGCCTAACTAATGTGATACAAGTTTTTAACCACCTGTAATTGTTGACTGTTTTACGAGTCTACTCTGGATAGTATGAACTTCCAGTAAAACACGGAAATATCTAAAGTCACACTTTGTAAATATGTGCATTACAAGCAGTTTGGGTTATACTAACCAAGTCTGAAATGGCTTTTTGATATATACTGCCTGAAAGTTCAGTACGAGATTTTCCTAAAGCACCATGAGATGATAAGTAAATATGACAAGGCTCTGAGATATACTCAATTGTTTAATATAATATAATGTATGTTTGGGCACGATGCATTTTTATGTATGTTTTTTATGTATGTTTTTTTATGTATGTTTATTTTGAACTATTCAGTTCTTACTTTTAATATACCAGTATTTTTCTTAGCTGAACAAGGTAACATTCATGGAACTGAGTTTAATGGGTTACTGTATTTTTAAATGAAGGAAACATGTGATTATAGAGATCCTATCACAAGCTTTTGTTGGTTTTAAAAGTGATGTTCAAAGTTTTAGTTTGTGTAAAGAGTCTGAAGAAGCCTTTTTTGGAATAAACAATTTGCTAACTTACATGGATTTATTTGTTTGAATTTCTACTTTCATTTTATTGCTCATTGGAAAGTCAAGTAGTATATTTAGTTTCATATAATTAATGCAATAGTTTTTATGTAGGAAAAAACATTAGTAAACTGTCAAAAAGAATTTGAGCACTTGCAAGCTATTAAAAACAAAGACTTTGGTAACTCATTAGCAGAACATG
Source organism: Protopterus annectens (assembly GCF_019279795.1). Taxonomy (NCBI): domain Eukaryota; kingdom Metazoa; phylum Chordata; order Ceratodontiformes; family Protopteridae; genus Protopterus; species Protopterus annectens. Next base: position 1,356,136,892 of record NC_056745.1, read on the forward strand.
CCAGTGTATGTACATTTTTTAAAAAAAATCCATTTCTTGTTTTGGATAGTGAATTACTAAAGCCACTAGGGGGAAAGACAAATGCAGTACTTGGAACTACGGAACCCAAATGACAAGTGCTTTTAGCTTCATTTAAGCCACTAGGGTCGAATGATTATATTTATATTAATATTCTTTCTGATCAGTCAGTAAGTAGTTCCCTATATTATTCAGGCATGTCCAAAGGTCAATTTCGAGTTTACTTTCCAGTCCAGCCTGTGAATCTGGGAATCTTGAGGCAATGTTACAACTGCCTTATGTATACAGACCACCCTCTCCTCCTCCCAACAAGCTCAAATGTATGTGAGAGATGCAACTATATAGCCAAACTGGAGGCTAAGCTCTCTCAACCCAGTACTGGCACAGCCTGTCAGGAGGAGAAGGTAACCACACACACCACAAATCCATTCTCACATAGACCTATCGCATCAGCAAACCAAACACATAAACACACAAAAACATACTCAGAGGCTCTAAATAAAAATCACCCTAAGCAGCAGAGACCTCCAAAGCAGGCATCCAAGCAACACCTACCACGAAACAATATCCATGTAGCACATGGCTCACAAAGTCAGTGTGCCACACAGTCACTGACCTTAAGGCTAAACACACCTAATACACTTGTAATAGGTGACTCTATTGTCAGACACACTGACGTCCCACTCACCAGGCTGAACAAGGAGAAGGTCACTGTAAGCTGCCTGTCAGGTGCCAGGATCCGCCACATAACACAAGCTCTCGGGTCACTCCAAAGCAAGTACAAGTATGACTCCGTCATTGTCCATGCTGGTGTGAATGACCTGAGACGTACCTCCCTGGACTACATGAAAAAAGACGTACAGGAGTTCTTTGATCATGTAGCCCAGGCCAGTATGACCCTGACCTTGAGTAGGATCTTAACCCTCACCAAGAATGATGCCACAGTATAAAGACAAAATGATCAATTTTAACAATTGGCTAAAGTATTGGTTTCATTCAAAGGGGATCCAGTGTCTGTCAGCCTGGGATGACATGCTCGACAAGCCACGTTGCTTCGCTATGGACAGCTTGCACCTGTCACCCCTGGGTTTTCGAATACTAGCTAAGGCTCTTGCCTCCCCCATAGTGCCTTTTTTAGGCAAGGCTCAAAAGACAAACCCACCCCCCATAGACAACACAAAGAAAAAAATAAAATAGCAGAAGTAACAAAAATCTAAGGGTAATGCTGCTCAATGCCAGAAGTCTAAACCTCAAGATGCATGCACTCAAGACTCTCCTCAGTATGGAGAATATCGATATCTGTGCAATAACAGAAACCTGGTTCAAGGCTCCCGAGAGCACCCCAGCACTACCAGGCTATACTTCATACCATGCTTTCCGGCCCCAAAATTCGGATCGAACTACAAAAGGAGGGGGGAGTATCCATATTTATCAAAGATACCCACACCTCCAGACTAGTGGCACTGCACGAAGCTTCGGAGACCATCCATGTGCAACTAACAGTGGGCAAAACTGCCTTTCAGTTTGTAGCCTGCTACAGACCACCCTCCCAAACACAGGAACATCACTCGGCTTTCCTGAGAACACTGGAGAATATGAAGGTCTCTCCAAACACTATTATATTGGGTGACTTCAACTACCCAAACATCGATTGGGAAAACTACTCAAGCCCAAACACCCTAGCCCAACGGATCCTAGAATTTATAAACTCAAATGCTATGGAACAACTGGTCACCACTCCCACAAGAGGGGAAAACATACTGGATCTGGTCATCACCAACATGGGGTCTCTATGTTCCACACCATACCACTCATTGGTAAGATCAGACCATAAACAAATCTCATTGGACATCCATATTCTGTCCCCACCCCCAGCCAAGGAAACCATGGTGAATAACTTCTCAACAGCAAACTTCACACTTCTCGAAACTGAGGTGGAATCCTTCAAAGCCCCCGGGCCAGTGGACAATATGGCCCAAAATGCAGAATCCTTTACAAAAGCATTCTATGGACACCTACAGGAATGCATGGAGCATGCTATCCCAAATAAAACCAAGACTCACTCCTCCAAAGGCAGGAGACCTGTCTGCTGGACCCTGGCCATAAATAAGCTATGCAACAGAAGGAGAAAGCTACTGCATGACAGAGCAAAATCCCAAAAAGGGAAGGCGTCACTGATCAGTACTAGCAAGAAACTACAATCCCTCATAAAATCTTCTAAGACCAGCTTTGAAAGAAAAATTGCACAAGACACTAAAGATTATCACAAGGCCTCCTTTAGTTATGTCGGAAACCTGGGAGGCAACTCCCAGATATGCTCTGAGTTAGTGCAAAATGACAAAAAATTCACTGAACCCACAGGCATTGCCAACATCCTGGCAGAAAGGTTCAGTGCAAACCCCCCCCCCCCAAAGAGCAAATGTCTATCCCAACAGAGTGTAGCCTTCCTGAGATCACAAATGCACAGGTGAGAGCTGCCCTCTCCAAAGCTAAAAACACAGCATCAATGGGACCAGATGGTGTCCCGGACTGCATCTTACACGAGCTCCAAGAAGAACTAAATCCTTATATAAAGTCACTGTTCAAGCTCAGCCTTTACTACAGGATATGTTCCCAAGGAATGGCGTACAGCAACAGTGGTCCCACTCCACAAAGGTGGTGCCACAACAGACCCCGGAAACTATCGCCCTATAAGCCTGACTAGCCTGGTCTGCAAAGCTATGGAAAGTATCATCATGGAAATCATAAACAAAGACATTGGGATCCTCTAGACACTGGATCCTACCCAATTCGGCTTCATTAAGGGCAGATCTTGAACCTGGTCGACTTCTTTGAAACAGTTACCAAAGCCATAGATGAAGGGAAGGTAGTCCACACAGCCTACCTGGACCTCGCAAAGGCCTTTAACACAATACCCCACTCGAGCATCATAAATAAGCTCACCAGCTTAAATATCAACCCCTATGTCACAAGATGGGTTGCAAACTGGCTCAGGGATAGAACCCACATGGTCAGAATAGCAGGTGCCATATCAGACTCTAAACCAGTTACAAGTGGTGTCCCACAAGGCTCAATCCTGGGACCTCTCTTGTTCGGTATATATTTCTCCGAGGTACAGGCTAACACGGGTGGACTATGGCTGACCAAGTTCGCAGATGACTGCAAACTGGGTGCTATAATCGACTCTCCATCTGACACAAGCATCCCCCAAACGGGTTTCACAGAGATGGATAACTGGTGCCAGAGCCATGGCCTAAAGCTAAATGCCAAAAAGTGCATAGTCATCCCCTTTGGAAAAAAACAAAGTGCCCACAAATTACCACATAGGTGGTAATCCATTAAGTACGGAAGAAGTAATTAGGGACTTGGTGACCCAAGTAGATAGCAATCTCTCCTTTGACAATCACGTTGCCAAAGTGGTTAGAAAGACCTTCTATATAACCCACCTTATGAAAGAGTTCACATCTAGATCGAGAGGTCATTGTGCCCCTCTACTCATCAGGCCCATAATTGAGTACAATGCCCCGTTTGGGATGTATCTTACCCGACACCTTCAGCAACTGGAAAGACCACAAAAGTATCTCACCAAGAGGATCAAGGGGCTCAAACAGATGCCCTATGCAGTTTGGCTAAAGAAACTCCAGCTCTACTCAGTTGCATACCGCCTACTCAGAGGCGATCTGTGTCTGACGTATAAAGCCATGTCCAACCCAGAATTAATGGACATGCTTCACCTCAGGAAATCTAAATCCCTTAGAGCTACACGCTCCAGGAACCTGAACCTCAGCACAGAAATAAATAGGACATGCTGGAGGGACAGATTCATATCCCAGAGGCTCCCCTCACTCTAAAACTAAATCCCAATCCATGTCAGGCAGAGCCCATCACTGACCCTCTTCAAGAGAAATCTTGACGAATGGATGGGAAGATCGTAAGTTTACCCCTGGGATCTCTTCTGTGTCGCTGCTTGACAGAGGTACAGTAAACAAACCTTAAAAGGGCTACCTTCTGTGACCTACTGTACAAAGGCACAGTCAACTAATCTAAAAGGGTGGCGAAAGCCAAACATACTTTGGCTAGGCTTATAAATGCCCTAGGGCAGATAGCCTAGTATCAACCTATGAAATGTTTTTTGAAAACTCAAAGAATCTGTAATTAAAAAATTAAAGGAACAATTAAGTAGTAAATTTGAAAAATTAAGTTGGGCAAGTCTTATTTGTCGTATGATTTTACATTTTTTTATTTTTTCACTGAAGAAGTGTTTATAACAGAAAGTGACATCATGTTATGACTATCATGTGATGTTAGAGGAAGTTATTTAAGAAGTTTTGTTTAAAAATGAAGTTGTTCTAATGAAGGCTTAGTCATTACTGAAAGATGACAGAAGCACTTAACTTCAATATTATTACATTGTTTCTTTTTTCCTGTGGGTGCTTTAGTTTTGAGTTTTACGTCTGCTTGCTGGCCTTTCAAATTGGAGTTGTTTTGGGTGAGAGATCTCTTACACAAGCTAGGATGCCAAGAGAATATTCAAAAGTCCTTTTTGACTCCATCACACAAGATTGTGTGCCTGGGGTGTGAGCTAGACACCTCAGTTCACAGATCGTTTCTTCCACAGGAAAAAATAGATCTAGATCTAGATGCATTTCTAAAGTTTTCCATTCAGACCTCAGTCACGGTGAGGAAATACCTCAGGAATATTGGTCTCATGGTATCTATGATTCTTTTGATATACCTGGCAAGGCTCCGCATGAGAAAGACACAATGGTATCTGAAGTCACTTTGGTCCCAGCACCAACATCTTTGGTCCTTTCAAATCCCAGTGCTGAGATTTCTCAGAAGGGAAATCATTTGGTAGAGATAGCAAATACCTTTAAAGCTGGGTCTCCCCTTCTCCCTCCCTGTTTCAAAGCAGTCAGTCACCACAGATGCCTCAGACTTTGCTTGGGGAGCAGTTTCAGGAGGGATTAGTATTGTGGGACACCAAGGACAGATTCAAGCCTGTAAATATAAAATAAATGCTTGTCCTGATCAGGACACTCAACTCTCTGAATCACCTTTAAGTCCCTAGGACCTCTTCAAGTTGTTACAATACCACAGTAAGATTCAAATGCTCACTGCTGCAGTAGTAGCTGCCTCCCTCCATCCTCCATGGTTTTTGGTGTGTTGTTTATGCCAGGGAGGGTATAAATTCTTATTTTTTGTTTTTCTTAGCATTGTCTTTTCAGGACTCAACCTCGTTCTCTCTTTTGGCTTGAAAACCATCAAGGGCTTGCTGCCCAAGCCTGTCATCTTATTCAGCTCGGCTTGAGCTGACTGATAATTTTGGTGCATGAAAGAGGATCTGTAGCATTGAAAACTATCCAGCTGTTATATCCGTGGCAAGATATAACCTGTGTAGCTAAGGCTACCGCAGTTGTGATCATTCAAATATCTACTGTTATGGTAAGTTTGCTTACACTACTGTACTTTTACACCAATTCCATTTATTTCTATATAATTTGCTCCTCCCCTTTTCTAAAGATCCCATTCCAATTCTTTTATCTCCTTTAAAGTGTTAAGTTCTTCAGTGACATTTGATTTGAATTTTGATTTCCATTTTGTAGTGTATATATATATATATATATATATATATATATATATATATATATATATATTTTTTTTGGTAGCCAATAGCATTAACCTTAGGAAAGACTTGTTATGTACGACAGTTCAGATAATCTGTCATGGTAGGAACTGTAGAGATGCCTCTTTTTAGTTATCATGCAGTATTTTATTTGCCATACTATTTATCCCTTTTTAACAACCGCTTCTGTTCTAGACTTGTCTAAAAACTCTACAAGAGCTGGTCTTTCACTTAGCACTCCCTTATCCTTTTCTTTTTTTCTGTAATGTGATATCAGTCCCTGCTAGAAGACTCTAACCTGCAATCCAAACTTCTGTTTGGCCTCATTCAACTTTATCTTTCCCTTTCTAGTTATTTGCTCCCAGTGCATTACTTACTTTGCCAATTTTTGCAGTAAATTCCAGACCCCTGATTATTCTTATATCCTTATTTGCAGCCATCATTAGCAAAATCTCTTTCTCCATTCCTGTATTGACTTGGTTCATAGAGTACTTTCTGCAACTTTATAAATATAATGATCTGTCTGGCTGTTATTCTTAAAGATCTGCATTGAAAATCCTACTCTCTCCTTATTTCTTGAACTCCCCATTTTATCATCATCCCTTTCCACCTTAATTTTTAACATTCTGCATCTATTATGTGTTATGAGCCCTAACTGTGTAGTTCCAAAGTATCCATTCAATTCAGGTAATCCTAAACCACCTTGTATGTGGAGGATTAACATATCTTGCTTAACTGTTGCCCTTTTCCTCTACCAAATAAACTTCAACTGTTGATTAATTTTTGTCCACAGGTTCTCCGCTGGTTATGAAAACCATGCCTTACCTGTGTATAATACTAAAGGGAGTGAAAACATTTTTACTGCTTGTGTCTTATTATCCATGTCCATAAATCAAGAGCTTCCAGTTTCTCAGTTTTTATATCATCATTTTAGTCTCTCCCCATGTATCCTTAACTGCCAAAAAAATCTTTTTTTAATCACTGCACCTAAGTACGTCATCTTATCCTGTCCCCATAAATATGGGTATGGCTGAACCAATTCATTTTTGGTACCTATTTTACTGCTACGGCTTTCTTTATCTTCATTAATTTCTTACCCTGAAAAGCCTTGTATGTCTTTCAAAATATTTCACACCACCACCATTTCCTTTTCTGGATTTATCAAGTGCAAACTATTATCTGCAAATAAAGCTAGCTTTTCTGGATTACCATACCAGTTATATCCTTGAATTTGCATATCCCTTATTTCTTTGCCAGTGTCTCCAAATGTAAAGCAAATTAAAGGGAAAGGGACTCCCCTGCTTGGTTCCTGTGTTCATTTAAACCTTGTTAGAGAGGACCCCTACCACCTTATTCCTTGCCTCTGATCCTTCATATATCCTCATAATAAACCCTAGACTATCAAGAGATAAAAATACTTCCATTGCCATACTTATAAAACCCTATCTAACTCTATTGAATTATTTCTTTGCATCAAGACCCACCTTAAAAATAACATTATTTTCTTACATTCCACTTCCTTCCGGATTTTCTGTTGTTCTGCTAATGCCATCAAATGTTTAGAATCATGGTTAAAAATTTAAACGGGTCTATATGAAACTGGGTTTGAAGGATTTTTACTGTCTTTGGGTAATACAGCCACCACGGCTTTTTTCCATTATATTGGTACTTCCTTCATTTTAAGATACTGTTAAACAAGACCTGCCAGATCTTTATCACATTTTCCCTTCTAACTTCCAAGCTTCCACAGGAATAGCATCTATTACTGTTGACTTTCTGCTGATTCATTATACAGCACCCAATTTTGTCTCATATCTTCCTGTCTTAGCTATTAATTATTGAGGCTCTTCTTCCTATACTTTCCCTTAAGTCTTTCATAAATATTTCCATTTATACCTTTTCTTTTCACATTCCTCTGATTTATACAGATTTTCATAACATTTCCAAAACATCTCTAATAAATGGTTAATTTTCTTGTCATAGGCTTACTTAAGTTTAGCAACAACCCTTTCTGCTGCCCAAGTCATCATGCTAATAGTCATTGTATTCTTAAGTTTTGAAAAAATAGCTAATTAACAGCAGCCTTTCTAAACTTATGCATATTATCCATATACTGCATTATTTTCCCTTTAGCACTCTGCATTTGCTTCTCTTGTTCTTTCAGATTCCCCTTATTCTGCAATACCCTAACCTTTGTCAGCCCCTACTGTCCTATTATTTCTTTCCCATATATCTTTTTCTTTTATTTCTACCATTTTAAAACTTCATTTCATTGCATCCCCCCAGCTATCCCTTCTGAAGACATTCTGCCTTCCCTAATAACTCTCAAATCATTTCCATTGCCCATTACTTAAATACTTCTCTATTTAACAAGTAGAAGAGTCAATGTTTCATTTTTGCTTCATTACCCTGCATCTTTTTCTTTCTTTATCTGTCCATGATCTGAAGTAGTTATTGAGCTGACTGATAATTTGGGTGCATGGAAGAGGATCTGTAGCATTGAAAACTATCCAGCTGGCTATCCCAATACTTGCCTCAAGAAACCATAATCCTAGGAGATATAAACATTGACTGGAACTGTTATTGCAGCAGCCTCCCTACAACTCGTATTAACCTATATGGTTTTACTCAAACTATTACATCCCGTACCAGGATCAATAAAACTAACCAGAAAGCTAGAATATTAGACTGGATTCTCATAAACCATCACCCTCACAACTATGATTCAGGAACCTTCCCTGATGATATAAGTGACCATTCACTTACCTATATTATCAGGCACAAAACCCATACTCCTAATCCTACATCTGTCAAAAACATCAGATCCAAAAAGAACTTTAACCCTGAGCTATTCGAAAAAGAACTAAGAGCATGCAATTGGTCTCCCTTAAAATACCTCCCTTTAGAAGAAGCCATCAAGTACTTTAGCTCTAACTTTCTGACAATTCTCGACCAACATGTTCCAACCAGATTAATTAGAGTTAAAACCAAGTCTTGCCCCATGGCTTTCAAAAGTAGCCAAACACAAAATGTGCCTTAGAAATAAACACTGGGCCAAATGGAGAATGACTAAAAACCCTGTTGACCAACAAACCTTTAGACAGTTAAGAAATGACACGAAGAAAGCTGTACTCTCTGATAAAAGAAATTACTACCTACAATTCCAACAAACTAATCAAAACAACCCTCAAAAATTCTGGACTAGCATTAACCAACTACTCCACTGAGGTCAATCCACCACACCTAACCCTCAAGATACTGACCATACTAATCCCATAAATACAGCCAATACATTTAATATCTTCTTTACTAATACTATCCAAACACTGGCTAGTCAGCTATCACCTAATAGCTTCACTCTACCCACCTGTAACTCTACCTCACCCCCTCCTTTTCAGTTACAACCTGTCCCAACTACATACATTCAAACCCTCATACAAAAACTAGAACCATGCTCTCCCTCAGCAAATCAACTACCTGCCGATTTTCTGCAGCTATCAGCCAAAGCAATAGCTTATCCTGTTTCCATTGTGATCAATAGGACTATTACCGAAGGTCACATACCTAGCCTATGGAAAGTCTCTCATATTATCCCCTCCATAAAAAGGAAACTCAAATGAGCTCTCCAACTACCGTCCTATTGCCCTTCTCTCCCCCCTAGCAAAGATCATGGAGAAATGTATCCGTAGGCAATTACTTGACCACTTAACCCAAAATAACTTACTTTCTAGCTGTCAACATAGTTTCAGACCTTCACACAGCACTACCACTGCCCTCCTTTCCTTCACAGATTACATTAACAAAAACCGAAACCTTAATAACCTTTCTTCAGCACTATTCATTGACCTGTCTAAAGCATTTGACATGGTCAATTATCAGATTCTCCTCAACATACTAGAATCACTATCATTTGATGCACCTTCTAAAAAATGGTTCCAGTCCTACCGACAAGACAAGTACAAGACTCTTTCTACCCTCCAACCAGTTACCCTTGGTGTCCCTCAAGGGTCCATACTAGGACCTCTCCTCTTCTCAATATTTATTAATGACCTTCATCTAGCCATCCCCCAAGCCACATGCATACAATATGCTGATGACTCGACACATATGCTTAGCCAAATCCACATCTGAACTTCTCTCTCTTACCCAGAAAGTATTTAACACATTTGAAAAATGGTTTACACAACGTTGTCTTCTTTTGAACCCCAAAAAAACTAAACTCCTCTTCTTTAATCCGACCCACAAGTCCTCTCTACCTGATTTCTCAGTTATATCCACTAATGGCACCATTATATCACCCGACGCATCTACCAAACTATTGGGAATCACCATTGATAAAAATTTGAACTTTGACATCCATTTCAACAATACAATAAAAACTGTCAACAAAAAACTTGGCTCCCTCTATAGAATTAAATCTTACCTTTCTCCTACAGCTAGAACAACCATAGCACATACTCATCTAATCTCTACCCTCCTCTATGCCTCACCTATTTTCACTAACGTTTCTAAAAATAACCTCGGCAAACTGGGAACTTCCTAGAATAACATCGCTAGATTTGCAACAGGTAACCCTTACAGAACCCACCACTGCATAAATATAAAGTAGCTTGGATGGCTTGAACTACAAAACGTGATTAAATTCTATCAACTAACCATCGCCCATAAAACTCTTTATAAACCTGCCTGTACTCCTAGTCTATCTACCCTCATCACAACATACATAAGTCTGAAATCACTGCGTTCCTCACACAAAAATCTTCTATATACTTCTAAACCTAACAACAAAGCTGGTGAATCTCTCTTCTCTAATGCTGTTGGAAAAACCTGGAATCTTCTCCCCAGTGACCTTTCTTCTCTTCCCTCTCTATCACTCTTCAAAAATAGACTAAAAATAACGCACTGGTTGTGCCCCTGTACTAAACCTGACTAGGCTACTATCCACCCAATTAAACTTAGCTCTACCTATCCCTCACTACTCATAAACTATTATATATTTTTTTCCTATAAATTACTGATTTCCTCCCAAACTACACTGTGCAGTGTCTCTCTTTACATTTCCTACTGAAGAATATATATTTTTTTCCTTTTATATTTTGTATATACTTAACCGGCCTCCTCTCTTGACCTTAGTCTTTCTATTTATCTATGTTTTATAACTGCATATTGTATAGTATAAGCATTCTTGCATTCAAGTTCTTTGTTTATCCTCACATAATACTATGTTTTAACCTGTAATATTGTATTTTTTATATAATTAATGCTGCTATTTAGCCATCTTTTCCTGTTTTTGTGTCTTTTTTTTTTTGTGTCGATGTAACTGAAATCTGCTTGTTTTAATATGGATATTTTTATTTAGTCTTATTTTGTATATTGATTACTAAGTTTTTCATTTATCTACTCAGAGGCGATCTATGCCTGACATACAAAGCCATGTCAAACCCAGAATTAATGGACATGCTCCACCTCAAAAAAATCCAGGTCCCTTAGAGCTATACGCTCCAGGGACCTAAACCTCAGCACAAAAATAAATAGGACATGCTGGAGGGACAGATTCATTTCCCAGAGGCTCCCCTCACTCTGGAATTGAATCCCAATTCATGTTAGACATAGCCCCTCGCTGACCCTCTTCAAGCGAAATTTGGACGTGTGGATGGGAAATCGCAAATTCGCCCCTGGGATCTCTCCTGTGTCCCTGCTAGACAGAGGCACAGTAAACTAATCTTAAAAGGGTACCTTCTGTGACCTACTTTACAGAGGCACAGTAGGCTAATCTAATAGGGAGGCGGAAGCCAAATACACTCTGGCTGGGCTTATAAATGCCCTAGGGCAGATAGGTCTACCTATGAACCTATCTGTAGTGGAGCTGATCTCCCCGGGCCTCTACTGAAAATGGACATGTATCCAGTTAGACTAGCCCGGTCAACAAATGTAAAATAAATAAATAAATAGATGTGTCAAAGCTTTTAATTAAATACACAATTCTTTCAAATATACATTCTATCTAGTCTAGCCCAGTTATTGTACCGTTGAGAATGTCAATTTTGTTTGATTTCATACTACTAAAAATTCTCATTTTCCTTTCTAAATATGCTTATATATTTCTTTAAAAATATACTCTCTGTATTTTCCCTTCTAGCTTCCCTAATGCATCCTCCGTATTGCAAATCAAGTTTCATTTCCCTCCCATAAATGATGATCCCGGCTGAAAGTTGTCTGTTTCTCCCATTTTTGGTAAATATCATAGTAGCAGTTGTTGGTAGAATATAAACATATGCCACAGTAATCCTCTCTTGCTAATGGCCTTTACTACTACAAATCTTTTTCCTCCTACTTTTTTAACAGGAACCATCTTTATTGAATTGTCACTTATAACATAGGCAGTCATATATTTAGATAAATGAAAACAAACCATATTGGCATATTTTCATTTGTAAACATTATACATCACATGTCATTGTCCATCATCTCATTCAGTTCCTGCCTTCTGTTAAACCTCATTCCTCCTCCAAAACATTATTCTGCATATATTGTTCCCACAGTTCTCATTTTTAATATGCAGGTTGCTCCTACCCTTTTCTAAAGATCCCACTTCCAGTTCTGTTGTCCGTTATACTGTGTTACCTACTTCTAGTATGGTTGGTTTAGACGTTGATTTCCATTTTTTTTTTAGTAATTGCTTTTTTGGTAGCCACCAGAATTAAACACTGTCTGTCTCAGCAATTCCAATTCTGCAACACAACTCAAAAAAATGATTTCCTTGGTTGCACCAATTTGCTCACCCAGTATTTCTGACAGAGCAAGAATCCTAATACTTCTAGACTTTGTTGCATATTTGGGAGCCAAACGTATATCCTTACATCGTTTCTTTGTGAACTGCTTATTCAGTCTCTCTTCAATCCTTTCTAACCTCCTCTGATTGATTCCTGTGTTTATCATTAAGTATTGTATACACCCTAATAATTATCCCTTTTAACAGCAGCTTCTGTTCTAGTTTCTACTAAAAACTTTACCTTTCAGTTAGAGTCCCCTATTCCTTTCTGTTTGCCTATACTCTGATATCAGTCCTTGATAGGGAAGGCAATCTGTAACCTACAGTCCAAATGTATTCTTGGCCTCTTCCCATTCTGTTACCTTACTCTGTCTAATTATTTGCTCGCAGTATTTGGATGTCCTTCATATCACTGTTGCAATATTCATAATAAAGCGATCTCCTGCCAAGGATAGCCCAACATCTGGCCAATATACCAAAGCCTTTAGTACTTACAGGTGCTGCAAGTCGCATGTACTCAGCCTGCGCAAGATGTAAGGCATAAAGGTGCACATACTCAGAATTTCTTTGCTGCCAGTCTGAATACCACTATTGACAGTCTGTCTGAATGCCTTACTGCTGTGCTGGCTATCAAGCCATGTTTCAGACAAGTTCCCCGTTAGGGGTTCTCCTCATCTTTCTTTTTATTTAGGAGTGGTTGGGTTCATGTCATCCAGAAAGGGAAAATATCAGTGTGGGAAGCAGATAAATAAATAAAGACTGTCATGACCAGTGTCCCGTCTGTTTGGGTGCTTCCCACGACCATAAGCAGTGATGTTCTGTTGTCCTATCTCGCCTTCATTCTTACCATATGGGATCGGAGCCGACTCGGCCTATTTACAAGCTCGAAGCCTTGTAGTTGGCTCGTGGCTAGGTAGTATCCCATGGTGCACCAGTACAATCCCCAGATCTCGTTTGCCGCGTTGACGAGTTCAGATGTGCTTCTTCTTAGCTGTGGCTAAGTTTTGCACATTTTCTTCAAATATTTGGATAAATCTTCTATTTTCAATTTTGAAAGTGTTATCTAGCATTTTATAGCTATAGTTAGTGTAGTGTTTGCATTTAGATAGCTTTTAGTAGCGCGCCTTTTGTGTGCAATTTGTTTAAGTACAGTTGGCCTTATAGTACATGGTATATTGTGTGTCAGTTATTACTTCGTTGTTATAGTTGTTTAAACCTTTGATATTAGTAGTTGTAGGCGCCTTTTGCACTTAGTTTAGGCTGGGTGTGCTTGCTTAAATACTGCAAATAACTTGCGGAGTTTCTGCTTGCTGATATTTTCTGTTAGTAGTGTTACAGACAGAACGAGATTCTATTTTTCTTGTTCTTTGTGTTGTCCTCAATTCTGATTATATTCCTGTTCTAGAGTGTGTGCGAGTCTCTCAACTTTTTTCTGTGCCTCCTAGGTCCGTTTTAGTTAGAAGACCTAGTTTCCCTTTCTTTCCTACCCGGGCCAGGTCCATTTAAGTTAGAAGACCTAGTCCTTGTGGTGTTTCTTTACCGTTCCTGTAGGGCTAGGCCAGTTTGTTAGAGGACCTAGTCCTCCCACTTTCTTTCCTGTGTGTGTGTGTGTGTGTGTGTGTGTGTGTGTGTGTGTGAGTTCATCTACTGTGAGATGTCTAAGGAAGGCAAGGACCATAAGCCATCTGGCTTTAAAAAATGCATAAAATGCTCACAGAAGATGTCTATAATGGATGGCCACAGTAACTGCGTTTACTGTCTTGGGGCCATCCACTTACAAGAAACTTGCTTATTTTGCCACTCTTTTAGTGCTAGGGTGTTGCAAGAAAGAAAAAATAAGCTCATTCTAAAAGATCTCTTAAAGCCTTCTTTTGAGGAAGATCTGGCTAGCTCTTCCTCTTCTGCTAGATCTCAGGGATCCAAAAAGGAAAAGTCTAAATCCTCTAAGAGGTCCTCCCCGGCACCGCCTGGTGTCTTGGAGCCACCTCTTAAAATTACTAAGCCTGGCAAAATTGCTGTCTCATCGGCTCCACTGAGTTCAGAACCGATTGAGTGTTTTACTACTGTGGTTACAGGGTCGGTGCCAAGTAGTTCGGAGCTGACCACTGAGAGTATTCAGTGGAGCCAGTCTATGGACCCTTTACCAGTCTCCCCTACATTAGTCACTTGTACTGCAGAGATCCCGTTCTCCTACTCTGTCCTCTAGGTCTTCTAGGAGTTTATCAGAAGATGATGTGGAGAAGGTAGTGCTGTGACTGCTGAAGTCGTATGCCTTACCCAAGTTGTTGTTGGCTCCGACCCAGTTGGTTCAGGGACCATTTGAGTCCATCAGCCCTTTGGTGATTCCTCCTCCGAGCCATCCTGTTTTTTCTGAGCTAGAGCGTTTGGTACCACTGGTGGATCTCGGTTACAGCTCCTCCTGAGTTTGTTTCGGAGCCGAGTTCTGCTCCGACACTCTTGGTGCCGTCCATGGTGTCTAGGAGTCGAAGCTCCCCGGTCGGCCCCAACAAGGACTCCTGGAACAGAACCTCTTCGGTTCCTAGCCTTCCTCTCGGCGTGTCAGCGAGGGTGAGCTCGGAGCCTACATCTATCTCAGAGCCGATTGCTCTGGAGCAGACGGCATCCTCGGTCTCCTTGGAAAGACACTTGGATGTGCTCAATAGACCTCCAAGATGCTTACTACCACATAAAAATGGACAGGGTGTCGAGGAGCCATCTATGCATGTGGCTGGGAGCCAGTCATCACTTTTGTGCTCTGCTCTTTGGTCTCACCACAGCCCCCAGGATGTTCACCAAGTGTATGGCAGTAGTAAACGTCAAGGATTCCAGGTGTTTTCGTATCTGGCCGACTGTCTCCTGACCGCCCCCACCAGGCATCTACTTCTTCAGAGCAGGGACACTACCATTCAACTTTGTGCCCAGTTGGGGATTTCTATCAACTGGGAAAAATCTGCCTTATTGCCCCCTCGATTTGTGAATTTTACAGGCGCAGAGATAGATACAGTAGACATATTGGCTCGTCTTCCTGTAGAAAGGGCACATAATCTGGTTCTTCAAATTGAATGTCTTTTCCCCCTACGAAAGGTCAAGGCCAAGACTATTCTGAAGCTTCTAGGGACCATGGCTTCCACCATACTACTAGTGCCGCTGGCCAGATTACACATGAGGGTTCTTCAGTGGCTGCTGTCATCCCAGTGGTCCTTTCAGCACCTACCATTATCTCATCACATACTGCTGACAGACTCTTGCAAGAAGGACCTCATTTGGTGGACTCTACCCAACCGGTTAACCACGGGCACTTCATTTGTCCCTCGCCAACCCATTGCCACTGTGACCACAGATGTCTCTCAGATAGGGTGGGGGTCATTATCTAGGCAGGACTGTCCAAGGCACATGGCAAAATCACGAAGCTCACCTGCATATCAGTGTTCTAGAGATGAGGGCGGTGCTCCTGGCGTTGCAAGCACTTCACGACCTTCTGCCTCTCGGGACGATTGCAGTACAGTCAGACAACATGTCGGTAGTATGATATATCAACAAACAAGGCGGAACCAGATCATACCCACTTTGTCGAGAGGCCATTCGAGTTTGAAAATGGGCAATATCTTCCCAGCGTTTTCTGGTGGCAACGCACATTCCAAGGACAACCAACATGATAGCCGACCAGCTCAACCGGGCAATCTTGATGCCTCACGAGTGGTCTCTGAAACAGGAAATAGCAGAGCAGATTTTTTGCAGATGGGGACAGCCTTGCTGCGATCTCTTTGCCAGCCTGATCGATGCCAAATGCAGCAGCTGTTTCTCCCTCATCCCCCCTCCGGGGGAGTCACTGAGAGACTCACTTGTTCCCATATGGCCCCTCGGTCTCCTTTATGCTTTTCCTCTCATACCCAAGGTGATTCAGAAAGCGAAACAGCTGGGAAGCAAACTGATCCTCATTGCTCCTTACTGGCCTCATCAGGTGTGGTTCCCTTTTCTCAGGCCTCTTCTCCTAGACAATACTTGGATTTTGGATCCAGTGCCAGATCTCTTGATGCATTTGTCAGGCTTGTTTCACCCTCCGTGACTCATATCCTAACGTCCTCATAAAGATGTGCAGTCTGGGCTGAGAAAAAGAATATTGACCCTTATACTGCCTCCAGTCTGTTGGTTTTGGAATTCCTGTCTGAGCTTTTCCACCAGGGATCTGCGGCTGCCACTGTCAGGGTTCAGTTGGCAGCGATTTCTAATTTTCATCTAGGCATACAAGATTTTAATCTGATGTCACATAGGCTGTGCAAAACCTTCCTCAAAGGTGCCACTTTAAGACCCCCATTTCAAGAACCTGTTGCTTCATGGGATTTGAATTTTGTGCTATCCAAATTGATGTCTCCGCCCTTTGAGTCTTCTCATTCATCGTCTTAAGTCTTGGAAGACTTTGTTTCTGGTGGATCTAATTTTCATCTAGGCATACAAGATTTTAATCTGATGTCACATAGGCTGTGCAAAACCTTCCTCAAAGGTGCCACTTTAAGACCCCCATTTCAAGAACCTGTTGCTTCATGGGATTTGAATTTTGTGCTATCCAAATTGATGTCTCCGCCCTTTGAGTCTTTTCATTCATCGTCTTAAGTCTTGGAAGACTTTGTTTCTGGTGGCTATCGCATCTGCCATCAGTGTTGCAAGCATTATCTGTAAAACCCACTTATCTGATTTTTCACAAAGACAGAGTATCTCTTCATACTAATCCTTCCTTTGTCCCCAAGGTCTGTTCCCATAACACTTTGAACCAATCCGTAGAACTTCCAGTGTTCTTTCCAAATCATTCTAGCGCAGCAGAATACAGGTGTATAGATTTCATCAGTTGGATGTCCATAGACAATTATGTTTTTGTTTGCATCGGACGAAGGAATTCAGGAAATCAGATCAATTATTTATTTCCTTCTCCGAATCCAGGTCAGGTTTACCAGTTTCCAAAGTGACCCCCTCAAATTGGATTTCTAGCTGTATAGCTTACATTTACACCTCTAAGGGTAGACCTTTACCTTTCAAAATCAAGGCTCATTCTACGAGATCTAAGTCTACCTCTGCAGCCTTTCAAGCCAGGGTCCCACTTGATATTTGCACAGCAGCAACTTGGGCTACCCTTCGCAAATTTATTACTCATTACAAATTGGATTTAACATCTAGGGGTAGAGCATCCATTTTTCCACGGTACTCAGGAGTATTATTCCTTGAGCCACCCAAGAATAATGTGCTAGGGATGCTGTCCCATATGTAAGAATGAGGGTGAGATAGGACTACAGAACATAAAGAAGTTATGTACTCACCATAACGTTCCATGTTTGTAGTACATCTCACCCTTCATTCTTACGAACCCACCCTCCTACCCCCATCCTGGAAGTACCTGGAGACAGAAAAATATTATCATTATTCTCTGGAGACCTTTTAGTATTGGCTTCTTTATGTATGTTGGTTATTATTTCTCCTAGTTAGCAGCAAACAAGATCTGGGGATTGTACTGGTGCATCATGGGATACCTACCTAGCCACGAGCCAACTAGAAGTTTTCGAGCTTGTAAATAGGCCGAGTCGGAGCCGAGGATCGACTCCGATCCCATATGTAAGAATGAAGGGCGAGATGGACTACAAACATGGAACATTAGTGAGTACATAACTTCTTTTTCTATCTTGCAAGCTTTTGTCCCTAAGATCCTACATAGTTGTCTCTCCTTCTTATCTGTTTACCTTGAAAACCACCTTGGCTCAAGGTGCTATGGCACAGTCTTCCCATACCAAGGGTTTGCCATCAGCCAAGAAAAATGTCAAAAAAACTTAGGTCTGATAAGGCTGTTGTCCAGCTACCCCCATATGTCTCTCTCTCTATGCTAGTAAAAGCACAGAGGATCATCTGGTAATTGCCTCAGATTCCTCTGCCACAACCCATTCAATGGTCTGCATGGATATAACTTCTCTCACATCATCAAAGGCTCTACAAATGTTTGCTCCAGACATTGAGGGGAACCTTGGCTGTTTATGTCCAAAGGACCAAGAGGGATTCCACAGATCTTAGTGAGGGAAGAGATCCTTACTACGCTTATTTAGTGTTGCTAAAGGTCTGAACCTCCCTTTTGACATCCCACAGAAAACCAGGCATATTTCCACAACGTGAATGGCAGGATTTTACTCTGGGGTTGTTTAATGCATTAATGGCTCTAAAGCCTCCTCAAGGGGTGTCTGCCCCTCCCTGGCCTTCCACTCCCTCTGAAAAACCCAGGGAATCAGCCTCCTTGGGTGAGGATCAGGATTTTGGGGAAAAGTCCCTGGCCTAGTCTTCTCAAACCCTTCCCTTTTGAACTGTGATTCAGTGGATGAGGATTCCGAGAGTCCAGTTTACACTTTGGAGGAACTCTCCTTTGGGCACATTATTACCAGTATGATGGAATTCTTTAAGTGGGACTGCTTTCAAGTCTCTGATATTCACAAAAGGTATTATTAGCTCTTCCAGATGGAGTCTCTTAAGCTTTCTGCTGTTTCCTCAGTTCTGGCTGTTGTCCTGGATACCTTTTCAGCAGCTTATGTGGCCCCTGATTCTCAGCCCCTTGCTCCTAAGAAACCTGATAGATTTTACAAGGTGCCTGATAAATGTAAATTTCTTTATAAATGCTTTTCTGCTGTGATCCTTCTGTAGTTTCTCTTCTGACAAGCCCTCCAAGTTGTTACCTTCTACCAAGCTTCTTCCTTTAGATAAGGATAGTAGGGCCATGGAGAGGCTAGGCAAAAAGGTTTAACAAACAACAAAATGCCAAAAAACAAAAAGGCCTGGCCTTTTGGTTTTTTTATCAGGCCTTTTTGCTTTTTGGCATTTTGTTTGTTATTTTTAACATTAATGGCCAGTGAACCTTCTTTTAACTTGCCTTGCATTTTTCGAGATGACCCAATTTAGCGTACTATGTAACATTATATGACTCGGGCTACAGACTGGAATGTGGATCAGTCTGATTGCATCCATGGTGGCGATTTGCCACCTAAGCTTTGGGAGAGGTTTGAACAGGAACAGAGTAGGAGAACTGTGAATCTGTTTAACTCTGTGGGACAGAGAACTATGACTTGTTTGTCTGTTGAGTCCCATGAGCTTCGATAAACTGGAACAGTTATTATTTAAGGAGACTGTCGTTCATTTGGATATGCTTGGTTTGAAATGATACCTTGAGTTAGACATCACCCCAAGTTGAGAGCTTATAAAAGTCCCTCTACACAGTTTGATCTTTTAATAAGGTTGACAAAAGGTTTCAGCATAGGTGGATAGCTGCAGCTCACAGGTGTGTATCAGAATTGGTGAACATTTTGGTAGAGAGGGATTTAGTTAAACAGCCCAAATTAAAAGATGACATTAATTCTGTGTGTACTGAATTGATTGCACAACTTACCAGTACTCATTGGAAAGTTATTTGGGTGACCTCAGTGATAAATTGCAGGTGTTTGAACAGGAGTTAGTTAACAGGAAAAAAGTAAACTTAAACGTGACCTCTGTAATTGCAACAATTTTTATTATTTATTTGATTTGCAGTTTGATTACCGGGGAACTCCACTGGGCCGAATTGACCCATTTTCAGTGGAGGCCCGAGGAGAAAAGCTCCAATATGCATTATACAATTTAGATACAACTGTTAGTTAATATTAAAAATAATATTATGTAGAATAGTTACTCATAAATGCATTCAATATCATGCATAGTTAACAAATTCATTAAGCTTGAAGGTAGGGATCGTACAGTTTCATTTGAGGAAAAGAAATGTGTTAGCTGTGGAAACAGTTTACATACAAACCTTTTAAGAAAATGTAAATGCGCTTTACATGCACACATCAACAGTAGAATGCTATTTACAATATTTACAAGGTTGGGCTGTGTGAGGGTGGCTGTAGGAGTTGTTGAGAGCTTAGAGAGAAGCTATAGAAATTGTTGAGAGCTTAGATAGGCTCATAGGAAGATAACTATGAGAGTTGTAGAGCTTGGGAACCAGAGAGAGAACCCTCTTTGATTAGGTTTGGTGAAGGCAGGTACATTTCCATTTAGTGGACAGGTGTTTGAATAGTTGGGTTTTGAAGTTTTCTGAGTTTGGTATGGTTCTTAGTGTGGAGGGAAGGGAATTCCATTTTTTGCCTAGTGAGAAAGATAGGAGAAGTTAGCCAGCAGGATGTTTAGGTTTATGGATAGTAATTAAGTTCTGATTTTCAGATCTGAGAGCTCTGTTGGGTGTATAAGAGAGAAGGATGTTAGTTAGAGCCAGACATTTTGTTGGGTGAAATATGAGTCTATATGCAGTAGTGAGTTGGAGATAGTCTAGGTAGTTTGGGAGTTCAAGCCAATTCAGAGATTGTAGGGTTAGGCAGTGATGGGTGGTATTTTTAGATTTAGAGGCAAATTTAGAGATTTTGTTGTAGCAGTTTTCTAGTTTAGAGGTGATCGAGGAGGACAGGTTGGTTAGGAGAGGGGCTCTGTATAATAAGGAAGGAAGAAGATAAGTCGAGGCCAGAGTTGTACCTGGTAGAGTTGGAGAGAAAACAATTATTCCTGTACAGCATACCTAGCTTTTGGTGGGTTTTCTTAATATTTTGTTGAATATGAATATCAAATTTGAGGTGTCCATCTACAGTAATGCCAAGTAGTTTGTTGGAGGGGACCACTTCTATAGGCGAGTTGGTTTGACTATAGACTTTGAAGTTGTTTTTATCGTAGGAGAGGGTCTTTGTGGGAGAGAATAGTAGAATCTTTGATTTATTTGTATTGTGAGAGAGGTGGTTTTGGCGCATCAAGTTTTCAGCTGTTGAGAAGGCAGTTTGGGTTTTAGTCAGCAATTCAGAGAGATTTGGAAGGCCAATGGGAATCCACACCAGTCGTGTGAAAGGACTCATCGTCAGGAGGGGACCAATTCTTTTCCATCATCTGATGGAACTGGCCTTCCCTTGGATTGGGAATGCAATGAATGTACTTTCCCACCTTCACCACTTTCAAAAGATCCATTAAACCAACGCAATTTTTGGAGTCCTTATGCCGGCAAGTCGAATGTGTATAATGAGAAGAAATGACCAAGATACTGGTAACTCCTGTCATAAAGAGGGATGTTTTCCATATAAAAAAGGGAAATGGCAGCAATAATAATAACTCTGTAGTTGTTAATATATCTGGTTCTGCTTTAACACATACCCAGTTTATGATACTAAGTTGTGGGCTCACGTTTGTGCTCACTATGTTACCAAGACTTTGTTATTAAATGTGAAATTTTTCATTTAGTCCATAAGCTGCATTTGATGTGTATGTTTTAGTTGTAATGAGGAATTACCAGTTAATGAGTTTGATATTCTTCATGAATATTCTGACAATGATGAAAGTTTTTATTCTTGTGAATCAGACCTAGGGAATATTTTATAGCTAATGCATATTGTGCACTTGATACTACTGAAATAATTTTTAAAAGTGTGTATATGCCTCCCTTCCATCATGAAGGAATTCAACATGTTTCAGCTATGGTAAATTATTATTTTTTTGTATAAAATCTTTATTCTGTGAAAACAGATGCAGTAAAACGTAATAATATTAATTGACAGGTGGTAATATGACCAGAGAATACATTGCTGAATAATAAAAAATAAATGCAAAACAGCTATGGTAAATTATTCTATTGAAAGGGCATGTAAGGACTTTATGGACAGCACACATCTTGTACACTACAGTTTAACCAAGGCCGAATGGAAAGCTTTACAGGGATTATCTAGACCGAATGATTTAGTTATTAAGCCATCTGACAGGGGTAATAAAATTGTGGTAATGTATTGTACTCAATATCTATAAATGTGGTACAATCATCTTAATGATAGAAGTGTTTATGAGATAGTTAATAGAGAAATAACCCAATCTATAACCTTTATACCACAATTCACCATATGTATCTAATGCTCACATATAGACATCCTTAAGACTGACATAGAAGGTTGTAAGTTGGCTGTTTTCTAGTCTGCCTAAAATCCACAAAAGTATTCTCAACCCACCTGGGCATCCTGTATTATCAGCATGCAAATATATTTTGTATAACATAGGACTGTTACTTCTTGAGTATTTATTACCTGCTGCTGTTATGAAACTTCCATCTTATATTAAGGATACAGGTGATTTTTTTGGAGAAAATATCTAATGTTAAGTGGGCTGATGATATGTTTTGGATCACGTTGGATGTGAAGAGTTTGTATAGCAGTATAAAACATATGTATGATATTGAAGCTCATCACTATTTTTTTGGGAGACAGTCCCTTATCTAATTACGTTATAGAATTATTGCATTTGAACTGGGTAAATAATTTTTTGAGTTAATGTTATATACAGTCAGTAACAGGGTACAGTGATGGGTGCTTCCTTTGCCCCCATGTATACCAATCTTTATATGGGTTTGAGTTGGAATATTTGCATAAACATTTTTTTTTGAAAATGTGTAATACATTATTTTAGATACATAGACAATTTGTTTTTTATTTGTAAAGGTGGGTTTAATTGTGTGATTTTGTGGATTATTTACAAATAAATAGATTTAATTTAAGTTTTGATGGTTTTCAGTGTGGTAACAGCATTACTTTTCTTGGTGTGAAGTTAGAAGGGGGAATTGATGGAAAGATTAAAACTGCAGTGCATAGGAAGTTTGAAGATGGTGGTCAGTCTCTTCATGGTCTTAGTTGCCACCCTACTCATTTATTATCAGCTTTACCTTATGGGGAATTTTTAAGACTACATAGGTTATGAAACAATTGTTGAGATTTTCTTGAAGAAGCCCAAAGGATGGCTCACACATTTGTTACTAGAGGTTATGATAATAACTTGGTAGATGAAACTCTGGCCAAAGTAAGAGAGGTTATTTTATCCTTTGACAGGAGGAGCTTTGGTGATCAAAGGTTATTTGATATTGAGTACAATGTTGCAGATGATTATAATAAAAATAAAAGAAAATGTATTTTGTGACCCCTGTAGTATTTTTAGTGAACAATTGATTTCTCTAGTGAAATATTACTGGGTTTTTTTGTTACAGTTTAAAGATTTATCAGGAGTTTTGGATAGATACCCCTGTATTTCTTTATAAATGTGGGAGAAATGTGAAGGACGTGCTTGTACACAATGTATTTTGATGTCTGCTTAATCCATTTGCATGTCTCCTTCTTGTTTTAGAATTTTACCGTGTGGTAGTTGCTCCAACTGTAAGTTTATAGTTCATGCTTTTTATAAGATTAATGGTTGTTTTTTAAAACAGTGAGAGATATAATTGTAACACAGAGGGTATTGTTTATGCAGTAAAATGTCCATGTGGCCTCTTTTATATGGGGGAGAGTAAAAGAATGTTCAAGTTAAGATTGCAAGAACATGTGGGGGGGGACGTCAAGAATTGTAGGACAGAGAGCCCTATTGCACAGCATTTTAAGTTGCACCATAACTCTGATACTATGGGCGTAAAATGTGTTAGTTTAGAGAAAGTGAATTTTAAGTGTACAAATGAATCAGAGATTAAACAGAAGCTGTTATATTAAAGAATCTGTTTTTATTCTTAAATATGACACTTAAATTCTGAAAGGTCTGAACAGTAAATGTAACTAAACACTAAATGCCACCATAGACTTGTACTCCCCAGATATAGTCATCCTGACAGAAACCTGGCTAAAACCTCACATTACCAGTGAACAAATACTCCCTACCGGTTACGGCATACTAAGAGTAGACCGGCTAAATAAGAAAGGAGGCGGTGTAGCTATAATATTTAAACAGCATCTAAACATCCAGATTTTAAAATCATCAGCTCCACAAATAGGCAGTGAAGAAATAATATATACCTACCTCAAAATAAACCAAAACAAAACCATCAACATAATTGGATGCTACTTCCCACCTGGCCAAAACATCCCTCCACTAGAAAACCTCCTCAGTTGGTCTACCCACCATCTCCCCCAAGAAACTCATTTTAGGTGATTTCAGTATTGACTGGCAATCCTGTTCTGGCAAGAATCCAACCCATCATATAAACCTTCATGGCTTCACCCAACTAGTCCAGTCGCCAGCCAGGATAAATAAAAACTCCAGCAAGCACACTATCCTGGATTGGATACTAGTCAGTAAGAGCCCCCAGTCATATATAACAGGTTGCTTATCAGATAGCCTCAGTGATCACTCCCCAACATTCCTACTCAAAAAATACCTATACCAAGCTATAAACCTGTCATCTACCGTCATATACGTAAAAAAATAAACTTTAACCCACTCACATTCATCTCATCCGTCAAAGAATGTAACTGGCATCCCCTAAAGTACCTCAGTCTTGAAGACGCAGTTGAATTTTTTAATACTACCTTCCTGAGCATCCTTAATTACCATTCCCCCATAAGACTTTCCAGAATGAAAGCACAACCCTCCCCATGGCTACAGAAAACCACTAAGTCAGAAATGAAAAACAGGGATAAACCCTGGGAGCACTGGCGCAAGTCCAAAACCCCCTCAACTAGACAGAAATTCCTAGAACTACGCAATACAGTTAAAAAGCTAATCAAACGGGACAAATTCCAATACTACCAGTCTGCCCCAGACTCCTCCCAACACAGCCCCAAACAATTCTGGTCCTCCATAAACTCCATCCTTCACCCAGGTAAAGTCAGTACCCCTCCTCCTAACATCCCTCACTCCTCCAAAAATATTGCTACCTCATTCAACACACACTTCACACAAACCATACTATTACTAGCTAAACAACACAACCCCATCCCCTCCAACCCACACCTTCAACTAGTAATCTCCCCACTGCCTTCTCTTTTTCTCTTTTATCTACCTCAAACATAAAAAAAAGATTCTTAACTAAACTTAAGCCCACCAAATTAGCAACAGACAACCTCCCAAGTGAATACCTACAAATCGCAGCTGATGCTCTGGCCTAGCCAGTATCCATCTTGATTAACTAATCTCTGTCAGAAAGTTATGTTCCCACACTGTGGAAAGTATCACATATAATTCCCCTCCACAACGGCGGCCCCTCCACAGAACTAACCAGTTACCGCCCCATAGCTATTCTCTCTCTACTCTCCAAAATACTAGAGAGATGCATACATTCTCAGGTCTCTAGACTACCTCCTTACTAACAACCTCCTTTCCAATACTCAGCATGGTTTCCGACCAAACCATAGCACCACCACTACCTTACTCTCCTTTACTAACACTATCCTTCAGCATAAAAACAATGGCTATCTCTCCTCTGCTACTTTCCTAGACCTATCTAAAGCATTTGACATAGTCCCACACAAACAAGTCATCTCTGTCCTCAATAACCTATCCTTCTGTCAATCAGTCACCAACTAGTTTCAGAGTTACCTGTTTGACCGCCAACAATCCGTTGTATGGCAGAATGACACATTTCCCCAACTACCTGTCTCCATAGGAGTTCCCCAAGGATCCATCCTTGGACCCCTACTCTTTTCTGTTTTCACCAATAATCTAGCCTCTGCCACCAAACATGGCACACTCATACAATATGCAGATGACTCAACCATCATCTGCTCAGCCCAGTCCCTACCCAAGCTGCAAAAATTCACACAGGAAGCCTTTTCCTCTGCTGAAACTTGGTTATCCGATGCCCAGTTAATACTCAACCCAAACAAAACTAAACTACTCATCTTCCAACCCACCAAACATACTCAAAACAACTCTCACTTTAACATCACAGCAAAAGACATCACGACTATATACCCATATACCCAACTGAACACACCAAATTGCTAGGAGGGGAAATAGACAAACTAAAATTTGACATTCACATATAAATGACCATAAAAAATGTCCACAAAAAACTAGGAGCGTTATACAGAAATAAGCAATTTCTCACCAAAGCAGCAAAGATTTCAATAGCAAATTCCCACCTTATCTCCACCCTACTTTATGCCCCTCCAATATATACCACCCTAAGGCAATGCAATCTAAACAAGTTAGAGACCTGCTACAACAAAATTGCCAAATTCGCCACAGGGGCATCCTACCATAGTCACCACTGTGTCTCACTTGCTGAACTGGGCTGGCTTGAACTCCCTCACCTCCTTCAGTGGTATCAACTATCACTCGCCCACAAACTAGTAAACCATCCACTAAATGTCCCATCCCTCCAGAATATACTCCAACCCTATTGCACCACCAGACCACTAAGATCCAGCAACAAAAATCACTTGCAGATCACTAAAGCCAATAACTCTGCTGGTGAAGCACTATTCTCTTGCGCCATAGCCAAATTATGGAACTCCCTCCCACCCACAATTACCTCCGTACCATCATGCACCGACTTCAAAACTTTACTAAAAGTGCACCTAAAAACATGCTGGCTATGCCCTTGCAACTCCAATCACCCACCCCATCCAACCACTACCTTTCTTTCCACCTCACTAATTACCTTGATTATAGCAAGCTTAGATGCTCATAAGCCTAGTACTACTTATACAGCAGGAACTTCTTATTGTAACACTTGTTAATGTCTGTTATGTACTTTGCAGATAAAGATTCTAGTTGTCTACTGATGTACTATGTTCTTCCTCTGTAAATATGTTTGTAATTAATTGCTATGTTAAATTGTTAATCGCTATGTAATCCAGTGTAACTGCTGTCTGTTTTTTTTTTTTTTTTTTTAACTGTGGATCTTTTTTCCCCGGGCCTCTGCTGAAAATGGACCTACATCCAGTCGGACACTCCCGGTCAACAAATGTAAATAAATAAATAAAATAATTAACTGGAGAGAGTTAATTTAAATTGTTTTTAATTATTTCATTTATTATTTAGTAGTTTGATTGTTTAACGGTTGAATTAATTGGGTTATATAAGGCCGCTAACTGTGTTTTGTTTCACTCCTTGAAGGCTTTGGTATTGCCAAAGTGTTAGAGTATATTAATAAATTCCCTTTTTGGTTTTAACTGGCCTTTTATTGTTTTGTAAAAAGGTTTATACTGCTGCCACGTTATCTTTTTGGGCCATCAACTACAAGACTCCTATGACCAGGTCTGTTTTGATCCCCCTTTCTCAGATTTCCAAAGTCGTTTCTACTCTTCCTAACTCTAAGCAGAAAGCTTCTGCCCTGTACCTTTTGGCCTGTGCCTCTCAAGTTGCCCACCACTCTATTAAATGCAGCTATGATGCAGCTGATGCCTATTCCAGGGCTGCTGCCTTTGGTTTTGTTATGAGGCATTGCTCTTGGCTTTGTCTTCAGGTCTTTCCTGATGACATTAAGGCCCAACTGTTGGATGCTGCTGTGATGCCAACCCACCACTGCTACCAGTACATGCTGGCCACCAATATACGATGTCCCCATGTTGGGCCAGTAATCAAGGAGCCTGAATCCTCACCACTCACACTGGGAGGGACGTGCACTTGGGATACAAATGGATACACTTAATATTTCCAGGTGCGGACCTCTCTGCATCAAGTACAGTTTCTCTTAAGAGCACACAGGGAACACACTCAGCCCAGGGTCTGGCTGTCTCTGTATCTGTTTCCCCACAGGTCCCCAGTAAAACTTCCCACTGGTACAGCTGTAGGGTTAGGTCCTCTGCTGAGTGTCCAAGCCAAGTCCTCCAGCACCTTCTCTGTGAACGCAGTGCGACGTGTCCCTGCCCCCACATAGCGTACACACACACACTTTAAGATTTAATTTTCAAACACACACACACACACACACACACACACACACACACCAGCTAACCAACCCCTGGGAAAGACTGGCACATATTACCTGCTCTGCCAACTTTGCCCAGGCTGTAAGGTAGATTTACTGCCACCAGTCAGTTACTGTATGGCTCTAAAAAGGATGTCCAATGATGCTGAGTGAAGTTAATATTAATACAAATGATAGTAGTTGACTAAGACAGCTATGCCTCCTGGAGTGGCCCACATACTGTCACCATATAAATGTAAGTGCTCTCAAAGGTTAGGTACTTTCTACAAGGACCAGCTACAATACACATTTTAGATATTTTTAATAATAAATAATGAAAGAACATGAAAATATTGAACATATATTTACAGTAAACTACAGAGTTCAAATCACAGAAAATATTAGTAAGTAACATTGATGGACGGACTCATACAAATAAAGAAGAACACTCTCTAAACTAAGCTTCACTATATTTCTGACTGAGTCTAAGAGAATTTACTGTTCCCTCATAACTTAATTGGGCAAGGCAAGATGAAATATGCGAGCAGTCTTTCTAGACAGGCCCCCATAAAATACTCAGTGCTCTAAGGTTTCTCTATGTAATATCTAAAATATAATTTCCAAGAGGGCTGACAGAATTACCTCATCTGGTCACCTGACTCTTAAGTTCTCGCAATATTCCCCTTTGAAGCTGAGACAGGAATTTACCATAATCAGACAGCTACAATACACATCTAAATGTTTATGACCGTGCCTGGGGCTTCCTCTACTTTTACTGAGCTAATGAAAAAAAGGCTTTTTTTTCAGACCTAGTGTCTCTGGTCCTATTCATCACTGTGGGGTGATGTTCTAATAGTTTAAACAGCTCATTAACATTTCCCTTATTTTTCTTAAAGCAAGTTAGCTGGTTAACCTCTGCTGTGCCAGTATCCTCTATTAAAACATGTACATTTAATTCAGTTACAGTAATACATATAAATTTCTTTTCATTACAGCAGGGTACACTGTTGATACATTTTAACACATTTAACACAAAAAAAAGCTCATAAATACATTTTTGGTACAAGCATCTGTACAAATCAGATATACAAAGGATATATAATTCTTTACAAAACTCCAGCTGGCTATGCTGGTACTTGCCCATATCATCACAGCTCCTTTGGATAGTAAAAATCTTTTTTTGGTGGTAGTGGTACTGCTGCTGCTGAACTTTAATTCGCTCCAGGATAAGGGTAAAGCCGTCCAAGAGTTGAAACATATTTTTGTTTCTCCTATTCCTAAGTTTCAGAGGAACTACCCCTCCAAATCTACTTTTGTACTCAAGCAGTCTCACCCTCCACCCAAAGTAGAAAAGGGTTCTAAATGTGTACCTTCTGCTAAATCTACTCAAACTATTACTTCCCAGAAACCAGCTTTTCAGGATAAACTGGATTCCATTTGACAGTTTGCTTTTCCCTCTCCCTGAGCCAGCTTCCCTTATCCCCTTCATCTGTCATTGTTTCTTCCAAGTTGATTAAATATCACAACAGACTCTTTGGTTCTGTCCATTGTCCGCCTGGGATATTTCATGATTTGGAAATCCCTTCCTCCCTTTTTGAGCATTCAACCTCTTCGGGAACAACTTCCTGTTTTCCCAGAGAATCTCTAGTCTCTGTTCATCCAGGGCACCATTCAAGCTGTGCTGCCTGCCCAGGTATGGTGGGGGGTTTTATTCCAGAATGTTTTTGGTTCCCAGAAAGGAGGGCACTTGGTGACGGATTCTGGACATTTTCCAGTTCAACACCTTTCTCAAGATTCCTTCCTTTCGAATGCTGTCTGTTCAGATTCTTTTTCCTGTTCTTCTACCCTAGACTTTTCTGGTCTCTCTAGATCTCAAGGATGACTACCTTCCTATCCCCATCCATCCCCTTTTTAGGAAATATTTCTGCTTCACTGTTTCTTCCTTGCATTTTCAGATGTTCTTCATGTTTCACTGTTGCAGTCATCACACTTGGGTTATCCTGCCAGGGGTAGCCCTCAGTCGGCCCAAATACCAGAGGCTTAGTATTTCTGCATCTGTTGCTGTCGTTCCAGGACTGGCGTCAGGTCATCAGTGGTATAAAATCAGGCAGCCAACACCATTACATCAGTCTTTCTTGCCGAGAAGCCCGAAGCAGAAGCAGTTCGCAGAAGTGCCGGTTGGCTGCTACCTGAGTTTTTCATTTCCGAAATTTAAGTTGAAGACTTCTAAAGCTAAGTACCCTGTTGGGAATCCTTTTTTCTTGCTCTAACCGATGTCAGAAAAAGTTAACAATTTGTCTCGCCTGTGGAAAGCTAATACCACACCGAGATTTCCATTCTTATTGCGTCACTTGTTTAGGCCCAGACCATGACGTCCCTTGCTCTCACTGTCGGTTTTGTGCTTTGTTCAATGCCAGGACTATACGTCATCGAGCCCTTATCATAGCTAAATACTTTTGCTGTCGATCTCCTTATTCTGAAATGGCTTCGGTAAGCCATCCAACTACCGATCTTCCAGAAAAATGTAAGGATAGAGACAGAGACAGACTGCACAGGTCCAAAACTGCGGATGACTCTTCCATTAAGCTAGTTGCCAGTTCGCCAGTACTCAGTGAGGTGCTTTCGCAGCCCCTGATGCCAGCTTTTATAGATTCGCAGGCCGCTATGAAGATCCATTCAGAATCCGGTATGCCGCAAGACTCTTAGTTGATTAAGGATCCTGCGGATGTCTCTACCTTAGATGGGTCCGGAACCTCTGAGCAGGCACCGACTTCCGAGGAAGTTCTTCGCATTACCGATATTCAGTACAAACCGACTTCTTTCACGTCTTCAGTTCTTTCTAAAACTACTGAGTTTCTAAAGCCCAGGGTACGAACAATGCCTAAAAAAATGACGACCCAAACTCGAGCACCTGCTTTCGTGCCTCAATCCCAAATGCTTAAAATGTTGGAAGACCTTATCATGCTTATTAGGGGAAGCCAGCCTACTACTCCTAAAAGAAAGACTTGTCCCCAGCAGTTTTATCTGACCAGGAGTCCGACTGTGAGGTTTCAGAATATGAAGACATGCCCTTGTCGTCTTATGAGGATTCAGATGCAGAGGAATCCATTCCCTCTGCCTCTCCTCCAGAGGATTTTTCTTTTGGTGAAACCCCACATACTTTGAGAGAACATTCCCATTGGGAATGTCAGGATTATCCTCAGTCCAAAAAGACACTCAGGGAATTTTTAGATTTACCACAGCACAGACCCTTATCTAGTCCTCCTGTCCTGGATGTTTTGGATGATGTTTTCATGGAATCTGGCTTAACTCTTGACACTGTACCACCTCTTCCCTGGAAACCTGACTGCTATTACAGAGTCCCTGACTCACACGGGTCTACCTTAATTAACCGAAAGTTGATTCTAGCAAATGCAAATCCATCGACCCACATACATCAAACCACAAAATAAGCAAACTCAAAAAACCACAAAACTCAAAATACCGATTTGTCATAGTCGACCAAACCCACCGCCTGAAACCCACTACCCACCCAAACAAAATAAATAAATCACAAACATACACCAACCAAAACCGTACTTCTGACCCTACACTAAACCCCACATACACCACTATCTATGCACTCTCCTTAACTCCTCCCTAACCCTAAGGTCCGTAACTGCCGTACACTTACCCTACGGAGCTGTACCCAAACAAAATAAATAAACCACACACACACACTCACACACACACTAACCAAACTCCTACCTCAAACCCTACACTAAACGTTAAATACATTACCCATATTACATTACCTATGCACTTACCTTAACCCGCACCCTAATCCTAACCCTAATGTCCGTAACTATCGCACACTTACCTTAGGGATCTGTAGCTCAGACGGGCCACCCAAAACACTTCCACATTTCGAATTTCGTGGTAATTTTGCGGTTTTGTGAGTTCGATTATTTCGCAGTTTGATGCATATGTGTCGATGGATTTGCATTTGCTGGAATCGGCTTTGGGTTAATTAATGTAGACCCACTCACACAAATTACTTTTCAAAAATCCTACTGCAGACCCAGAGGTCATCTCCCAGGGACCTAAAGGAATAAAAGCAACCACAGCCAAGAATCCCACCACTTCGGACAGGGATTCCCGAGCTTTAGACAGATGGGGCAAAAAAGTATATACCTCTGCAACTCTTGCCATTAGAGCACTAAATTGTCAGTTCCACATGCTGAAATACCAGCAACATACAATGGAACTCTTAAAACAAAAATTATCTAACTTTCCAGCTTGTGCAGAAAATAAAGAATTACAGGAGCTTATGCATTCTGCAAACTCAAGTTACTGAGCACACTTTGCAATGTGGCTTTGACCCCCTAAAGCATCCTGCAGGGCAACAGTCACAGGTTCTGTGCTTAGAAGGCATGCTTGGCTTAAGGAACAGACCTTGCCAGACCATGTCAAATTAAAACTATTTAATGCACTATTGCACAAAGATGATTTGTTTGGCACCAAGGCCGAAGAGGTTTTAAAAAAGATGGAAGAAAAAGCAAAATCTATGCAGACAGTTAGACTTCTTGCAAGTCCAGCCTCCAAGGTTCAGTAGGCATTGCCCCTCCTCCAAGCACTGATCCTTTCTAGCCCCCTCAAGGCCAGCTCAGACAAGGTCTAGGGGAATCAGAACCCCCGGACAGCAGCCCCAGGGAATGCAGAGATCTAAGCAATGGAGTTCCTCCACATCAAAAGCAGGGAGTGCTAAGTCACCCCCTTATGGA
The DNA here is from genome assembly GCF_019279795.1 of Protopterus annectens. Lineage (NCBI taxonomy): Eukaryota > Metazoa > Chordata > Ceratodontiformes > Protopteridae > Protopterus > Protopterus annectens. The sequence goes on from NC_056745.1 coordinate 1,356,169,756, forward strand.
AAGAACTCGCAATGACTTGAAAACTCTCCTTTCATGCAAAAAACTGGGCTTCCATCACCAGTGACCAATGGGTACTCAACATAGTGTCCCAGAGATACTAATTGTATTTCCACACACTGCCAACCCCAAAAGGGTTCCCAGATCTTCCTCCAGACCAGTGGGCAGAGGCCCAAAACCAACTCCATTCCCTGCTCTCCATGTGGGCAATACAGCCTGCTCCTGTAGGCCATATAGGCCAAGGTTTCTATTCCAGGCTCTTCCTGGTACCCAGAAAAGAGCGCACCTGGTGCTCAATCATCATTCCATCCATCCTAAACACCTTCCTGGTGATACCAAAATTCAAAATGCTCACCCTCCAGCAGCTTCTCCCTATGCTATCCAAGGATGCTTGGTTAGCCACCCTAGACCAAAAGAGGCTTATCTACACATCCCACTCAGGGATTCTTACAGGAAATGTCTACGTTTCAGGGCAGGATCTATGCACTTTCAGTTATCTGCGCTTCCTTTTGGCTTATCCATTGCTCCCAAAGTTTTCACAGAATGCCTGGCTCCTGCCATTGCTTTTTGCAGACAAAGGAATATTCAAATTTACCTCTACGTAGATGACTGCCTGATTCAGGCAGACAGTCGGGAAAAGCTGTTACAGCATCTGACCTTTGTAAAGGACCTATTGACCTCCCTGGGGTACACTGTAAATGAAAAGAAATCCAAACTAGTCCCCACTCAAAAAAATTGTATTCCTGTGAGCAATTCTGGACACAGCATCACAGATGGCATTCCTTACTCCAGAAAAACAAGCCTGTCTGACAGGCTACTTCTCTGAACTAGCCACCAGAACGCAGTTATCTGCAAGGAAATACTGAAAGCTCTAGCGTTCATGGTATCCTGCATTCTACTCATTCCATATGCCAGACTGCATATGAGGAAACTTAGTGGTACTTCAAAAGCCTTTGGTGTCAACACTCTCAGGACCTGGAAACTATCATACCTATGATACCTTGCCTGAGGAAAGATTTTCTTTGGTGGGCAGCAGCATGCAACCACAACAAGGGCCTTCCCTTCTCACAACCCCACGCCACCCAGACCCTAACAACAGACTCATCAGATTATGCCTGGGATGCACACCTGGGTGGCAGGTGCATTCAGGGCCATTGGAGCCCAAACCAAATGCATCTGCACATCAACCAAAAATAATTGCTGCTGTTCAGCATGCCCTGAAAGCTTTCAGACCCCTACTATCCCTGGGGCCTCTACTGATCAAAACAGACACCACCACAGTGATGTGGTACATCAACAAGCAGGCAGGAACTCACTCCTATCCCCTCTGCAGGCTACCCATGACCCTTTGGAACACCTCTTCAGCCATGCAAATTCACTTGCTAGCACAATTCCTGCCAGGCTCCCAAAACTCTCTGGCAGACAACTTAAGCAGAAACCTCCTAGACCCACACGAGTGGCAGCTAGACCACAGCACCTTCAACCTCATAACCCAGAAATGGAGCTCCCCAAAGGGTGGACTTGTTTGCCTCCTACAACAACCACCAGCTCAGCAAATTCTGCACCAGGGAACCTCACAGCAAGGCCTGGAAAATGGATATCCTTCTCTATTAAAATTCATGCCTCTGCCATCTCTGCTCATTACAGCACATAGCCACCTCTCTTTTCTCACCCTCTTGTCAAACAGTTTGTAAGAGATCCTAACAATTTAAGGCCACCCAGAAGAGCTCCTACCCTAGCGTGGGACTTAAATGTTCTGTTGGAAAAGCTCACACTACCCCCCCTTTGAACCTGCTGCTTCGGCGGAGTTAAAATTCCTCTCTTGGAAAACAGCCTTGCTTCTAGCCATCACTTCAGCTAGAAGAGTTTCTGAGCTACAAGCACTCATGGCTGTGGAACCTTTCATCATTTTTCTTGCTGACAGGGTCTCCCTCAGGACTAATCCAACCTTCATGCCTAAAGTGGTGTCCAGTGTGGCTCTCAACCAATCTGTTCGTTTTCCCACCTTTCTCCTGAAATCCTCAAAATAGGGGGGAAAGGATCCTGCACTCTTTAGATGTGCACAGACAGCTCAGATGCTACCTGGATAGGACTTAGCTTTTTAGGAAAACAGACCAGTTGCTAGTCAGCTTTGCATCAGGGAAGGAGGGCAAGGCCATATCCGAACAAACAATCTCCAAATAGATAGCACACTGTATCCATTTCTGTTACAAACACCATGGGAAACCAACCCCACAGGGGGTCAGGACACATTCCATAAGGGCAATCTCCACCTCTGCAGCTTTCCTCAGAGGGGTCCCTACCAGGGACATCCTGGAGGCTGCAACATAAAGTTCTGTACATACCTTCACCAAGCATTACCACCTGTCTATCTTTTCCAAATCCAGGGCAGGCTTTGCAACCACAGTCTTGCAGGGCATACTAGCCAGCCCCCAACTCTTCTTGACTGCCTCCGCCCTTTACTTCAGCTTTGGGAATCAAACCAAGTGTGATGACTGCAACAGTGAAACACAAAGAACATAGTACAGTTGTGTATACTTGCCATAAATGTAGATGTTCGAGTGTATTCACTGTTGCATTCCTGGTTTCCCACCCTCCATTCGCCTTGTCGCTCTCACTGTCTCTGTTCCTCACTGTCTACAAGGAGTTTTGGTGTTTACTTTCTACTGGTGGTGTTCTTACACCATAACCTAGCTCCCTATTTGGGGGCTCCTGACTTTTGGGGCAAGAAAAACTGATGTAATGGCATCGGCTGCCTGGTTTTTGTACCACTGACGACCTGACGTCAGTCCTGGAGCGACAGCAACCGATGCAGAAATACTAAGCCTCTGGTATTCAGGCCAACTGAGGGCTACCCATGGCAGGATAACCCAAGTGTGATGACTGCAACAGTGAATACACTCGATCATCTACATTTATGGCAAGTGTACACAACTGTACTTTCTCTACTTTACCCTATGGCCTCTCTGCTGCACCAACAGTATTCACCAAATGCCTCGCTCATGCCATTGCCTTTTGCAGGATGAGAGGAATTCAGATCTTATTTTGCTTAAAGCAAGTTAGCTGGTTAACCTCTGCTGTGCCAGTATCCTCTATTAAAACATATACAATTAATTCAGTTATAGTTATACATATACATTTCTTTTCATTCCAGCAGGGTACACTGTTGATACATTTTACCACATTTAACACAAGCAAAGCTCATAAATACATTTTTAGTACAAGCATCTGTACAAATCAGATATACAAAGGATACATCATTCTTTACAAAGCTCCAACTGGCTATGCTGGTACTTGCCCATATCATCACAGCTCCTTTGGATAATAAAAATCTTTTTTGGTGGTGGTGCTGCTGCTGCAAATGAACTTTAATTCACTCCAGGATAAGGCTTAATGCATTCCAAGAGTTGAAACATATTTTTGTTTCCCCTATTCCTAAGTTTCAGAGGAACTACCCCTCCAAATCTACTTTTGTGTATGCAAGCAGTCTCACCCTCCACCCAAAGTAGAAAAGGGTTCTAAATGTGTACCCCTGCTAAGTCTACTCAAACTACTACTTCCCAGAAACCAGCTTTTCAGGATAAACTGGATTCCATTTGACAGTTTGCTTCCCCTTCCCCCTCAGCCAGCTTCCCTTATCCCTTCATCTGTCATTGTCTCTTCCAAGTTGATTAAATATCACAACAGACTCTTTGATTCTGTCCATTATATGCCAGGGATATTTCATGGTTTGGAAATTCCTTCCTCCCTTTTTTGGGCATTCATCCTCCTCGGGAACAACTTCCTGAGAATCTCTAGTCTCCGTTCATCCAGGGCGCACCATTCAACCTGTGCTGCCTGCCCAGTTGTGGTGGGTTTTTTATTCCAGAATGTTTTTGGTTCCCAGAAAGGAGAGCATTTGGTGACAGATTCTGGACGTTTTCCAGTTCAACACCTTTCTCAAGATTCCTTCCTTTCGAATGCTGTCTGTTCAGATTCTTTTTCCTCCTCTTCTGCCCTAGACGTTTCTGGTCTCTCTGGATCTCAAGGATGCCTACCTTCATATCCCCATCCATCCCCTTTTCAGGAAATTTTTCTGTTTCACTCTTTCTTCCTTGCATTTTAAGTTCTCTACTTTGCCCCAAGAGTATTCACCAAATGCCTCGCTCATGCCATTGCCTTTTGCAGCATGAGAGGAATTCAGATCTTTCCCTATCTGGATGATCTGCTCATTCAAGTTTCTTCCCCTGATGCTCTGCCTCAGGATCTCCAGTTTATTGTTTCCCCATTGCATGGTCTAGGGTTTGCCATAAACTTCCAGAAATCAGCTTTGAAGCATTCTCAGGATCATGTTTTCCTTGGTTGCAGACTTCAAATCATCCCCACGCTGGCATCTCTGCCTGCTCCCAAGGCCCCGTCTCTTCCTCCTCTGGCTTCAGCGACTTGCTCAGGGTCCTCGGGTTCATGACTTCGACCCCTCCCATGCTTCCTGTGGTCAGGCTCTATATGGGAAAGCTACATTGGTACCTCAAGTCAGTGTGGCTCCAACAATGCAACCCTTGGACTTCCAAGTCCCGTTCCTTCCTTCTCTCAGGCTCAAGCTTCAGTGGTGGATTCATCAACTTTCTGTCAATCTCGGGCTTCCTTTCCAGGCTCCACTCCCTCTTTTCATATGCCTCAGACAGGGGATGGTGGACCTCTTTCAAGATTCAGGGTTTCTGGCCTCTTCACCAGAAGTCAAACAACATCAGTATAAAGGAGATGAGGGCTCTGCTCCTAGCTCTTCAGGCTTTTCATTCCCTCTTTTGTCCCGGACCCCTTAAAGTGTTCACAGACAATACCAAGTGATGATGTGTCAACAAGCAGAGGGGTACAAGGTCCTGTCTGCTTTGCAGAGTAGCTGTTTCAGGTCTGGGATCTAGCTGTCCAGTATCATGTGATTATTCAGGCAGTTTACATTACCTCAGAGCACAATCTAGTGGCAGATTCTTTGAGCCGGTCCATCCCTCGAGCTCTCGAATGGATGTTTCACTTAGATGTGTTTCTGGACATTGTCCATCAATGGGATATTCCTCTGGTAGATATTTTTGCCTCCTCTTCCTCTGCTACCATGAGTCTTGCACAGAATCAGGCAGGACTTTCCCAAAATCTTGATAGTGGCTCCCTTTATGACCAGACAGCACTGGTTCTCCCTTCTTTCTCACTTGGCCAAGAGGAGTCACCATAAGTTACCTCACCAGGTGGAACTTCTCACACAAGCTAAGGGGTCTCTTATCCATCCTCACTTGTCCACTCTTCAGTTGACACTCTGGGTGATGGGATTTTAATCCCTTTTAGGCACCTGTTTTCTGAAGATGTGCTTTGGATACTGCAGGATGCCTGGAGACCCACTACCAGGAAAATACTGTATGTTCAAGTAGAAGCAATTTTCTGTCTGTTTACTATTGGCATTTCGAATCTGCTTTGGTCCACCGTTTAGAATGTCAACATGAAATGTGGAATTCGGAATGCCAAAAAGTAAACCAAAGCAAAAATGAATACATTGACAACCATGGTTTGATGTATTCAACATAGCAGGAGGTGACGTCACTCACCTTCTGCTATAAACATTAACATACCTTTAAACTATACAGTCAATGATACGTTAATTCTACTATTTTACATGCCCCCTGCACACACACACACCCTGCACATTAAATATGCCAACTCCGAGATCGCACTACAGTGAGGATGTGGGCTAATTCCCAGTTCCTCACTGAACCCCGATCCCCCTGCACAATATCGAACCCAAATGCTTGACGTACACTACCCGTTCGCTGTAGTGTAATCGATTCATTTGGGTTCAACATTCTGCTGACTTGAAAACTGCAAGTTGACTACATGCAGGTCCAACCAATGCAGTTTCAGGATTTTCAGTGTAAACCTTTTCTGTGTGGTGGCTGTCTCACCATCAGGATCCCCTATCTGTGGAGGTTCCTCTGGTTCTTTTCTTTGTGTGATCTGCTCAATGCTGGGTTAACATATTCTCCAGTGAAAGCTCACCTGTCGGCAGTTTCTGCTAGTCTGCCCCTGACTCCTCCTCTGGCCTCTAGATTTTAGATCAAGCAGTTTCTTAACATCATCCTCCATATCAGGCCCATCAGTAATCTAATTCCACCTTGCTGGGACCTCAATTTTATACTTGAAAAATTGACTTGGGCTCCTTTTGAACCTGCTTCTTCAGCTTCCTTGCAACATTATACTAGGAAGACTGCTCTTCTTTTGGCCCTCACTTCAGCTAAGAGTGTTTGAACTCCAGGCTCTTATGGCTATTCCTCCTTTCTTAGTTTTTCTTCTTACTAATACTCCTTTCATGCCTAAGGTGGTCAGTAAGTTGTATCTTATTCTATTCATCTTTCTTCCTTTTTTCCCTTCTCCACAGTCTGCCAATGAGAAGGTTCTTCACACCTTGGATTTGCATAGACAGCTCAGATCCTATTTAGATAAAACTAAAGTTATTCACAAATCTGGGCAGCATTTTGATTCCTTTCACCCCAGGTCCTTGGCTTTGGCTGTTTCTAAGCAAATAATCTCTTGCTGGATTTCCAAGGCCATTTTTTGTTATTCTTTTCATGGTAAATGTCTTTTCTGTTCAGTAAGGGCTCATTCTACCAGGGTTGTTTCCTTCTATGGTGCTTTTTCCAAGGGGCTGGATACCAGTTCTATCTTTGAAGCTATTTCTTGGTCTTCTGGTCATACGTTTACTAAGCACTACAAGCTGGATGTTTTTTCCAAGGCTAGAGCTGGCCTTGACAGGGCTATCCTGCATGGTTTCTGGAGGGCTGTTCTGTGCCATCCTCCTCCCATGTTTTTTCTTGAGCTTTTATACTCTCCCTTCAGTTGTGAATACTGCAGCAGTGATATGGAAGGACATGGTACACTTATGTAAAATCTTGCTAAATGTCCTTCTCTTCACTGTTGCAGTATTCACTCCCTCCTTCCTGCCTCCTCTGCTGTAAGCTGTTCCTTCTTGCCCTCCTGGCTGAGGGGTGGTCTTAGTTTTCTTATTCTGGATGCAGATGTTTTTTCTTGTCCCTTGGGACATTCTTTTCGTCCTGGGGCTTTTTCAGTTTTGAGTATGTGCATCACCTTTATGCCCTACCTTTTGTGGAGGAAGCACTTTTGTGGCATATGGTGACTGTAAATACTAAAGGCTTTGGTGTACTGGTTGGATATTGGGCTGTCCTTGGCAGGAAATCCCTTCAGTTATGAATACTGCATAAGTGAAGAGAAGGACAGCTACTATTATGGAAAGATTTTACACAGCTGTACTTCCCCTTGCCAGCTCTCTCCAGTAAGTTCCAGACTCTTGTCTATTCTCTCTCTTCCCCTAATTGCAGTCATCCCTGTCATCAGAATCTCCTTTGTCCATTCCCATGTTGGCTTAGTTCTTACAATACTGTCTGCCACTTTATGAATGTACTTTTCTGTAAGTTTGTTGTAATTCTCCTTAAGGATCTGCATCCAAAATCCCAGTCTCCCATTTCTTGAGCTTCCCACATGTTTCACTATCATCCCTTTTCACTTTGAATTATAGCTTTCTGCTTGTATTATGTGTAGGAGCCTTAACTGTGTAGTTGTGAAATACCCCTTCAAATCAGATAATTCTAAACCTTCTTGTTCTATTGGAAGGATGGACTTATTCCACTTGACTGTTGCCCTCTCCCCCCTAAGATAAAGTCCTTCAACTCCTTATTAATGGTTATCCACAGCTTCTCCTTTTCACTGCTTGTATCTTGCTGTCCATAACCATAAAACACAGCTTTAGGTTTCTCAGTTTTTGCATTATTTTTTGTTTAGTTCCCTAGCTATATTTTCTGAAGAAATGTCTATCTTCCCTAATAACTCCTGAATAACTTCCACTACCAGTTCCTAAATTCATGTCAGTTTAACAGATAGCTGGGAAGTGCCAGTGTCATATTTTATTTCATTACCCTACATTTTTATTTTGCGTATTATTGGCACATGATATGAAATTGTTATTGGATGACTGCCGGAACTTTCAATTGAATGCATATGCTCCAGTGAAATATGATTTCTACCTAGCCTAGCCCAGTTTGTGTACCTTATGGAATAATATGTAAATTCTCTCTGAGCTCTTACTACTGAATTCACATCTCCCATACCAAATATTTTTATAAATTTCTTCAAAAATCTACCCTCTTTTGTTATATTTTCCCTTCTAGACATCCCATATACATTTTCACTGTTGCAAATTAAATTCCAGTCCCCATCTGTAAGTAATGTACCCTACTGGAAGCTGATTACTTCTCCCAGAACTTTCTTAAGCTCCATTAAAGTAGTTTTAGCTGGAATATAAATACATGCCAGAGTAATCCTCCTCCTTTGCCAGTAGCCCCTTACTACTACAAATCTACCATTGTTTTTTTCCCTATTCCTTCACTGTTAGAGGTTCTCTAGCAATTAATAAAAATACTCCACCTTTCCTTTGTCCCAGATATTTTGCTAAATAACCACCTTGAAATCCTTTCTGTATGCAATTCATATGCTCATTTCTTTCCAAATGTGTCTCGTTGCATAGCTATTTGCACTTTGTATTTCTTAACATAGGTCACTACTCTTTCTTTTTTGTAAATACCAGTGAGACTATTTACATTCAAAGATAATGTGCAAAGTGGTGCCATTATGGTAAAAATTTACTCCCACCTGTTCCTGTTCTATAGAACAGCTTTTATAAATGTGTAGTTTCAGCTTTTGTGTTACATGCATATACTAATGTTTGGCAGGTTGATCTTTTATACAGTTGTTTCTTGTCCTATCTTTTTGAACTGCCTCATATTTTACAAGACTTTGTTTTAATGAAAACCCTCAAACAAAAAACAACCCCCATAATCTGTTAACTTAATACAAACACCCAAAGCTGTGTACATCTTCAAACAGTGAAATTTAATAATCTTAATAGGAACAATTATTCCAGATTGACATCTATACTCACGGCTTTAATTGATCTATAATGAAGGTTATCCATGCTAAGACACATGGTACAGCCTGTGCTTCTACTTAACACCAAGTGCTGTCTGTTTTTGTCTTATCTTTATTCCTCTCCCAGATGTAGAAAACAACCTTAATTCTTTGAGAAAACACTATCCTTTAGCCATTGAAAGAGTATCCTGTTTTTATTGCCCTGTTATTAGTTTGTCCCCATAGCAACATCAGAATGAGATACACAATTGTCTTCAGTTACAAGCTTCTCATGTTGCATTGTGAACATTTATTTGCTAAGGAAAACTTTTCATTACATTTGGTGTTCTTTTATTTACTTCCTTCCACTTAAAATGTGGTGTTAGTTCAAGCCAGGGCCTAATCCAGTTATTCTCCTTTGCAAAAGGAAGAAAAGCACATACATTTTACTTATATCATGCTCTGTATACTTTTACAACCCGTCTCACGCCTCAACAAACTAAGATTACAGCCTCTTAAAAATGCTTTTGCTCAGGCTTTCTTCTCATTTTACACTGCAGTGCCTACATTTTTTAAAACTTAACAAGAAATAAGGAGGAGGGAGGAAAAGAAGGCACCTGTTTGCTTTCATATCCCTATAACTTTCAAAAATGTTGAAAGTTCTTTAGTATGTAACATGCAGTATATGTCATGGTCTGATGTTGTTAATCTTCTTTCCATTCATCACTGATGAGTTCGGTTCTGAGCCCCGGAACTGAGTTGGCCTTTTTACTTAGCTCATGCCAGCCAAAAATCTCTCGAGCTAAGCTTCTACCCAGAATGCCCTTCTCCCTGTTACCTCAGATCTCGTTTGCCGCATAGCCATAAAGCCATGTTTCAGCCGAGCTCTCCGCTAAGTGAAACTTTATTTGCTAGTTTATGTGGAAAACTTTTGATATTTTTCTCTCTTAGTGAGCGATTAGCATCTCTGGTGTTTTTTCTTCTGTCAGACCTTGATCTATCTTCTCTGCTCTACCCATAGTTACCATTGGTAAACTTTTAAGTACCATTGTTGGTACGGCCTTCTCTCTACCCTTGTGGTATTCCTTCAATACCATAGCTGGTATTTTTCCTCCTTTCCCAGCCTGTTAGTGTTTTTTTCAGTAAGGTGTTTCCGTCTTACCTTTACTTATCACTATAGTGTTACAACTGTGTGGTTTATTTTGTTTTTGAACTGTGTTTGACTTATTAGTACAGACTGGTTGAACTGTTTGCCTGTGGTGTCTTTCTGTCAAGATGTCGGATAAGAGAGGTACTTCAGGGTTTAAGCATTGTGCTTCATGTAAAGTCAAGATACCTAATAGTGATTCTCACGATGATTGTGTATACTTTTTAGGGGTGCCCCACCTTTCTGTGCAACCTCCTTGTGACATTTGTCAGAGTTTCAGTCAATGCACTCTTAATGAGTGCAAAAATAAACTGATACTGAAAGGGTTACTTAAGTCTCCCTTTTCAGAGGCCATTTCTGTGATGGAGGCCTCAACCCCACCTACGAAAGGCAAAAAAGAGGTCCCACGCGGTTCCCTCCTCACCAACGGGTGATCAGGGTAAGCCTGTGAAATCAGAGGTCCCTAAGTTGTCCCCGGAGTATAAATCTGCCTCTATGGCTCTGTCCTTGTCAGCTCCAAGCATATCGAAACCTACGATATTGGTGCCAGCTTCGGCACCGATGATAGACCTCACTACGCTTACTATGACTTGGGCACCTGTGGCCACTACGGCTCCTGGCATGCCTTCGATGACTTCATCAGTTACGATTTTGGAGCCTACCGTTTCAGCTCCGAGTGCCACTTTGTCACCAAGTTGGATTTGACCCCATTAGTCCCGGTCTTGAAACTTGAGACTTCTGTGCCAGCAGACCTTACACCATGGACCCAATATTCCCAATCCGTAGATCTGTTCCTGGCCAGATGTATAGACTGTTCATTGACTGACCTGAGACTCCGTCCGCAGTGTCCACTAGGTCTACCCGGAGCCTGTCAGAATACGATATGGTGTGTCTTGTGGATCAGCTGTTGGCAGCCAAGGGGATACCCACACTTTCTAAGACCCATCCACATGCAGGACTTGGGTTGGTTTTTCCAAGGACTCCGTCTTACACTCTTCCTTCGACCATTCTAGTTCCGAAGCCTTCTGTTCTGACATCCTTCTCGGAACCCATCACCTCGGCGCCTGTAGTGGACCTCAGGCTCCGGGTTTGCCCCTTTGGTCTTCAGTTCCTGCAGAACCGGTCCTTCCTCAATCTTGGGATTAGGGGGTGGGAGCCTCGGCTTGGGGCACGTTTTTTCTTCAGTTCCGTCCTCAGTGCCGATAGCCATGTTCGCACTGATCCTGCTTGAAGCTCCATCCATGGGGGCGGGTTCACATATAGGTTGTCTGAAGAAGTTCGGGTATAACCCAAACAAAAAGCGCTTTACATACTTTGTTTTTGTTTTGTCTTTTGGGTTGATTTACTCAATAAGTGGAAGTATCGACCAATTGTTTTTAATACTTTTTAGACATTAAAGTCTCAGGAGTTTTGGACATCCGTTGCCTGGCTTGTTAGGTGTTTGAACGTTTTCGTGGAGGTGGGTTCGTCGGAGCTGGCTGTGACCCGGGGTTGTCTTTCTCGGTTCTGGGCTCCCATCCCTCTTCAGGCAGACATGCTTTCTGCACGATGGAGAGGGCTCTCGTGTCTGGAAGCACTCCTTTGATGTCAGAACCCAAGTTTTCGCCCCCTGAGCTACAGCTACCACAAACCACCGCCCTGTGCACCGAGCAGAGAAGCCGCAGGACACCACTGTTCAGGGTATCTTCTCTTCCGAATCCTCCTTGGAGAACCCCCACTGAGCCTCCTCGAAAGAGGACATGCAAGAGGAAAGCACATGGACTCACCCAAGGAGTCTTTTAACAGAAGACACAGATTACGATGATGGTGAAGGGTCCCCACGGTCATCTCCTGATGATGTCTTCTTTGGAGGTATCCTGTAAATGCTAAAACAGAGAGGTGACTGGAAGCCCTCCAACCCTTTGTCTGAGGAGTCTGTGTTCCTGCAGGCTTTTCACGCCAGGCCTTCTAGCTCTTGGGTGACCCTGACTGCCGACAAGCTTGTCATGCAGCTCGCTTGGAAGACACCTGACTCTATTGAGACGATCCCTCTGAGACCTGACAAAATTCTTTCCCCTCCCGAGGAGAACCCACATTGGTGCAGAGGGTTACCAGTCAACTCTATGGTGGTGGCAGTGGCCACGAAAAAGGACCTGGCTCAGGAAAGTCCAACTGTGCACCCGCCCAACAGGGAGTCCCGGGCGGTGGACAGACTTGGGAAGCGAGTTTTTGCCTCAGGGACCTTTGCAATATGGTCACTGAACTATTTGGCACATTTTACAGGGCTCCAGAGGAATTTGATATCCGAACTCTCTGGGACATTCACAAGACAGCTGTCTGACTAGGTCAGGGACAAAATGGCCTCACAGCTCAACCCTGGAATCAATCTCCAACTCGTTCATGAGGTTGCTTTTATATGCAACCGAAGGGGTGGCTAGAGCAGTGGGTTCGAGCATTGTCTTGAGGCGTCATGCCTGGATGCACATTTATCACCTCTCGGACCCCTTCATGTCTTCCTTTTTGAATGTTCCCATCGAAGCATCGGCCCTTTTTGACCCCAAAGTGAAGGACACACTAGCCAGGTGCGAGCAAGATGGCAAGACACTGTCTGCAGTAGCCCTGCAATTTTCCAATCCTCAATGTACCTTCTCCAGGAATCAGAGGAGTGGGAAAATGTGGCACAAAAAAATCTCAGGGTCCTTTCCATGCCATATGTGGTGATACCCCCAGGGGCAGGGGGGGGGTAACAATTCCAGAAGACACCTATACAGAGGCAGAGGGGTCCTTGTAACCAAGGTTCCAGGGACTCCTTCTCTGGACAGCCTTACTAGCGCTCCTGAGGAGCAACCTGATTGCTTTACCTCAGGAAGCAGTCAGGGGTCATTTTTCTGTGCACCAAGCTGCCTGGCACTCTATTGCCACCTATCATTGGGTACAGAGTGTAATCACCAGAGGTTACACCATTTCCCTTTCTTGTCAACCAAATCTTCCAAAAAAATCTTTCTGACGTTCCACCCAAAGGGAAGAAGCAGCTTCAGAGATAATAAAGCTGTCGTAAAAAAAAAAAGTCATCCAACCAGTCCCACCAGGCCAGCATGGATCTGGATTCTACTCGAGATTCTTTTTGGTGCCAAAAAAGACAGGGGACTGGAAGCCCATTTTGGATCTCAGCAGCTTAAATAAGTCTGTCACCCATATCAAATTCTGGATGGTTACGGTTCAGTCCATTCTCCCTTTTTTAAGGGAGGGTGATTGGATGTGCTCGATAGATCTCCTGGATCTGTATTACCACATCAAAATGGACAAACGCTCCAGGAGTCTGCTTCACTTCCGGTTAGGGGCCAGTCATTATCAATTTCGTGCCCTGCCATTCCATCTCTCTACAGCCCCCAGAGTGTCCATGAAGTGCATGGCAATGGTCACAGCTCACTTGAAACTTCAAGGATCCTGGGTGTTTCCATATTGGGATGACTGGCTCCTCACCGCACCCAGTGAGCGTCTTCTGGTAATAGCACTGCATTATACACTCTCTCTGACAAAGATTTTGGGAATAGCAATCCACTGGGAGAAATCAAACCTTACCCCTACACAACAAATAGAATTTATTGGGGGAGTATTCAATACCTGGTCCTGTCTAGTGTCACTTCCAAATCACAGACCAGCGATTGAGGCTCCATCTCCGAGTAATACTTTGTCAAACAAAAGTTTCAGCAAGAGAAGTTCTTCAGTCCTTAAGATCCATGGCAGCTTCAATTCCAGTAGCGCCCATAGTGAAGCTACACATGTGAATTCTGCAATGGCTCCTCCTTTGTCGGTTCCCGAACTATCAGCCCCTCAGTTACCAGATTCAAATAACCAACTGCTGCAAGCAGGACCTCCTTTGGTGAATGAGGTCAGGCACAGAACTTTGGAGTCGCCCATTTCAATCCCGTCAGCCCAGCGCCATTGTGACCATGGATGCTTCCCTGATCGGGTGGGGGGGATATTTCCAGGGAAAGACGGTGCAAGGCGCATGGTCCACCTCAGAGGCCGACCTGCATATCAACGTTCTGGAACTGAGAGTGGTGCTGTTAGTGTTGCAGGCTTTTCATCCGGTTCTCCCTTCTGGGACAATTGCAATTCATTCAGACAACATGTCAGTGGTCTGGTATATCAGCAAGCAAGGAGGAACCAAGTCCTATCACCTGTTTTGAGAGGCTGTGAGAATTTGGCAGTGGGAGATAGCTTCCAACCGCTTTCTGATAATGCATATCCCTGGGAACTCCAACGTAATAGCGGACAAACTGAGCAGATGCATCCTCCTGCCTCACGAGTGGTCCCTCAATCCCGAGGTGGTGACAGAAATATTCAGCCACTGGGGCCAGCCTTGCTGTGATCTTTTCGCCTCCCCATCCAACAAGTGCAGCACCTATTTCACCCTGTTTCACCCAGAGGGGGAGTCCCCGAGGGATGCTCTAATCCAACTTTACCCTTATCCTCCCATTCCCCTGATTCCTCAATTTCTAAAGAAAGCTTTTCAGTTGAGATGCAAGGTGATCCTCATAGCCCCATTTTGGCCTCAACATGTCTGCTTGCCCTTCCTTTGGCCTCACCTAGTATATCCGCTGTGGAGTCTGGACCCTCTTCCAGATATGATTACTCACCCCCAAGGGTTGAGGCACCCAAATCTGTCCAGTCTTAAGCTGACGGCTTGGTTTCTCCACTTCCGTTAATCTCACTTCACCTGTTCGAGACATCATTCTGGCCTCTCATAAACCATCCACCAGAAAACTGTATCAGAATAAATGGAAAAGGTTTTCCATCAGGTCTAAAGATAGCATGCTAGACCCGTATTCAGCTCCAGTTACTGCAGTACTGCAATACTTGGCTAAGTTTTTTGATAATGCAGCCTCTTCTATTGTACAAGTACCACCTGGTGGCAGTTTCTAATTTCCACAATGGTATAGATGACACCCCTCTCATTCCTTTACGTCTATGCAAAGCTTTTCACAAGGGAACCTCTCATATCAGGCCTCCTGTCAGACAGCCTCTGAAACCATGGAACCTCACTTTAGTCCTTCAGTCTTTGACTCAAAAACCCTTTAAACCTGCAACGAAGTGTGACCTAAAGTTCTTGTCCTGGAAATCCTTGTTCTTAGTGGCCATCGCGTCAGCCAGACGGGTCTCGGAGCTGCAGCCATTGTGTATCAAGAGGCCCTGTCTGGTCTTCCATAAAGACAGAGTATCACTCCAGACAAACCCATCCTTCCTTCCCAAAGTATTTTCTGAATTCTCTATTAACCAGACCATTGACCTACTGTGGATCTATATCACGTTATCAAAAACCTGTATCATCGAACACTAGAAGACCGGCACGTAAAGCGCAAACTATGGTAATGGCAAACATACAAAACTGCAAAACGTCATGGTTGGCCTGTCTGCGGTATAGCTCTGTAAGGTAAATGTGTGATAGTTGCAGACCTTAGGGTTAGGGTGCGGGTTAAGGTAAGTGCATAGATAGGTAATGTATGTAAGGTTTAGTGTAGGGTTAGAAGTGGGTTTTGTTAACTGTATCTGTGTGGATTATTTGTTTTGTTAGGGTATATATCTGTAGGGTAAGTGTGCGATAGTTACGGACCTTAGGGTTAGGGTGCGGGTTAAGGTAAGTGCATAGATAGTAATGTATGTAAGGTTTAGTGTAGAGTTAGAAGTAGGGTTTGGTTTGTGTATGTATGTGTTTTATTTATTATGTTTGGGTATGTAGCGTGTTGTGGTGTTAGCCGACTATGACTGTTTGAGATTTGACAATTTGCGGTTTAGGGTGTTTGGCGTATTTGCAGTTTGGGCTGTGTGTGTCGGTGCTGTGGTGTTCGATGAGACAGGTTTTCAATAACTTAATATAGACCCAACTTACCAGTGTTCTTCCCAAATTTTTCAAATAAAAGAGTACTACCTACACTCCTTGGATGTACATAGGCAACTCAGATTTTTACCTAGACAGGACCAAACCTATCCATAAATCTGAGCAGCTTTTCATCTACTTTTCTGGGCCTAGAATGGAAAATGCTGTTTCCAAGGTTATATTATCTAAATGGCTAAGAGACTGCATACATTTCATTTATTCCCTCATAAAAGAACATATGCCAAAAGTTAAAGCTCACTGCACTAGAACTATGGCAACATCTGTAGCTTTTCATTCCAGGACTTCCATGGATGACATTTACGCAGCAGTCACTTGGGCTAAGCCTCATACCTTTATCAGTCATTACAAATTGGACTTGTTCTCCAGATGGAGAGCTGCCTTTGACTCAGTGGTACTCAGGAATGTTCTTCCATAAGGGCCGCCCATGAACCTCAAGGTAGCTTGGGATTCTGTCCCATCAGTGATGAATGGAAAGAAGATTAACAACATCAGATAAAGAAGTTCTGTTTTACCATAACATTCTATCTGTGTTGTTCATCTTCTTTCATTCATCACTTCCCACCCTCCTTCCCCCTACAAAGGTTCCTGGGGGATTCTTTGGGTCCTAGTGGTGTCCTAGGGTATTTGCACAGAAGTGGCCTCGGCTTTACTTCTCTGTCTCTAGCAAAATCAATTGGAGGTAACAGGGAGAAGGGCATTCTGGGTAGAAGCTTAGCTCGAGAGTTTTTTGGCTGGTGCAAGCTTAGTAAAAAGGCCGACTCGGTTCTGAGGGCTCGGAATTGAACCCATCAGTGATGAATGGAAGAAGATGAACAACACAGATGGAACGTTATGGTAAGACATAGCTTCTTTTTTTTTTATAAAACTACTGTTAAAAACAAAAATTTTTTACTTGGTTGCCTCTTTCTTTCCTCTCCTTTCTCCTTAATGTTCTTCCAGACATTAATGACATGAGGTAAGGCATATGCTTTGGAGTCCTCTGCAAATTTAACAAAATCAAAAAAGTCCAATATTTCCACGTTTTCTTATTCTGCTGTATTTCAGAAATGTGGTTGATGCTTTGTAATTCCACATTTATTCATTAATTTCTGAGTTGCTAGATGTTCGTGTTACACTGCTGCAGTCATTACACTTAGGGTTATCCTGCCGTCAGGTGGTCCCGCAGTCGGCCTGAGTTCCAAAGTCTTGGTCCGGTGTCAGTTGCTGTCGCTTCTTCCCTGACGTCAGTGCTCCAGGGGGTATATATGATGCGGCCGACTCCTGAGATTTTCGAAGTCAAATTTCAGATCCGAAGTCTTCAATAAAGCTAAGTACCCCGTTGGGGAAAATTTTTTCTTGCCTCAGACCAATGTCAGAAAAAGTTAATTGTATTTCTTGTGGGAAGCAAATACCTCATAAGGACTTCCACTCCTACTGTATTCCATGTCTCGGCCCTGATCACGACATTACTAGTTGTCTGTTTTGTGCTAGATTTAACAAACGCACTATAAAAAGACATTTTGATTTTGCTTTGCACTACTTTGGCCAAAGGTTCAATTATACGATGCCGTCGGATCAGCCTACGACCTCAATACCGAAAAAACGCAAAGACAAGGATAAAGACAGGCATCCGAGGTCCAAAACCGACGACGAAACCTCTTCTAGGCCAGTCGCCGGTTCTCAGTGAGGCACTTTCGCAGCCCCTGACACCCGCTACCTCAGAGCAACAGCCCGCTTCCGACTCCCACGTGGAGACATCTAGGCCTCTGGAAGCTCAAGGTATTGGGCCTACGGAAACTAATCCCTCAGATGGGTCCGGAGCCGCTGAGCAGGCATCGGCTTCTGAGGGTGTTTTCAGACCTTCACAACTTACCATTAAAACAACAGCCAAGACAAAGGTACCATTAAAGATAAAGAAACAAGTACAGCATTCTCCTGGACAATCCTCCATGCCTAAGAAACAGATGCTTAAAATGGCCGAAGACCTCATTACTCTAATCAGGGGTTCCCATCCTGCTCCTGAGAAAAGGCCTAGGCAGGATACAGACTATGACTCCTCTGATCAGGTTTCCATTTCCTCTGATTCCTCTTAAGACCAGGGATACTCCCTACCCCCCTATGAGGACTCTGATGCTGAAGAATCTGTCCCTTCAGCCTCTCCTGCTGAGGATTATTCTTTTGGGGAAACTTTACATACCATGGGGGAGCATTTCCATTGGAAAAGCCAGGATTACTCAGAATCCAAGAAAAGGCTCAGGGATTTCCTCAACACAGGCCCCTCGCTATTCCGCCAGTGCTAGATATTGTGGATGATGTGTTCTCTGAACCCAGTTTATCTCCTGACTCTTTGCCCCCTGCTCCAGCCAAGCCAGATAGGTATTGTAGAGTCCCTGACTCTCACAAGTTTTACAAAAACCCTTTTGCTGATCCAGAAACTATTTCCCAGGGTCCAAAAGGGGTTAAGGCTTCCATTGCAAAAAATCCAGTACCCTCTGACAGAGATTCCAGAGCTTTGGATAGATGGGGGAAGAAAGTATACACTTCTGCAACTTTAGCAGTAAGAGCTTTAAATTGCCAGTTTCACCTTCTTAAGTACCAGCAATATTTAATGGCTCAGTTAAAACAGAAAATGCTTGCAAGCTCGGAAGCTCCTGATTGTAAAGAAATGCAGGATTTATTGCATGCAGTTGAACAGGTGTGAAAACATACTCTGCAATGTGGTTTTCATTCTTTAGAGGCCTCTTGTAGAGCCACTGTTACAGATTCTGTGATTCTAAGATATGCTTGGTTAAAAGAACAAAGTTTACCTGATCATGTTGAGGCAAAATTATTGGATGCTCCTTTACAGCATGATACTTTGTTTGGTGTTAAGGCAGAAGAGGTGTTAAAGAAAATGGAGGATAAAGCTAAATCTATGCAAACAGTCAAGGATTTCTTACAGGTACAGCCACCTGGGTTTAGCAGAAATTGGCCAACAAAGAATTGGTCCTTTCCAGTGTCAGACAGGCCACAGAGAGGCAGATACAGACGCCCAAGAGGCAGGTCTCAACCCCAAGGCTCAAACAGACGACAGTGGGGCACCTCAACCCCAAAAGGTGGTGAGGACAAGTCTCAACCTTACAGGAAACAGTCACAATGACTTCCCCCTTCGTACTCCAAGCACGTCCCTTTTGGAAGCCCCTTTAGGGGGAAAACTAGCACTTTTTTCTCAAAACTGGCAAACAGTCACCCAGGACAAATAAGTCCTGAATATTGTGTCTCAAGGTTACAGATTCCACTTTCATACTTTACCAAGGCTAAAAGGAATGCCAGACCTGTCACAAAATCAATGGGCAGAGGCACCAAAACAAATTTCAGCCCTCATGGACATGAGAGCTATTCAGAAAGTACTACAACAGGAACAAGGACAAGGATTTTACTCAAGACTCTTCCTGGTCCCCAGAAAGGACAAGGCCTGGAGGCCCATACTAGACCTTTCAATTCTGAATACTTACCTGGATATTCCGAAATTCAAAATGTTGACATTACAGCAGCTTCTACCCATGCTGGGCAGGAAGGCTTGGCTTGTTACTCTGGACCTCAAAGAGGCATACCTGCATGTCCCTATCAGACAAAATTGCAGAAGATACCTCAGATTCAAAGCTGGTACAGTGCACTACCAGTTCTCTGCACTGCCCTTTGGCTTATCTACTGCGCCCAGGGTCTTCACAAAGTGCCTGGCACCAATAATTGCATTTTGCAGACAAAAAGGAATTCAAATATATCCATACCTGGATGACTGCCTCATTCAAGTAGAGACAAAGGACACATTCTTCTACAGCTTCTGGCGTTTGTAAAAAGGTTGCTAATTTCTCTAGGGTACACAGTAAATGAAAAGAAGTCAAAACTAATGCCCTCGCAATAGATTATATTCCTGGGTGCCAGCTTAAATACAAAGGCCCAAATCGCTTACCTCACGCCAGGCAAACAAGTTCAACTAACTCAATATTTTCAACTGCTGGCAAGAAAGTCCCATCTCCCTGCAAGAAAAATTCTGCAGGCCCTGGGATTCTTGGCATCCTGCATACTACTAATACCATATGCCAGACTGCATATGAGGAAATTACAATGGTACCTGAAAAGTGTTTGGACTCAACACTCTCACAGTTTAGAAGCAGTAATACCAATGATTCCTTGCCTCCAACAGGAGTTTTGATGGTGGGCACAGGCATGTCACCTAAACAAGGGTCAGCCTTTTACCCAACCCACAGCCAAGCAAACTCTAACAACAGATGCTATGGATTATGCCTGGGGAGCACACATGGCAGGAAAATGCATTCAGGGCAAGTGGGCCACAGACCAGATGCATCTTCACATCAGTCAAAAAGATGTTGGCTGTTCAAAATGGCCTAGCAGCTTTCAAGGACCCTTCTACATCCAGGACAATTACTACTAAAGACAGACAGTACCACAGTAATGTGGTACATAAGCAAGGGGGCACTCATTCTTATCCCCTATGCAGGCAAGCCATGACCTTGTGGAACACAGCTCTAGCTTAAGTCCACCTGCAAGCACAATTCCTGCCAGGAAAGAAAAATACTCTGGCAGATGATCTAAGCAGAAATATCATGGACCCTCACGAATGGAAATTGAATCCACAAATCTTCAGCATGGTAACGCAAAAGTGGGGATGCCTAGACATAGATCTTTTTGCCTCCCCACTGAATTGCCAACTACAAAAATTCTGCACAAGGACTTATCACAAACAAGCATGGAAAGTGGATGCTCTTCTGTTCAGCTGGAAAAACCTAAAAGTTTATGCCTTCCCGCCACTGCCTCTCCTTTCAAAGGTACTCCTAAAAGCCAGACAAGAAAAAACACAGATGATCCTGATTGCTCCAGACTGGCCACGCCAGCACTGGTACCCTATTTTAAGGAACTTGGCTCAAGGCCCACCATGGATTTTGCCTCAAATTCCACACCTTCTGACTCAACAAAACAATCAGATCCTGCACGGTCAGCTCAAAACCCTAAACCTGGCTGCATGGCAGATACATTAGTCAAACAGGCAACACCTCTCTCTAAAGCTGTTATGGATGTCATTTTGGAGGCCAGGAGGCCTAGCACCAGGAAAGCTTACTCAGAAAACTGGAAGAGATTCTGCGCCTGGAACCAGGCTCAAAGCCTTGACCCTCTTGTTCCAGACATTCCTCAGATTTTACAATACTTAACTGAGATGCTGGACAGAGGCCTATCCTTCTCCTCAATTAAGATCCACGCCTCTGCCATTTCAGCACATTACAGCACGGATCCTCCTTTATTCTCTCATCCCTTGCTAAAGCAGTACCTCAGAGGGGCTAAAAACATAAGACCGCCCCGGAGAGCACCAACACCAACTTGGGACCTCAATTTCGTTGTGGAAAAACTGACCCTACCACCTTTTGAGCCAGCCAATACAGCCAATCTAAAATTTTTATGGAAAACAGCACTGCTCCTGGCAGTAACTTCAGCACAAAGAGTCTCAGAGCTACAGGCATTAATGGCAGTGGAACCTTTTATAATTTTTCATCAGGACAGGGTATCTTTAACAACAAACCCTACCTTTATGCCAAAGGTGGTATCTAGTGTGGCTCTTAACCAAACCATCCATTTGCCAACTTTTTATCCAAACCCCCAGAATAAAGGGGAGAAACTTCTTCATTCTTTGGACTTACATAGGCAGCTACGCTTCTGCTTGGACAAAACAAAGGCTTTCAGGAAAACTGAGCAACTGATTGTAGCATATGCTGCAGAATCACAGGGCAAGGCTGTTTCAAAGCAGACTATATCCAAATGGATAGGACACTGTATTAGGTACTGCTACACACAGCATGGAAAATCAGTCCCAAATAACATTAGGCCACATTCCACTAGGGCAACAGCCACTTCAACAGCCTTTCTCAGAGGAGTACCTACCAAGGAAATTTTGGAGGCTGCAGCTTGGACTTCAGTGCACACCTTTACCAAGCATTGCCATCTGCTTCTTTACTCTAAATCCAGAGCAGGATTTGCCACTGCAGTTCTGCAGGGCCTCATAGCCAATCCTAACTCTTTATAGACCAGCCACCCAACCTCAGCTTTGGGATTCCACCCAAGTGTAATGACTGCAGCAGTGTAACACGATGAACATAGTACAGTTTTGTACCTACCATAAATGTAGATGTTCAAGTGTTCACACCTGCTGCAGTCCAGGTTACCCTCCCTCCATCCCCTCTGAAGTAGCTGGACTTATCTATATCTTTCTATCCTATACAACCTTTGGGGTGTATTTGCTGGTAACTGAAGGTATTGTTTTTATTTTATATTTTTGATTATCAGTATGTATTGCCTACCTACTTGGGGGCACCTGACATCTGGGGCAAGAAAAACTGAATAAAATGGTGTCAGATGCATCTTGTATACCCCTGGCGCACTGACGTCAGAGAAGAAGCAACAGCAACCAACGCCGGACCAAGACTTTGGAACTCAGGCTGACTGCAGGGACCGCCTGACGGCAGGATAACCCCAAGTGTAATGACTACAGCAGTGTGAACACTCGAACATCTACATTTATGGTAGGTACAAAATTGTACTTTTTCTTCCTTTTGATCTCCATTTCCCATTTCCTGTCTGATTCATTTCCAATGTACTCCTGGTTCTTCTTGTCACCTCCTGTGCTCTTGTCTGTCTCTCATGCATTTTCCTTCGGAACACTGGAAAATATTTCACTGGCATAGTGTCTCTATAGCTTTCTTGGGTGGCATAAGCCAGGGAACCTTGTTGGCTAGGCTTATGTAGGCCCTCGGGCCAATAGCCTAGTACCTACCTATAAGCTTTATTATCAGGAAAATGCTTAGTCCCCTTCTGTTTGCTACTCACCTTTTGTAGGGGACACCTTTGCATTTCCTCCTTAGCATGTTCTCTATCAGAAAATTACTTTGACCCTCCTGGAAAAAAATATTCTTAAGATAGCTGGACACAACAGCTTGAATCTCATACCTGCCTCTAATGCTGGAATAAATTCACTCCTCTTCTGCCTGATGTATAGTGAGCAGTAATTTTCTGCAAACACTCTGATGTCTCCAACTGTTATTACTTTGTCCTTCTGCCATGGTTATGCCAGAATCAACACTTTCTGCTGGTAGGATTGCATCTTTACTATTAGAGTTCTTGGCTGCTTTCTCATGGCTAAGTTTTGAGCATGCACATGATGTGGCCTTTCATTTAACAACTGTTGTAGAATATCAGTCCTGTTGTTTATTTGTGTTTTCATAAAATTAATACAGTCTGTTCCTTCCAGTTTCTCTGGTACAGGAGAAAATTTCAGCTTTTCCCTATCCTTTAATTCTACCATTTTTTTGAAACATCCATTCTTGAGCAGTCTCATACTCAGCCTTTTTTTTAAATTTCAACCTCTGATAATCAGCCCATCTAGGTATTTCTCTAAAGTTTCTTCCATTTTTCCAGCTTTTTTATTTGAGTTTATATACTCCTTCATTGTTTCTTCTATTTTAATAAGCTCTGAGCACATTTAACTTTTCCCTATAGATTATTGGAAGTCGTGTCTTGGACCACAGCTGGAGCTTGAACTGCTTTTTTACTGAACATTTCCAGAATTCCTCTCAGCCACTGTTTGTTCCTCACCTTTTGTGGTTGATTTTCTTTCAGGTTCTCTGAATTTCTTCTTTGCTGGCATTCAGGTGTGCAGTTACCAGTCAGTAACTCAAATTTACCCCAAAATACTAATTCAGTAGTTCTGTTTTCTGAATTTCTGTTTTCACAGTGGGAGAACTGAAATTAAGCTGCTGTTCAGTATACAGCAATCTTGTCATTTTCCTCTTCTGTCCCTATTGGAGCCCATCTTTCAATTGGTATTAATCCCCTTTTCCTTTGTCCTTAATATCATGAAATCTTTTTTGTCAAATTCACATGTTCATTTCTATCCAGATGTTTCTTGCAGCATTTCTATTTGCAACATACATTTCTTAATAATATAATTCAGTACTTTTCACTGCTATTATTCCCACGTTACACGTGACAGTTCTTTTGAATGTGCATTTGCAACTTTTCCATTACATGCACAAGCTAATGTTGATAAGCTTTCTTCTCATCTCCATTTGAACCGGTGTTTAATTTTTCTTGACTTTTGCTTCAGTGAAAACATACAAAAAAACTAAATACATTTTTTGAACACACACAACTATTTACATTTTCAAGAAATGTTTACCCCTCCAGATAGAGCAGTTTCACCTGTTGGCACTACCTAAGCTAACGTTAAGATTACCCATGTTAAAGCACATATAGTATTACAGCCAGTGTTCATACTTACACTCATTGGTATATGTTCTTTTGTTATCTCTAAACAGTTTCCATGCTTTCAGTAGACATTAACTTTTAGATTTTAGAAAAAGTTCACTGGCTACCTTTAGGTTAATAAACTAAGTGTCCATTATTTATTAAATTCATTAAAGTATTAAATCTGGTGGGTGTCTACAATTTCTTGTTCACTTTCTACAGTTTCAGACATAATTTTTTCACTCATCTGCTTGCCATTATACCTTTAAATGTTATATTTATCTCAATAAAAAGTGTTTAGAACTCTCGCGATTTGTAATTGCACCTGCGAGTAGCTCGTTTCCAAGTAAAAGCAGTCACAGTGAGGAAAAAAAAGGCCAACTGCTTTGTAGATAGTTGAAGGAATCTTTGTAAACTTCACTCAGAACACAATGCGCAAACTTCCTTGACCAGTTGTACGCACCTGTAGATGTATCGTCTCCCGCCAAGAATATTTGTTAATGGAAAGAAAAACAATAAGCCAATAACTTTGCAGCTGCAAGAAACCTATCATTTTTTATGTCTTTCATCATTGTGCCTTATTTTGCATGTCTGTTTGCTTAAAAAACTTTCCTACAGCTTAAACCCAGGACAATAATCTAGAAATCCACGCTTGTAAAGATAGACAAAATTACTGTCTTTATCAGTAAGCTTACACCCCATCAGCCTGAGATCACATTATATTAAAATTTTAATTTGATTCTGACCAGCCTTTCTTACCTTCTTACAATACCAAGACTAGAAAGTGCTAAAGTGCTTTCTTGCTTTAACATGTGTAGCAGTCACTGATAAGACTCCCAACCTCTCACTTAAAATACACTATGCAAAATAGCTTTGCAGTATAACATGCAACCTCTTAGTTAAAATACGCTTTGCAATATAGCTTTGCAGTGTAACATGCAATTTACTTATGAATTATCAAAATGTTAATAAAACAAGAACTGTTTTACTTAATTCATTCCATTAAATATCATTCTAAACATTAGTGACATAAATTGGGGTGCGTGCTTTACAGTTCTAAAAATTTAACAAATTCAACAAAATTCAATTTTTTTCAACAATTATTTACTATTATTTATTTATTTTGCAAAGCCATATTTCGCTTGTATTCCTATTTCCAGTTGGAGTGATACTTTATAATATTCCCTTTTATTGATTTAATTTCCTGATCATCTCTATCTCCAACACCAGTTTCTGGTTCAAGTCCAAGATACTCCTGCTTCTTCTAATCAGCTCTGTGCTTTTTTCTGTCCATCAAGCATTTTCCTTGGGAAAAATAGAAAATGTTTCACTGGCAAAGTCTCTCTCTGTGGGCTTTATTATCCGAGGAATGAGAAGCAGAGTCCACTTTTGCTTCCCGCCTCACTCTTAGAATGAACTTTTTTGTTTTATATCCTCTGTAATCTGTTCTACATCAAAAAATGTATTTGATCCTTCAGGAAAAAGTATTCTGTAGACAGATGGATACAGCAGCTTGAATTTCTCAAGACATTCCCTGATTGCTGAGATAAACTTTTCTCTTCAGTATGGTGTACATGGTGTCCCCCGAGACATGGTTCTGTCCTAGAAAATCAGACACACCAAGTAAAAGTGAAAATGGTAAGGAATTTATTTGTTCCTTGCCCATACCTCCAAGTGTGAAAGGAAATGGTATACGTCGCATTATTAGTAATAATTGGAACATTTTGATAAGTATCCAAGACCTTGTTAACATTTTAGGGGACAAACCTTAGTTTATTTACAAGAAAACTCAAAACTTGAAACGATTTTTAGAAAGTTCCTCTAGAATTATGTCACATTCTGGTATGAATAAGAAATTAGGAACATTTCCTTGTTATGGATGTTCACAATGCAGGTTTATTCTAACAGCGAGCAGCTTTTATTTTGAACATAATCAATATTTACTGACAAAAAATAGCAGACCTGTCCCTCAAAGGTGACTCCAGAGCAGAAGGAATACGTTGAAGAAGAAAAAATTGGAAGTCGAACCACCACGTATAAATCCAAATCTTTATTTTAACAGAAAATGGCTCAAGGCATCCAAAAGGCACGCTTCTTCAGATTAATTATAGACACACACTAGCATTCTTTTATACACATCCAATTAATTTAAAATCATCAATCATTCAATTAAAGCCAAACTATTAAATTGATTGTTTACATTAATAGCAGCATATTAGACAATTGATTGACTCAAAGAATGAAACAAATTCTCTCTGCTGTAATGGGCATCATCCTGAAATGGCATAAACCAATGCTATCTCAAGTGTACAAATAAGAATAAAAGTAGTAATGTTGATAATGATAATAATAAAAATGATAATAACATATTAATGTTATATCATATTGTATAATGATAATACAATCTATATCTCAACAGACAATAAATACATAAATAATGCTTATATATATATATATAGCAATGGTTTTTCCTACCCAATAGCATGCAGATCAATATCTTGCTATTATAGAAATCATTTTTTACTACTAAATTAAAGCTATATGTGCTGTATGATAAACTACATAACATGTGCATATAAAGATATATAAATAAAAAATATATATAAAATATATATATAAAAATATATGAATATATAAATATAAAAACAAAATATATAAGTTAAATGTATACAAAAGAATGAATACAGAAATACTTTAATCACTTAAAAAGTATATATGAAAAAATATATGAAAAAATATATGTCATATTGTTTACTTATATTACAAGAAAACTCAAAACTTGAAACAATTTTTAGAAAGTTCCTCTAGAATTATGTCACATTCTGGTATGAATAAGAAATTAGGAACATTTCCTTGTTATGGATGTTCACAATGCAGGTTTATTCTAACAGCGAGCAGCTTTTATTTTGAACATAATCAATATTTATATGTTGCCAAAGATAGATTTACCTGTCAGAGTGGAGGTCTGGTTTATGTTGCAGTGTGTTCTATGTCTAAACATTTTATGTAGGTAAGACTACACGTAGATTAAAGAACATAATTTTGCTATTAAGAAGAATACAGCACAAATACACTAGCTAGACATTCACAGACATGTTTAGATTTTAAGAAGTTTCAATTTATGGTTATGGAAAAAGTTAACAAGGAAAAGTTTGTGGGAACTTTCAATTCTTATTTAGAATTTTTAGAAGTCAAATGATAGTTTTTTCTAAGAACAGATGTCATTCCTGGAATTAATGATAACATTTCCATAAAGTGTTATCTTAAGTTCAAACATATTTAAATAGATTGGTATTGATTTACTACTTTTTTAAGTGATGTTTTAAATTAGAAAATGTAAGAATTCTTGTACAGATTTAAACAGTATGTTTTTTATTCATGTATTTTTACGGAAAATATTCACTTCATTTCATTGGTTAATTAGTTAATTATACACGTATATGGCAGCTATTTAAATGGGTTTGACTTTTAATTGTGGTTTTCTGAGGAAGTTCTGTTGAATAAAGGAATGAAAGTGCTTACAATTATTTTTTGTGTGTGTGAGGTCTGTTTTGTATACATGTAATACTCATTTTCCACAAACATTCATTCCTCCAAATTTTAATACTTTTTCCTTTCTGCCAAAATGTTGTTGTGATCAGCCCTTTCTGTTGGGATGATTACTTCTTTACTGGTATAGGATTTAGCTGCTTTCTCTTGGCCAGGTTTTGAGTCTGCACATGTGCTATTTCAGTTAAAAAAAAAAAAAAAAAATCTTGTTGTGGAACACCAGTCCAGTTCTAGTTTCTCTGGTACAGCAAAAACTCTCGGGTTTTCTTTACATGCAAGCTCTGTCTTCTAACTTTGTTTTCAAACAGGTGCTGTTGAGAAGCCTTATACTTGGCCAACCTTTTCTTAATTTCATCTTCTGATTTTTGCCATTTCAGAAGTTCTAAATAGCTAACGTTTACTTTATTTTCTCCAGCTTTTTATTATTTTAGTCAGTATGTTTTTGTTTTGTTTAACACACTAACAAATGAAATGCTGTAAAGCGGTCAACACTGTACTGATAAAAATTAAAACTCCATACATAAAGCACACAAACATTAGAAAAAAAAGAAGAGGGGTTATGGCATGCAAAATTAATAGAAAGGGAAAATGCAAGTGTAAGAATTGTAGATAGGGGCAGTACTGATATACATTGTTAGTAACTTTCCTAGATGTTTGAGTTTCCTTGGCTATTTTGATTGTAATTCCACCTTTGTGGTGTAAATTGTGAAGTATAGCATATGTGACCATTTTTATGTGGGAAAGACCACATGATCATTATGAGTGCAAATATATGAACACGCTATTTCTAGAAAATATATTTTAAATGCCTTATTTAAGCACACTTTCCCCATTTATAAGAGTTTTATTTTTTATTGTTTTTTTTTTTTTTTTATTATTGTAGATCATGAGAATGAAGACATGAGAGGAGGGGAAGAGAGAATTGTTTTGAAGTCAGGAAATTAAAATAGCAGTTTAAATTGAATGCTTTTAATAGTCCTGATCTTAATGACATGGAGAATTTTAAATGTGTCTTGAGAATCTCCTGCCCACCTTAGTACTAATCATAATGCTGCCCTTTCCCCAACCCTAACCCTACACCCTTACTTTAATAAAAACATTCCCTCTTATATCAGAATGCTGTGCCAATCCTGGGGAAGCTGCTTTCATTAGTAACACAGATGGCCCCATTTTTTTCTGCCAAAATGAAACCAAAAACTAAGCATGTGTGTCCTCTTCAAATTTCCTTAGGAGTAGTTTACTGGAGAGGCTTAGGTTTTAATTCAGGCTGTTGAAAATTTTTGTAAAGTACCTTCCAGTGACAAAGCGACTGATACCTCTTTTCCTAAGAGATTCATGACTGTGAATCTGAACAAGAAGATGAAGGTATAGATACAGGGTTTTCTTCTTAGATTTCTGATTCAGACCCTGAGGACAACTCATTTTCTGATTCTGCCCTGTAGGGGTTCTCTTTCTGTGAGACTATTGAATATGTCAGTGTTTTCAGTGTGAGAACACTGGAGTTTTTTCTCAGTCCATCAGAAAATGCTGTAAGTGGTTACAGAAGGAATTTCAAAGACCTATACCAATTCCTCCTGTTTTGTCTACCTCAATGGATGAGAGTGTTACTTTCTGCAGTGTTCCTGATAGTTGCCCCTAAAAAGACATAGGATGTATAAAGTTGATCAGTCTTTTACAGTTTTTGTACACTATTCCCAAACCTGACCCAGCAGCTGTAGTTTTAGTTGATCACACTGGTGCTAAACAACTAGTTAATTCCAATCTTACTCTTTCTGATAAGGATGGGAAAGTTATTGAGAAGTATGGGAAATAAGTACATACGTGTGCAAAATTTTTGTTTATCAGAATCATATATTAGTTTGTTCTACTAGTAGTGGAAGTATGAGGAATGTTTTATTTGCAGTTTCTACTTGTGAGGAAAAATAGTCTTTTAATTCGTTTCTTGCAGAGGTCTGTACTCCTTATTTACAATGTGGGTATGACTGTAATACTTCTTCCAGGGCTATGGTCACCGATACTGCTTTGAAGATTCTCAGAACCTCCCAGATGATGATAATGAGATTTTAAATTCCGCTTTGGATGGAGATTTAGGTTTTGGCCCCTCTGGTGCAGAGGTGATCAAAAATTGTGATGAAAGAGTAAACTTTTCCAGGGAATCTTTAAGATTTTCAGCCCTCATTTTTCAAAATGTTCTAAGGGATTTTGTAACTCCTCATCCAGTTTTGGGAAAAAGCAGAATAAAGAGTCTTAACAAAATACAAGTAAACAGATGTTTAAGAATAAATGACAAAGGGGTTCCAAAAAGAAGCCTCAAATGTCCCAAAACTAGGGACAGTCCAACAAGTCTGAATGACTATTCAAGAGATTGTGTGAGCCCCTCCTCCCTGGCCCCTTTTCTCTTTCAAGAAGTCTGAATCTGCATTTTTCTCTTGGGTAACAGTTTTAGACAAATGGGTTCTGAAGATCATTCATCATGGTTACATATGACAGTGGGAAGAAATTCCTCCTTTCCAGGTGGTCATTCCTCGTCCTCCAGGTCAAACTGTCTTTTTTTCTGTTTTTTCTGCATCACATGTTGTCCTAAGGAGTGATAAAACCAGTTCTCCCTTCCCAGATAGGAAGTTTTTTTTAATTCAAGTGTGTTCTTAGTGCCAAAGAAAGAATATGCTTGTCCAGTTTTGGATCTTTCTTTCCTGAACCTGTTAGTGATAGTACCCAAATTCAAAAGGATATCCCCTCACAACATGTTACTCTTCCTCTTTCGAGGTTACTGGTAACTCTTAAAAGATGCTTATCATCACATCCCAGACTTCAGATGTTTAAGGTTTTGTGTGTTTGGATCATTAACCTTTGGACTCTCCACTGCACGAAGAGTGTTTGTTCATTGCAGGCTATAAGGTTTTCTGCATTTTTCCATATTCAGACAACTTGCTTATCTTTGCATAGCCTTTTTCAAAGTGTCAGGAATCTGTCTCTTGGATGAGAGGTCTCTTACACAAGTTGGAATTTCAAGAGAACATTTAAATGGCTTTCTTGACTCCCTCACACAGGTTTGTGTTCCTAGGTTGACACTAGACACCTCAGTTCAAAGAGTTGTTCTTCCACAGGGAAAACAGATCTATATCTAAATCTATTTCTAAGGTTTTACACTCAAACTTCTGTCACTGCAAGGGAATACCTCAGGATTTTGGATCACATAGCTTCTGTGATTCTCTTGATATCCTAAAAGACTCTACCTTAGAAAGATACATTGGTATTTGAAGTTGTTTTGGTTCCGGCACCATCACCCTTTGTCTTTAGTGCTGTGGTTTGTCAGAAGAGAAGTCATTTGGTGGAGTCAACATATATCTTTACATCTAGGTCTCCCCTTCTCCCTATCTGCTACAAAGCAGCTAGTCACCACAAATGCCTTGGAGTTTGCTTGCGAAACAGTTTCAGGAGGGTTAAAAGTACATTGTGTGTGTGGGACACCAAGAACAGACACAAGCACATAAATATCAAAGAGATGCTTTCCTTAGTCAAGGCACTCGACTCTGTACAACGTCTTCGGTCCCTGGTAACTTTTCAAGTTGTAACAGACAATGCCACAGTCATGTGGTACATCAACAAGAAGGGGGATCCAATTCATATCCCCTTTACAGACTAACCATGGTAGCTTGGGTATAACTTCACAGCACAGTGTCACTCAACATGCATCCTGCATTACATCAGAACACGATTGTGTGGCAGGTTGCGTAGGACCAGAAGAGACCCTCACAAATTGAAACTAGATCAGAAGGTCTTCCAAGATTTGATCCATCTCTGGAGAGTTCCTCAAGTTAGACCTCTTTTCCTCCTGTCTGAACAGTCAACTGGCAAGATTCTGTTCCAGGACTCCATGTAAGAAGGCCTGAAAGACAGTTGTCTTTTTTCTATTCCTTGGACAGGAATTTTCCTTTCTTTTGGAAATGGCCAGGGACAATTACCACAAGTTTTGTCACAGACTGGATCTACTCGCCCAAGAATAGGGGTGTTTGATACATCCCAACGTCAGTCAACTTCATTTGACTGCCTAGATGATAGGATCTTAATTCCTTTTAGGCACCTCTTTACTGAAGGCATGCAGCAAATACTAATGGGAACAGGAAAGCCTCCTACTAGAAAATTATATATTAGCAGATGGAAAAGGTTTTCTGGTTGATGCCAGCAATGTAAACAGCACCCATTCAAAGCTAGTTGTTTTATGGTTTAACGATATTTGTGTGAGTTACTACCCTTTGGCCTTTCTTATTACTCTGTTAAGGTTCATTTATCGGCCATTTCAGCGTGTCTGCCAGTAGATCCTCTTCTTTTAGTACAGTCTCCTGTCAACTTGTTTTTGAAAGGGTTTCGCATAATAGGCCTACAAGTAAACTGGTAAAACCTCCTTAGGATTTTAATTTTGTGTCAAAGAAGCTAACAAGTGCTTCATTTGAACCTGCTAATCTTGCTGGCTTGAGGTTCTTAATGTGGAAAAACAGTTTTACTGATTGCTCTGACCTCTGCAAGAAGGGTATCTGAGTTGCAAGCTCTTATGGTGAGTCAACCCTATCTTACTTTCCACAGGGGCAGGGTTTCTTTGAGAACTAATCCTTTTATGCCTAAACTGGTATCCAAGTTTACTTTAAGCCAAACTGTCAATCTCCCCGTTTTCTTTCTTGAACCTAAAAATGAGGGAGAAAGGATACTCCATACATTGGTTGTCCACATACAACTCTAGTACTATCTTGACAGAACTAAACCTTTCACATCTTCAGATCAATTACTTATTTCAGCTGAAGGCAAGAAAGGACAACCTGTGTCAAAACAGACTCTTTCCAAATGGTTACAATAAACAGCAGGCTGCTGTTTAAGTTTTCTTTTCTGGTGGTTTATGAGTCTTTCCAAATGGTTGTCTAAGGCTATTACCTTTTGTCATGCTCATCATAACAAAACTATTCCAAGCAAGGTCAAGGCCCACTCTATCAGGGCCTTGGCTTCATCTGTGACTTTTTGGAAAGGGTTAGATCCTAGAAGTATTCTAGAAGCTTGCTGTTTGGTCCTGTGTACATTAGAAAGCATTTATAAGCTTGATTCCTTCTGTAAGTCCAGGTCAGGCATTGCTAGGGTCATTCACCAGGGACTCCTGGACACTTCTCCTTACACCTCCAAAAAGTTGTAAGCTAGGGTGCTCTACCCATATAGCTAAGGCTACTGCAGCAGTGATCAATGACAATGAACATAGTAGAGCTGTGGAAGTAAAATTACCGTAATGGTTGATGTTCAAGTGATCACTGCTGCAGGAACCTCTACTTCCACCCCCCTTCTTTTTTGGTGTGTTTTTATGCCAGGGTGTGGATGTTTATTTTTTTGTTGTTCCTAGAATTGTCCTTTCAAGGCTCAGCCTCCCTCTGTATTTTGGCAGAAAAGCTCTAAAGGGCTTGCTGCCCAAACTTGTCTTTTAGTCAGCTGTACTTGAGCTGCCTGACAGTTTGGGTGTTTGGAGGGTGCTCTAAAGCTTTAGAAGCTGGCCAGCTGTTGTATTTGTGGCAGAATATAGCTCATATAGCTAAGGCTATTGCAGCAGTTCAAACACTGCTGCAGTAGCCTTCACTGTATGGGTACTGCAGCAGTCATCATTCGAGTACCTACTGCTATGGTAAGTTTACTTCCACAACTGTACTTTCTTTAGCTTATAAGGCCAACAGTTATTAGTCTAAACAACTTGCTGTGTTCTGACAGTGAAAGAGAAAATATTTAACAAGAAATGCTAAAGCACAGGGGAAATAGGAACTTTGGTTCACATCTTCTGGGAATGCCCTTTTTTGGACCATTACAAGAAGCATGTGCAGCATTTATTAGTTTAAATCTATGAAGGGGGAAATAAGGATGGATAAAACATTGTTTTGCTGGGTTATAGGGAACAAGTACCTGAATGACACTGGTAGGAAAATGTTCACGAAAAGGAGGTGGTCACAAGACTCCATCCCCCTCCACCTCCAAAGATAGAAAAACTTTGATGCCAAATGTCTTGGCTAGCAAGAAAGGAGAAAGAAATCTGCAGAGGAGGTGAACACTGTAAATAGCTATGGGGGTGTTTAATTAGGTTAGAACTGTGTTATAGCTTAGTGTGTTAAGTAAACCATTTGCAGCTACTTTTAGCAATTAGAGAAAGCAAGGAGTAAGGGTTATGTACTTGGGCAAGTACATCATGACTAATGGTGTACATTAACTATACAAATGAAAACAACAATGACTGTGCTATCCTGCAATGCCTTCTGCAATATAAATGGCCTTTGATAATAAGGAATGGCTATTTCTGGGTAGACTGTATAGAAAAACTGTTGTCTGTGTGATATGCACATGCTGTGGAAAATGATTGAAATAAAGCAACAGGAATGATAAACATTTAAAACATATTACAATTTAAGTGAGACCGTATTTGCATTTAATATGACAGTATTCCGAAGACAGTTCATTTGGAGAAGATAATTACTCACTAAGGTAATATGCTGTCCTTGTATTTCATGTGACAAAAATAGTAACTAGGTTCGTAATTGTTTTGAATTTTAAGCGGATATTGCCATAAATATGCTTAATGTTTCACATATATTACTCTAAGAAATTTTAAAATAGCATCTAAGGTACGAGTCATTAACAGGGTATACGATT
This sequence comes from Protopterus annectens, assembly GCF_019279795.1. Lineage (NCBI taxonomy): Eukaryota > Metazoa > Chordata > Ceratodontiformes > Protopteridae > Protopterus > Protopterus annectens. The sequence goes on from NC_056745.1 coordinate 1,356,204,210, forward strand.
ACTATGTAGATGTTTAGATGCAATGACACACCAGTTTGACAGCTAAAACTAATCCTGTTTTAATGGTAATTAGCTCTTGTTGAAAATATTAGAAATAAGACAATACTGGTAATCACCTTGCAAATTATTTGGGATATCTCCTTCGTGAATAAGGTTAAATATTTGGAATGTCTATAATTAATCTGGATCTGAAATGATGAAAATGTGTATATTCTTTTCTTTAAATAAGATCAATAATTATTTTGAATGGTAGAAAAATGCTGAAGCAGTAGCCATTTAAGTGCTCTTATGACTCACTGTCTGTAGTCTTTATTTCAACAGAGAGAGGAGTTGTTTGAAGACAAGATCTCAGCCTCAAGTTTTAGGTGCCCCTGTTGCAGACAACCTTTTGCATGTAATTTCTGTGGTTGACTTCATTAAATCATTGTATGGAAAAGTAAAGTTTCTTGACTTAAGAGATGCATCACCCAACTGTTATTTCCCACAGGAATTGCATACTTTCTAATGAACATCTGCACAGATAGCTAAAACCTGTCAAGCATCCTGATCCATTTTAGCAAATTAAATGTCAGTCATCTCTGTTATCAGTTTCATGACAAAAATGATTTCATTTCATTACCTTTTCAGAGCTGCTACTACTTTTAAGCCCTATACTTATCCTTCATCAAAATGTTGATGAGGTCATCAGTATTAATATTTATATTTCCCAACATAACCTCCTTTGGCCTGGTTATGCATTTGCAAAACATACAGCCTAAAAACTACCATGGGGAATGCAAGGCTAGGCTGCTTAAGATTCTCATAGATCAGTAGTCTAGTAAGTACTTACAAATCTGTTTTATGATAAAATGTTAAGTATGTTATTTTGGGGTATATTCCCAAGACCTATAGTTCAAACAGAAAATATAGATCTGATGTTGTCATTTTCATTCATTCTTCAACCTGTGGGTTAGGATTCGAACCTCTGATCTGACTTGGTTGCTTTCTATAGCCTTAGGATCCGATACTCGAGCTCCTCCTTTTCCCATAACGCCTCATTCCCCCAGATTACCTCAGATCGAGTTTGCTGCTAAGATATTATAATATATCCTCCTCTGTATACAGATTATAAGCAGAGAGGATAAAGTTCAGAGGCTCAAACAGGAACCGAATTCCTATAGACATGTCTGTCAGGTCTTTCACAGTTATGGACAGGGGGAAGGTTGAGAAAGGATGAAAATGGACAACACAGATGGAGCATTACAGTGAGTGTATAACTTCTTTATCTGATGTCATTTTCATTAATTCCTGAACCTGTGGGACAGAGTCCCCAGCTCCATTAACCTTGGGTGGCCCTCATGGAAGGATATTTTGGAGCACTGCTGAACCAAAGGCAGCCCTATTTCTAGAAACACTGTCCAGTTTGTAATGTGCAACAAAGGTATGGGAGTTTGACCAAGTGGCAGCTGTACAAATGTCCTCAATCAAATCTTTGGACCAGAAGGCTTGAGATGTAGACATAGATCTCCTAGAATGAGCTTTCACGTGTTTAGGTAGTAGAATACCTTTGGAAGAATATACATGAGATATGCAGTCTGTAATCTATTTAGCCAAAGTGACTTTGGACACTGGCCTTCCCATTCTAACATTTGAGAAGAAGACAAACAGCTGGTCAGTTTTTCAGAAATATGTTCTATCTAGGTAAGAATGTAGTTTTCTATGAACATCTAGAAGATGAGTAGAAATTGGGGAAGAAAACTGGTAGGTTGATGACCTGATGGATAAAGTTGCCTCCAAAAACAATATCAAGGTCTTATCCAAGAGTCTGATCCGAATCTACAGGTTGAGGAAGAATGAAAATGGACAACACAGATGGAACATTATGGTGAGTACATAACTTTTTTTTCACTTTTTTTATTTAAGAAGGATGTTTTTAGCTGTCCCTAAAGACAGAATTAATTTTATTGGAACCTAATCTTTTCATTCAGTCCTGTGATACTTCCCTTGTAAGATATTTCATTTTTATTACATACAGATGCTTTCACAGTAGTAGCCAAATTCATTACAGCACATTGCTACCTTATGTTTATTCTTATTGCTTACAGGCTTTTATGGTTATTTACTTGCGTAACCTGCTTTATTGCCTGAAAATGTTAGTAGTAATGTATGAGTTAAACATCTGAAGGTGGCTAGTAAAACTATTTTATACTTTACAGCACCATGCATAAAAAGTCACACTTACTACTTTATAAGCAGATAGGATAAAGTTCAGAATTTATATGCACAAGACTTCATATTTGAAAGACTAGTTCTTTGTATTTGTAATTGCGTTGATTTTTATCCGTTAACAGCTAAGGCTTCTAGTCATTTACAGTACTTTCTAATATGTTATGCAAAATACTAAAATGTTTTCCTATAATGGCAACATATTTATTCTTTCTTAATTTTTTTCACGTCATTTCCTCAAGCTTTCGTATGTCTGTACAAAAAAAATGTAATGGTGGTATATTTGTCCATCAGTAGGAAACATTATCCCTGGAAAATATCCATGGATGACACTTGTTATTCTTGGTCTTCTGCAGCAGTGACACTTCTGCATATCCAGGGTTCTCCGATTTTAGAGAGAATTAGCTTTTTATAGCAGCCAGCAGATGGTCAGGGAGAGTAAATATTCAGGTTTTTCTCCATTCCTAGGTATGCCACCTATCCTGTCAAAACATTGTGAGGTTGTAAAACATGTCCTTGTGCAATGAAATCTTACTCAATGCTCTTCCTAATTACAAAAAAAAAAAAAAAAGCCTGTAGACCCATTCTGAATTTTTCTAGGCTGAACAAATGCCCATGGATGATCAAGCTCACAGTGCTGACCATGTTGACCCTCGTCGCTGTTATTTTACTAAAGGCACTGTTTGCTCATATGGTACTAAGTCAGGAAGGAGACTATGTAAAGATATGGAAATTAAATATATATAATTAAATATATGGACGATGGAAGTAAGCATAGGGGAGAATAGGACACACCTTAGACCAGTATTTCAGATATTAGCAGAATTGATCAAGATAAGAGGATTACTGGTGTGGAAATTTGAGTTCTTGCCGATTGGCTCAGCTAGCCCGCATCTATGTTTGAAGAGGTCACCATTTGAAGGGTGGTAGGTAAGACAGAGGAAAAGTTATTTCTGAGTAGATTAGAGCCGTAGCGTGCATGCTCATCTAAGGCCTAGTGCTAGTCACATAAATCCTGCCCCTCCCCCTTAGCTCTTCAAGTGAAGAGCAAAAAAAAGGCTTCTGCTGCTGCTGACTGTGGGACACTGATTTGTCAAGGTAGTTGATCCACAGGCTTCCTTACAGTGAAGGCGAGTCTGTATGAAAACCATATATAAGTAGCTGACAAGTTGCAACACCCTCTGCTAAGGAAGTATTAATCGGAGCTCACTGTACCAACACAGCAGCCACCACAGATGCTTTCTTTAAGAATGTCCTTGCTCAGAGTGTCTGCGAGCAGTTCTGCACATTTTCCATGCATTACAAGCTGGAAATCCAGTCCAGTAGCAGAGCATGGTATGAACTTGGTATTTTGCAAGGTGTGCTTTGAGTGCCTCCTTCCACCTGTAATGGATAACTGCTACAGTACTTTTCCTGTGGATAATAAGTTTACTGCAGTATTAATCATTATGATGAACATAGTGTAGTTGTTTGAGCTTTGCAAGTGTAACAGATTCTTGAGTACTTTTTGTGGGGTGGGGATATGTGCAATTCAGGTAACTGAAAAGCAGAGAATGAGTTGCCCTAACAGAGTGCTTGCTCATAAAGATTTAATGGAAGAAATTTATAGCATGCTGATGTTGTCCTGCATATATATGTATATATATATATATATATATATATATATATATATATATATATATATATATATATATGTGTGTGTGTGTATATATATGTATATATATATATATATGTACATATATATATATATGTGTGTGTGTGTTGTAAGTTTAAGGAGAATGTAAGGTTTTGTTGGTTAAACTTTACCCTAAATATTTATCAAAAGCTGCAAAAGAGAGACAAAACAAAAATAGTATGTTATCTAATACTTTTATGTTCAAGAAAAGGCTGTATGATGAAAAAGCAAGAACAATACAAGTGGTTTAAAAATACAACAAGCAGCATAATAATATATTGACTGATTCCATGGAATGCAATTGGTCTTGCATATAAGCAAAAAAGAGAGAATAATGTACATAAGACAGCTGTACCTACCGATAGCATAGGTGTAAGGGAAAGCGGACTAGCAATATTAGTGGGAAAAGGAGCTCCAATAGAAATAGAAGAGGAAATGAAAGATGTCTGATAGAAGTTGCTGGCAAGGAAATAAATCCCATTAACAAATGTGTATTTTCCTCCTAAGGCTAAAAAGAGAGAGTTAAAATATTAAATGAAATAGTAAGTTTTCACCAAAGTATTTTTCTAATGGCAGGGGATTGGAATTTTGTAATAAAGGTGGTGATAGTGGTAGTCTAAGAAATTTCCATTAACACGTGAGAGGTTTTTCAGTAGTTCTAAATAAATGTTTGGTTAAGTAGACAGGAGATAGTGTTGACTTCCCAAAGAAATATATTTTTTACTCTGGAACAAATGATATTTGGTCAAAGCTACAATGTAGAAGCATATATATTTTATTAAAAATTATAACTCACCCAAGAACAGTGTCAGATTAAATGCCAGTATATGTAGAAGTTAGACCCCCCCCTTCAGTTGACCGTAATTGTATGCATTAGCATTTCACTGTATATTGGTTGAAGTATTACAAATGAAAGCTGGAAATAATGTAGTGTTTGGAGTTTGTTAGAAGAATAGAAGCCTTGAGAGTAAATTAAAGTTTTGTGATCGTAAACGAAAATTTGTGATTGCTCAATGGTTCCTGAGCTAGCACACATCATTACTTCTTCAGCAATACATTTTATCACTATAGTGTTATATATTTTTTTATCCATCTTAAGCTTGTTATAGTTTACTATATTTTCACAACTTTGTATCAAATTGAAATTGGTGGTATATTCAGCTGTACTTTTTATGAGAGCCAGCTCCCAGACAAAGTATGAACATGGTTCCTTCGGATCAGTGGTCAGTCCCAGACACAAAATGTATCCATCCATCTTTTTTCTGATAACCCGCTTTATCGTTCAAGTGGTCACAGAGACACCAGAGCCTATCCTGACAGCCAATGGATGCAGGATGTTGAAGCTCATTCTGGACGGGGTACCTCGACATTCTGTCCTTAATTTTAAAAGTATGCACTGACGCGCATGCACATTGATACAAACAAGCGCAAACCTTCCAGTCGGCAGTTTGCATAATATCAGTTTCCCTACTGCATGTTGCTGGGAAATGATGGAAACTGGAGCACCAGGAGAAAGGGCATGCGGGCACGTGCACAGGGTGGAGGACACGCAGACCAAAACGCATCCCAGATGAGAACTGAACTGGAGAACCTCTTCCTGTGAGACAGCAGTGCCACTCTTGTCCTTTTGCACCTATCTCACCAAATTCAGTAAAATAAGTTTCTGTTTTGTTTGGATTAGAAATGGATAACAGTGTTGCTTTACTTTGGTGGTGGTGGGGGGTGGATACACATGACTGTTAAGAGTTGAAGAAAAGAGGCAGATGCATATGTTAAACCCTAGCATTCTTTTCAGCTACAGAAGATTGTTATATAGCCAGGGTATTCCTCATTTTCTTGAGATAGTTCCTGTATACCGATGCTTCCCCAATTCTCCTGTTTGACTTCATTGTGTAATACCATAGAGAGCTTCTGTACTATGGCTGGTTTAAGGTACATTGTTTTTTGCTGTATAGAATTACTGATATTAGTTTGTTTTCATATATTTTTTCACTGTTTTTTTTTTTTTAATGGTTTCTTGCTTTTAACCGACTGTTTTTGTTTGTTTTACAGTTTCAGCTCCTAGCTTCAGCTCTATTCAGGTCAAGTAGTGACTTTATTCATATGGGTAAGTTTGCTAATTCTGATTTTTCTCTTGCTGTTGTATTTCAGCCATTGGCCATATAGTTGTAGTTACTGTGTTGTCTAAAGCCATTGTTTGTCTTCATGACTCATTTCAGGATTTGTATATCTAACTGAACCTTGGTTGGTTATGTCTCATTACTTTGTCTTCATGACTCATTTCAGGATTTGTATATCTAACTGAACCTTGGTTGGTTGGTTATGTCTCATTACTGTCAGAATTTGATTTTGTAAAATCATACATTCAGAGACATCCATGCATCCATACCATTGCCCACTGTGATATAGTGCCCTTGCTGCATAAGTACTTGCATTTTCTGAGCCTACCCCTTCTTTTTTACTGTTCACATTGTTAGGGTCTTGATCATTGCAGTCATCAGTAAAGTTTTGTTTTCACTTTTTTAAATAGCGCATCAAGTATTGGTGTGGATTTTCAGATCATCAGCCAGGGCCCACCATTGCCTGTACTGTGTTGAGAAAGAACATGACGTTAAAAGCTGCAGTGTCAGTGATTCAGCCCATTTTCCTCAAAGGAGAAAGAAGTTGCTTCTTTTCATGCAGCTAAACCCATTGCATGTTTTGATAACAGACAGTTGTGGGTTGGGAAGTGTACCTTGGCCCCACAAAGCAGTGTATGTTATTCCTCTGGTGAAGGTGACACCACATCAGCTAGATGGAAATGAAGGCACTGCTACTCACCCTAAAGGCCTTAGAGAAGGCTCTACTTCTGGAGTTGCTTCTCTTCTAGTCAGACTACCGTGAACCACAGTAACAAGCTAGGGGCACAAGGCTTTGTTTCCTGTGCAGTGAAGTAGTGCTTATCTGACACTGAACCATAGCTTTCTCGTGTAGATCCATTGTTCTCTCCCAGGGTTTTCTCTTGATGTAGATCTCCTGATTTTCCAGATCTTCTAGCTGTGTTCTCAGAGGTTAAGACTTCTGGTAGCCCTCAGTTCTGCAAGGATATGCTTCTTAACAGAAACTGTCAGTCTCTAGATGCATTAGTATCCTGTACTGTCCAAGTCAAACAACTTGCAAGTTACACTGCCCTACCTCAGGCACCTGTATTTTATGGTCCTCTGTTATTCTGTAGCTGGGATACATGTGCTAGATATAGCTTCCTTTTATAATCATGCAAATAGATGATCTTGTGACACCACAATAGCTGTTCAGGCAGTTCCAAAAGGGATTGTTGAATCTCCCTCCTTTTCATAGGACCAAACCTACATGATTTGTAAACTTGTCTCTCTGCCATTTCAACCTAGTAGCTTGGAAGCATTCAAGTTTATTTTTAAGAAGACTGTCTTTCTAGTGGTCATTACCTGTGTGTTTAGGATCTTATAGTTTCAGACATTCACAGTTGTGCAACATATCTGATGTTAATTGTGTTTCACTGCTGCAGTCATTACACTTGGGTTATCCTGCCGTCGGGCGGTCCCGCAGTCAGCCAGAGTTCCAAAGTCTTGGTCCAGTGTCGGTTGTTGTCGCTTCTTCCCTGACGTCAGTACGCCAGGGGTATATAAGATGCAGCTGACGCCATTTTCTTCAGTCTTTCTTGCCGCGCGGTGCCCGAAGCAAAAGCAGTTCGCAAGTGCCGGTCGGCCGACTCTTGAGATTTTCAATTCGAATTTCAGAACCAAAGTCTTCAATAAAGCTAAGTACCCCGTTGGGGAAACTTTTTCTTGCCTCAGACCAATGTCAGTAAAAGTTAATAATTGTATTTCTTGTGGGAAGCAAATACCTCATAAGGATTTTCATTCTTACTGTATTCCATGCCTAGGCCCAGACCACAATGTCACTAGTTGTCGGTTTTGTGCTAGATTTAACAAACGCACTATTAAACGTTGGTTTGATTTTGCTCGCCATTACTTTGGCCGAAGGTTTAATTATACCATGCTGTCAGAACAACCGACGACCGGAATACACAAAAAATGCAAAGACAAGGATAAGTACAGGCATTCAAGGCCCAAAACTGACTATGAAGCCTCTTCTAGGCCAGTCGCTGGTTCTCAGTGAGGTGCTTTCACAGCCCCTGACACCCGCAACCTCAGAGCCACAGGCCACCTCCAACTCCCACATGGAGATGTCTAGGCCTCTGGATACTCAAGGTGTTGGGCCTACAGAAACTAACCCTTCAGATGGGTCCGGAGCTGCTGTGCAGGCATCGGCTTCTGAGGGTGTTTTCAGACCTTCACAGCTTATATATTTATTTATTTATTTATTTCAGTTTGATGACCGGGGAGGTCCACTGGGCTCAGGAGCCCATTTTCTGCGGAGGCCCAGGGAGAAAAGCTCCACATTACATAATATAAAAGATAAAACAAAAGAAAATACAAAAGATAAAATTAAATTCGGTTCAAAGATACAGATACATAAAGATGCAACAGTCAGCCTAAGTGACAAGAATACTGGTAGATTGTGAAACAGAGACATTAAGAGGTATAGTATTTACATAACATATGAGTTGTGTATTGACATATTGACATGAGTCCTATATTGACATGGTTGGTTACAAAGGTTACATAGAGTCTGAGTCTTGTTATGGCAGAGTGGTAGAACAAGCATAAATGTTAGGGAGGGGAATAAAGGGAGAGCAAACTATTTACAATACATACATATATACACATGACAACAGTAGACAGAAAGTAAATCCAGGAACAAAGTTGATGGTAGTAGGAAATAGTATAGAAATACAGTTAGTGTGTGTGGAGTAAAAGTCTAGGTGGGGAAAGTGCAGTTGCACTTCCACCTAGAGAACAAGTAGGAGTGGAGTAGAGTTTTGAAGTTGTCAGAATTTTCTGTCATTCGTAAAGAAGGAGAGAGAGTTCCACTTTTTGGCTAAGGAAAAAGATAGGAGGTACTGCCCAGCAAGTCGCTTTGGTTTGTGGACAGTGAGTAGGTTTAGGTGAGCAGATCTAATTGGCATGTTAGGGGTGCATGGTTGTAGGATGTTGGATAGCGCAGGACATTTAGAGGGGTTAAATAATAGCCTGTGGGTAGTGGTAAGTTGGAAGTAGTCTAGAAGGTTGGGAAGTTCTAGCCAGTTTAGTGAGTGGAGTGCAGAGCAATGGTGGGAGGAGTGTTTGGCTTTGATGGCGAATTTTGAAATTTTATTATAACAACTTTCCATTTTTGAGGAGATTGAGGCACATAAGTTGGTTAATAGGGGGTCACCATACAATAGTGAGGGAAGAAGATGGGTAGTGGCGAGGGTTTGTGTAGAAGGAGCGAGATAGTGGATGTTTCTGTATAACAGGCCTAGTTTTTGATGTGTTTTCTTGATGTTGAGATGAATATGTGTGTCAAATTTTAGGTTTTCATCTATGGTGACCACAAGGAGTTTGGCATAGGGAACAGTTTCTATGGTTGAGTTGTTGTGGCTTCTAATTTGGAAGGACTGTTTGTCAAGAGGGAAGGATTTTGGGGGGGGGGGTAGTATTTTGGATTTGTTAGCATTTAGAGCTAGGTGGTTTTGGAGCATCCAGTTCTCAGTGGTGGAGAAGGCAGTTTGGGTGTATGCTAGAAGTTCAGGTAGGTTGGTGGCACAGCAGATTAAAGTGGAGTAATCCGCGTATTGTACGATTTTGATGTTTGGGATGGCAGAGTGGAAGTCGTTGATAAAGATATTGAAAAGCAAGGGGCCAAGAATGGAACCTTGGGGAACTTCAGTGGGGTAGGAAGGAAGTTAGAGGTGCCTTTCCTCCATTTTATAGCTTGAGATCTATTGGAAAGGTAACGTGAGAACCAGGATAGTGTATTGTGTGAGAGGTTGAGGTTAGCTAGGTGGCTAAGGAGATGAGAATGGGAGACAGTGTCGAAAGCCTTAGAGAGATCTAGTAGGACTGTTGATACTATTTTACCAGTGTCACGGGCACGATTGACTATATCAAGGAAGGAAAGTAGAGCAGTTATAGTGCTATGGCCAGGACGGAAACCATGTTGGGTGTGAGAGAGGAGGTGGTTTTCAGTAAGGAAAAGCATTAGCTGAATGTGAACGTATTTTTCCAGTATTTTAGAAATTGGGGAGAGGATGGCTATGGGGCGAATGTTTGAGGTATTGTTATTTATACCTCCTTTTATGGAGAGGGTGTATAAAGGCAGCACACCACAGCTTGGGGACGTATGATTCCTGTATGGATCTGTTGATTAGGATGCTAATGGGGAGGGGCGATTCCATCTGCGGCAGTTTGTAAGAATTTAGATGGAATGTTATCTGGGGCATTAGAGCAAGGTTTCAGTTTGCTGAGAAGTTTTTTTATATATGAGGTAGAGACTGGATTGAGTTGAAAAGTGGGGGAGGGTTGGGTTTGGAGACTGGGATAGAGTGAGTGAACTGTGAGGATGGGTTAATTGGGAAGGACTTATTTAGTGTTCAGCTATAGAATTAATAAAGGAGGAGTTGAAAAGAGTGGCAATTTCTGGGTTGGACTTGGTAGTGTCGGGGCAGGGATTATTTTTAGTGCCTGGGTTGAGAAGTGAATTAATGGACTTCCAGAATTTTTGGGTGTTTTTAGAGTGGTTGGCTTGGAGAGTCATAAAATAGGATTTTTTGTCTTTGGATACATGTCTTTTAGTAAGGTTGCGGAGTTGCTTATATTGAATTAGGGTCTCTGGTTGTTTATTGTGCTGAGATCATTTCCAGCATTTATCTCTCTGTTGCATAAGTTTTTTGGGTTCCCTAGTTAACCATGATGCGGATTTGGATTTGATTCTTATAGATGTCCTTCAAGAATGCAACTGCAGTCATAACATATGGGTTGTCCTGCCTCAGGCAGCCCTCGGTCGGCAATTCAAAGTCTGGGTCCGGCGTCGGCTGGTGTCGCCTCCTCTCCGGCGTCTGCGGCTGGAGTATAAAGGCATCGGCGGCCATCTTCTTCAGTCTTTCTTGCCGAGTGCCCGAAGCAGAAGCAGTTAAAGTGCTGGTCGGTCAGCTCCTGTGTTTTCAGTACCGAAGTCATCTAAAAGCTACGTACCCCATTGGGGAACATTTATTCTTGCCTCAGCCGATGTCAGAACAAATTGAGAAAGTTAATAATTGTCTTGTGGTAAACAAATACCTCATAAGGACTTCCATTCTCTTTGCCTTCCTTGCCTGGGCCCAGACCACGACGTCTCGGCCTGTGCTTGCTTTAATAAGCGTACTCTCAGGCGCCGGGCAGAATTCGCCGAGGACTTCGGTGAATCTTTTGCGTATATCATGCCGTCGGATCAACCGACAACCCAATCTGCTAAAAGCGCAGGACGGGACTGACATCCTCGGCCCGCGTCCACTACCGATGTTACTCCTAAACCCTCTGCTAGCGCTCCGGTCCCTTCGGAAGTGGTAAATCTACCGCTCCAGGCCGACGACACAGCGTTAACACGACCTTCGGTCTCGGAGATCTCTCCGGTGCCAGTTGATTTTCCTCTGGAAACCGAAGTTCTGGATCTACCCGACACCATTCCTGTGGACAAGGTAACGCCTGGACGTGGGGCTGCTAGGCCTCCTGTATCCATGTCCATCAAGGCCTTTGCACGTGCTAAGGCCGCCAGTCAGGCCAAGGCCCATCCTAAACCTGCCCAGGCCCCTTCATCTGATAAGCAGATCATGTCTCTGGCTGCAGATCTTATTTCCCTTATCAGGGGGTCTCAGCCTCATCCGGACAGAGGTTCTCAACCACCTGCAGAGAAAAGGCCTAGAACTGAGCAGGCGGGCGACCTCTCCTCGGATGAAGCCTCTGGGGATTCTGAGCATTCTGATACTCAGGAAGAACCCTTCCAGGCCTACGAGGACTCTGATGCTGAGGAATCAATTCCCTCTGCCTCACCTCCAGAGGATTTCTCATTTGGGGAAGTCCTGCATTCCATGAGGGAACATTTTCAATGGCAGGGTCAGGAATTCTCTGACTCCAGGAAAAGGCTTCGTACTTTCCTCAAGCTTCCCCAGCACAGACCTTTGGCTATCCCTCCAGTTATGGATGTTTTGCATGATATTTTCTCTGACTCCAGTGCTAACCCTGACTCTCTTCCTCCTGCTCCTGTCAAGCCGGACAGATATTATAGGGTCCCTGACACTCGCAAGCACCTTTTTAAGGCCCACTATGTGGATCTAGAAACTATTTCACAGGGCCCCAAGGGAGTGGCTTCCTCCTCTGCCAAAAACCCACTGCCAGCTGACAGAGAAGCAAGGTCCCTGGAGAGATGGGGTAAAAAAGTATATACCTCTACTACCCTAGCCATGAGGTCTCAACTGCCTTTTTCACATGTTTCAGTACCAAGAATTTCTCCTGGATGATTGATTCTTATAGTTCGAGGTGGTGCATGGGAATTAAGTACATTTAGGAAAGTAGAGTTAAAGGCCTCAACAGTGCTGTCAAGTGGTAAAGTCTTTAGATTGTTCCAGTTAGTTTGTTTAAGGGTATTAGAAAAGGTTAGAGGATTGAAGTTTGTTAGATTGTGTGTATGTAGGTATTGGTGCTGGAGGGGAGGAGACTGGGTTGCTCGGTGGATGAAGGCAGGCTGGTGGTCACTAAAAGAGTCGGGGAGGATTCCAGTGTCCCGGATGTTGTTAGGATGGGTAGCTAGGATCCAGTCAAGTGTAGATCTTGGAGGATTGATCTTGTTGGGTCTAGTGATAGAGTTGGTTAATTGAGTAAAATTGAAAAGATTGATAGCTATGGCTGGGTTATGGTTATTAATTTTGTTCCAATCTATATTAACATCTCCTAAAATGTAAGTCTCTAGGTTAATATTAGTTGAGGCCTGTTGGAGTATTTATTCAAGGGTGGTAGTATTGTTACCTGGGGGAATATAAAGGGATATAAAGCAGATAATTTTATGAATATTCATTTGTAGTAAACCTATGACTAGTTCTGCATTATAAAATTGTGGAATGGGGTTTGGATATGGAATAATGGGGAGTATATTGGATAATATCAAGGCTACTCCTCCACCTTTTCTGTTTAAGCGATCAGATCGAAGGGCTTGAAAGCCAGGGGGTAGGATTTCTGAGTCAGAGATGGTAGGTTTTAGCCAAGTCTCAGAGATGGCTACAATGTCTGGAAGGTTGTGGTGAAGCCAGGCATGGAAAAGAGTGGATTTATTTCTTAGACTTTCGGTGTTGCGAGTAACTATTTTTAGGCTTTTAAGATTAGTGGTTTTGGCACGTTTTGGGGGGATGAGATTGTTAGTAGTGCTAGGTCCAGGGTTTGGGTGGATATCACCTGATAGAAATAGGTGGAAGAAAAAGGGAGATAGTAGGAGATTTAGCTTGCCTTTAGACTGTTGTGCACAGTAGATCAGAGCTTTAGGGAAGTAATGCTTTGTAGAGGTGGGTAAAATATCTGGTTTAAAGTAGTGGAGAGGATTGGGCTGTAGTAAAGAGGATGATAGGGTATGGAAGTGAGTTGTGGCGGGGTTAGAAGGTGGAATGGGAGTTGAAAGGTGGGACAGAAAAGGGGGGGAAGAGGAGAGGAGGTATAGGAGGTAGTAAGGTACAGTGGAATTAGAATTAAGAGGGTGATGAAAGGGATTTGTAGTGTGTGAAGGAGTGGAGAATACATAATATAACGGGTTAAGTATGAAAGATAAGGAAGTATGGGAAGTATAGTGTAGGTAGGGTAAGAGAGAGAGAAAGCAGGGGTGTAAGTGTAGTATGATGCGTGTGTGGAGTGGTTTTAATGGGAGGATAGGAGGAAGTAAGTGTAGGGAGTGGCCTATAATTGATGGGAGGAGTGAAGAAGGGTGAGAAGGCCAGTAATTGGTGTGAATACAGAGGGGAGGAGTTTACTGGAGAGATAAATCTATGGGCAGTGGGGGTGGGTGGGATTTGGGGGTAGGGTAGGGGAGCGAAGTGAGCCCGGAGGGCGAACAGAGTGGGTAGAGACGAGAGAGTGGAACAGCTCAGGATGAACAATCAGTAGATTGCTGATTGCTCAGGTAGGTGAAAGCTTACCATAAAAACTACAGCCAAGTCTAAAACTCCATTAAAGACAAAGAAGCAAGTACAGCATTCACCTGGACAGGCCTCCATGCCTAAAAAACAGATGCTCAAAATGGCCGGAGACTTAATTACTCTGATCAGGGGTACCCATCCCCCTCCTGATAAAAGGCCTAGGCAGGATACAGACTATGATTCCTCTGACCAGGTTTCCATTTCTTCTGATTCCTCTTCAGACCAGGGATACTCTTTACCCCCTATGAGGACTCTGATGCTGAAGAATAAATTCCTTCAGCCTCTCCTCCTGAGGATTATTCTTTTGGGGAAACTTTACATACCATGAGGGAGCATTTCCATTGGGAAGGCCAGGATTACTCAGAATCCAAGAAAAGGCTCAGAGACTTTCTTTTATTACCTCAGCACAGACCCCTTGCAATTCTGCCAGTGTTAGATATTGTGGATGATGTGTTCTCTGAATCCAGTTTAAATCCTGAATGTTAAGTTGTCTATCTCGCCTTCATTCTTGCTGGATGGGTTCGGAGCCGACCTCGGCTCCGACTCGGCCACTCTAAAAGCTCGAGAGTTGGTTCCACCGGCTCGAGGCTCCCCTTATATCCCACAATGCTAGGCGTGAGTTACCTCAGATCTCGTTTGCCGCTACAGCTTCGAGGTTGGTTGCTTCTACCGGTTCCTGGTGAGTGTTAGCTTTTTATACTAAAAAGTTATTCTTTTTCCCCTTTAACCTTAATTCTTCACAAATTAGTGTAGAATATAGTTTTTTATCCCCGACCCTATTTTTCCCCGATTTCTCTTTAAAAGAACCGCTGGTTCTTCCCTTGAGCCTTTGGCCTTCCCTTCCTAGGGTGTGTTTGTGTAGTTTCTTTAACTTTTTTGTGCTTAATTTCTAGTATTTTTACTAAAATTGTTAATTATTTTTAGTATTAATAATTTTTCTGACAGGGTATAACTGTGTGTTTGGTGTGTGTTAGTGTACTCCTGTCAGTTAGGATAATGTCAAAGGAAGCAAAGGTCTCTGGATTCAAGAAGTGTGATGCGTGCTGTCAGAAAATGTCTCTGACAGACGCTCACACTTCTTGTGTCTACTGTCTGGGGCCTTTGCACCTGCAGGACTCCTGTGCTGTGTGCCATGGCTTCAGCCCCAGGGTCCTGCAGGAGAGAAAGAACAAGTTAATATTGAGAGGCTTGTTAAAACCAGAGGATTCCCTGTCAGTTTCAACAGGGAAGGGCTCTAAGGCATCGAGGTCTTCGGCTGCGGCTTCTGAGCCGAGACCTCAGGTTGTTCAACCTTTGCCTTTATCGGCTCCGGCTGGAGCCGATAAGACTCAGTCCACAGTTTCTGTGGCTTCCGCTGCTCGGCGGAGCCGAGGTTATCGAGGTACCTGTGTCGGCTCCGACAAGATCTTGAGCCGACAACCAGAAAGAGGTCTAGGTCACCTTCTCTTGGCTCCGTTCATTCGGCTCCAGGATCTCCCTGCTGTCTGAGCGGGCCAAAGGTCTCATTCCTCTAGGTCGCCGAGGCTTTCGATCATGACCTTCAGAGGTGGTGAGTCGACTACTTAAGTCCGAGGCACTTGCCCAGATGCTTCAGAGCCCGACTCATCAGTCGGTGCCTGCCCCGGTCCATCAACTCTTTCCTCCTTCGACTCTTGAGTTCGAGCGGGTCGTCGGAACCGAGACTGTGGTCACCGGGCCGAGACAATTGTCTTCGGCTCCGTCGGCTCCGTTTTCTTCTGTGGAGGAATCTCGGCGCGGACTTCCCTCGTCGGCTCCGAGGGGGTGAGTGGCATCGGACCCTTGTCTGACCCCCCTCTCCCTCTCGGTGCTTCGGCGCTGTCAGGCAGAGCCAGAGGTCCCCGCTCCGAGGAGCTAAGGACCCCCCTCGGCACCGACAGTGATGGCTCCGAGGCCGATGCGGAGTGTGTTAGAGCCTGGCTCTACTCCACAGTCGGCTCCGTCAGCCCCTCCCTCTATGCTGCCTCAGGGTAAGTCGACTCACTCCCTCATCCCGGACCGCAGAGAGCCAGCTCCTCAGGAGCCCCCTTTGGGGATTTCATCCTCTTCCGAGGCCTCTCCTGATTTGGCAGAAGAGCCCCCTCGGAAGAGGAAGTGCAAGAGGAAGCACATTGACTCACCTGAGTCTATCACGTCGGACACAGATCTGGATGATTCTGAGGGTTCCCCCCCGTTCCCCTTCTGAAGATGTCTCATTTGCAGACATTCTGGAGATCCTTAAACAGAGGGGAAATTGGCCAGCCCTCAACCCTTCAGAGGACGAATCTGTGTATCTTGAGGCGTTTGGCTCTCGTCCTTCCACCTCCTGGGTGTGTCCCTTGACCCCTCATGCAGGTGGTTGCTAAAAAGGCATGGACGGCTCCTGATTCAGTGGACCCCACTCCCAGGAGACCCTCCAAATTCATCACAGCTCCATCAGACAAGCAATTTTTATCAAAAGGAGTTTCTGTGGATGCTATGGTGGTAGCTGCCGCCACAAAGAAGGAACTGGCTGATCCTTCAGTGCCTGTCCATCCACCTAACAAGGAATCTAGGTCCATGGATAGGTAATGGAAGCGGATGTTCTCCTCAGCGACTTTTACCATGCGTCGCTGAATTACCTGTGCCATTTCACTCGTCTTCAAAGGGACTTGGTCAAGGAAGCGAGTGAGATGTTGAAGGACCCTACAGCTGCGGGTTCCAAGAAAAATGAACACGCAGCTGGCTATCCTTAATTCCATTTCCAACTCCTCCATGCCTCCTCTCTTATGCGGCCGATGGAGCGAGCAGAGCCGCAGGAACAGGGTAGCCTTACGTAGGCACGCCTGGATGCGGCTATGCAACTTTGCGGAACCTTTCAAGACGTCTTTCACGAACTCCCTTTGATGGATCATCTCTTTTGGTCCTCACGTGAAAGAAACCCTGACTAGGTGCGAGACTGATGGCAAGACCCTTTCTGCCGTCGGAGTCCGTTTTTCGACTCCTTCTAGGCCTTACCCCAAAGGCCAGAAGGGTGGAAAGATGTGGTTCCGTAAACAATCTCAAGGGACTTCGCCTGGCACAGAGTCGTTTCCTACCAGAGGCAGAGGTGGGAATAACAATGGTAGACGTCGCCCTAGGGGCAGGGGGGGTCCGCAGAACCAGGGCAATCGGGAAGCCTTTCCTGACAAGCCTTTTCAGCATCCCTGAGGTGTTGCCCGACTGCCCATCTTCGAGGCAGTCGGGGAAGATTGTCACTGTACCCAGAAGCCTGGCTATCCTTGACACAAGACAAATGGGTACAGTCCATCATTTCGAAGGTTATTCCATCCCTTTCTTCGTTTCCAAATCAGTCAAAAAATCCCTTCCAGATGTTCCACCGCTCAAAGGGATATAGCAGCTTTGGAAATTTCAAAACTGCTTTCAAAAGAGCTATTCAGCCAGTGCCAGCAGACCAACAAGGATCCGGAATCTACTCAAGGTTCTTTTTAGTTCCAAAGAAAACAGGGGACTGGAGACCAATTTTGGATCTCAGTATCTTGAACAGATCGGTCAAGAAAACAAGATTTCGGATGGTCACGCTGCAATCCATTCTTCCCCTATTGGGAAAAGGAAACTGGATGTGCTCTATAGACCTTCAGGACGCGTACTATCACATAAAATGAACAGACGCTCCAGAAGATTCCTCCGCTTCAGGCTGGGAACCAGTCATTTTCAATTCAGGGCCCTGCCCTTTGGTCTCACCACTGCCCCGGTGTTTACCAAATGCATGGCAGTGGTAGCTTCTCACCTGAGGCGACAAGGATTCCAGGTGTTTCCATATTTGGACGACTGGCTCCTCACAGCTCCCACCAAGCATCTCCTTCTGATGGCCAGAGATTACACTTTTCGCCTGTCAAAACTGGGTATCTCAATAAATTGCGAAAAGTCTGTTTTGTCGCCTTGTCGTACTATTACCTACATAGGCGCAAATTTAGATACTGTAAACATGTCTGCAACACTAACTAACCAAAGGATATCAGACATTCAAAAATTGGTGTCACTTCTTCTCAACAACAACAGGGCCAAAGCCAGGTTAGTTCTAAAGGTGTTGGGAATCATGGCAGCGCCATACCTCTCCTCCCATTGGCCAGATACCACATGCGGATCCTTCAGTGGATGCTCTTTTCTCAATGGTCATACCAGGAACTTCCAATGTCTCACACCATTATGATCACGCAAGCGTGCAAAAGCATCTCATGTGGTGGATGTGTTCCCCAGCTCCTGTTGGGAGACCATTTGTTCCACCTCCTCCGGTTGCTACTCTGACAACGGATGCCTCCCTGATCGGGTGGGGGCATTATCAGGGCAGGACAGTCCAGGGCACATGGCAACCAAACGAATGCCACTTGCACATAAATGTTCTGGAGATGAGAGCAGTGCTTTTAGCGTTGCAAGCCCTTCAAGACTCTCTTCCCTTGGGAACGATTGCAATCCAGACAGACAATATGTCTGTAGTGTGGTACATCAACAAACAAGGCGGAACCAGATCATACCCCTGTGTCGAGAAGCACTCAGACTGTGGCAATGGGCGATTTCTTCTCAGCGTTTTCTGATAGCAACGCACATCCCGGAAGTCCAATCACATTGCGGACAAGTTGAGCAGAGCTATTCTCATGCCTCACGAGTGGTCTCTGAAAGACTCTGTAGTGAGAGATATTTCTCAAGTGGGGTCAGCCTTGCTGCGATCTTTTGCTACTCCCAAAACAGCAAGTGCAGAGAATACTTCACTCTATTCCTTTACCAGGCCAACCCAGCAGGGACGCTAGTCCAAGTTTGGCCCGGGGACTTCTGTATGCATTTCCTCCTTTCCCACTGATCTCTCAAGTAATACAGAAAGCTATCGCTCAGAAGGCCTCATTGATCCTCATTGCTCCTTACTGGCCTCGACAAGTGTGGTTCCCCTTTCTACATCGATTTCTTTTGAGCGACCGTGGAATCTGGACCTAGTTCCAGATCTTTTGATCCATCAGTCGGGTCAGTTTCATCGCTCCCTCCCTCTCTGAACCTCACTGCTTGGTTCCTCCACTTCCAACCGTAGCCAGGCTTCCTCAATTATCTCACTCTGTTAGAGATATTTTGATAGCTTCCCATAAATCTTCCACTCGAAGATTTATTTGAGTAAGTGGAAACGCTTCTCATATTGGGCACAAGGAAAGGACATAGATCCTTTCACCGCTTCCATCCAACTAGTCCTTGATTTTCTTGCTGAACTCTTCCATGCAGGTTCATCTCCATCTACTCTTAAGGTTCAATTGGCAGCTATTTCTAATTTCCATGTGGGTATTTCTGAATCTGCCCTAATGTCCCACAAACTCTGCAAAGCCTTTTTGAAAGGAGTTTTTCTTCTCAGACCTCCTGTAAGAAATCCTCCTTCTCCTTGGGACCTAAATTTAGTTCTTGCTTCTTTGATTCTTTCCCCTTCGAACCTGCAGCTTCATGTTCCTTAAAGTTATTATCATGGAAAACTCTCTTTCTGGTGGCTATCACATCAGCTAGAAGAATTTCAGAACTTCAAGCACTCAGTTGTCGTTCTCCTTACCTTGTGTTCCATAAGGACAGAGTTTCCTTACGAACTAACCCGTCCTTTTGCCTAAGGTGGTTTCAACATCAAATCTAAACCAATGCATTGACCTCCCTGTCTTTTCCGGAGTATTCAAATAGGTCTGAACAAAAATTACACTACCTGGATGTTCATCGTCAATTAAGGTACTACTTGGACAGGACAAACTATTCAGAAAATCTGATCAGCTGTTTGTCTCCTATGCGGAAAGCAGAAAGGGACTTCCAGTTTCAAAGGTATCTTTATCCAGATGGCTAACATCTCTGATTACCCTTGTTTATGAGATTAGACACCAAAACTGCCTGATAAACCTAAAGCCCATTCCACCAGAGCTTTGGCTACTTCTCTAGCCTTCCAAGACAGACTGCCTATTGACACCATTTGTGCAGCGGCTACTTGGGCTACTCCTCACACTTTTATTTCCCATTATAAGTTGGATTTAGCTTCTAGGCATAGAGCTAATTTTGGTTCCACTGTTCTCAGGAGTCTGTTCCGTTAGGCCACCGGGACAAGGTGCTAGGGACGGTCCCATCCAGCAAGAATGAAGGCGAGATAGACAACTTAACATATAGAAGTTATGTTCTTACCATAACGTTCCATGTTAGTTGTCTTCTTCTCGCCTTCTTCTTCGGCCCCACCCTCCTTCCCCCTGGCCTGGACAGACCTAGAGGAGTTGTGATCATGACCTCTCTTTCTACCACCTCTTTCTTAGTCATATGCTATTATGCATATTTTCTTGTTTCAGGATATAGGTCACCCCTTTTTCTTCCTGCTGTTAGAGGTGGATTCTGTTTCACAGTTTTACTGTTTTTTGATATAAGCTGGGTTAGCTTACAAACGAGATCTGAGGTAACTCACGCCTAGCATTGTGGGATATAAGGGGAGCCTCGAGCCGGTGGAACCAACTCTCGAGCTTTTAGAGTGGCAGTCGGGCCGAGGTCGGCTCCGAACCCATCCAGCAAGAAGAAGGCGAGAAGAAGACAACTAACATGGAACGTTATGGTAAGAACATAACTTCTATTTTTTTGCCCCCTGCTCCAGTCAAGCCAGACAGGTACTACAGAGTCCCTGACTCTCACAAATTTCTTTATAAAAACCCTGTTGCTGACCCAGAAACTATTTCCCAGGGTCCCAAAGGGGTAAAGGCTTCCACGGCTAAGAATCCAGTTCCCTCTGACAGGGACTTTAGAGCATTAGACAGATGGAAGAAAGTTTACACTTCTGCAACTTTAGCAGTGAGAGCTTTAAATTGCCCGTTTCACATGCTTAAATACCAACAATTTTGATAATTTTAACAATTTAAGAAAGCTTTTGCTGAAGTTGGTTTATTTGCTCTGTTGCTTTAAGTTGTTTTGTGTGCACGCACGTTTATCGCACAGAGTTCTTGTTCATGTTAAACAACTGACCAACATCTTGTTTTGGAAAGACCAAGTTATGGAAAGTTAGGTATTTAGTTAGGTAGGTAGGCTTTGATAAAGAATTTTTATAAATATTTATCAATATTTATGTTAATAGTTTTCTCGTTGAAGTAGGGTTATTTGCTCTGGTGCATCTATTTGATTTGCGTGTATGCACGTTCATCACACAGAGTCTCTGTTGACGTTATACGTCAAGTGACTGACGGGCAGCTTGCTTTGGAGCACCTATATCATGTTCGTATAGGCTCCACGAACAATGCTTTAGCTAAACATGTTCTTGCCTATGGTGCTACGCATACATTTTTATTCTGTGCACTTCATGTATGTCATCAGAACAACAGAGGAGGAGACATTGTGAATCTCACTCTAGAAAATGAGTTGAGATGGATTGTCAAGTGCAGAGCCGATAGACCACCAGGACTCAATGACCAAATGCAGATTAAGCCAATTTTGAAAAAAAGGAGGTTAGCCAGACCCAAACATTGAGTTAAGAATTATAAGATTAGTGCTAATGTCCTGGCGCACTTTGTTTGCACCATTAATATGTATATATGCTTTTGTCTTGGTTTCGCCCTATTTATATACATCTCTAGCTTTACCTTTCAACCTGCATTTTTTAGAAAAAATTATGGTAGGTGCAATATTTAAGCTTTGTGCTTACCCATATATTATTAGTATTTAAATCACTTATATTACTATTAGGTCTAATGGTAGTTTAGTATTACTTTGGTATTTTACCATAGGTTAGTGCTGTTTGCTTTCTCCCATTGTTAGTTATGGAGAAGAAGTGCTAGTCCTTCTGTATTAGGATCAGTAAGATTACCGAAGGCATGCAGTATTATTTATAACAAGTTGGTAGTTAGATAGGAGCACGATCCGGAGGTTAGTATCCTCTCTATTTAGTATATTTCCTAGTTAGGTATCTTGCTAGGTAGGTAGTTTTTAAAATAAAATAATTTTGATAATTTTAACAATTTAAGAAAGCTTTTGCTGAAGTTGGTTTATTTGCTCTGTTGCTTTAAGTTGTTTTGCGTGCACGCACGTTTATCGTACAGAGTTCTTGTTCATGTTAAACAACTGACCAACATCTTGTTTTGGAAAGACCAAGTTATGGAAAGTTAGGTATTTAGTTAGGTAGGTAGGCTTTGATAAAGAATTTTTATAAATATTTATCAATATTTATGTTAATAGTTTTCTCGTTGAAGTAGGGTTATTTGCTCTGGTGCGTCTATTTGATTTGCGTGTATGCACGTTTATCGCACAGAGTCTCTGTTGACGTTATACGTCAAGTGACTGACCGGCACCTTGTTTTGGAATAGCCGGAGATGTAGAGTCTTCATGCAAAAATGTAGACTTGTTTTTAAGAACGATATCAAGGATAGGTTTTAATCCTTGTACAAATAATTTTGCATAATTGACACTACAAAAGCTGAAAATGTCTCTGAGTGTCTTCAGCATTTGGACATCTGTACAAGCTGTTACGAGATATACTATCTCGTCAGGTATTTATGTCTTGCTAAATCGATCAGTAATAATGATCAGATGTTTATAAGTATTTATATATTTTTATCTACTTGTAGAGATGGCTGTTGAAATTATGACTTTTAAGATATTTTGAAAATGTATTCTTGTGACCTAATGTATAGGCAACCCATTAGTGTTGCTATTGGTCGATGTTCGACCAATTGAGTGAGCGCCTAAGGTTTTTAAACTTGTTTGTATTACTTGGTTATTGTAAAGTCTGAAGAAGCCTACGGGTGAAAGCGCTAACTACCATAATAAACTGCAATTACTTTTTACTTCGTGAATTGGATATTTTATTGGATTAATTCGTTTTTGTAACGAGTGGAACTGCCATTAGGGGACCGCACTTGGTTTATATGACTGGTTTATTACTTATTATTTTGTCTTGTGTGGGACCCGTGCTCCGTTTGCTGTGCGTGGTGTACCTGATTAGCATAAATACCAACAATATTTAATGTCTCTGTTAAAACAGAAAATGATAAGTTCAGAACATCCTGACTATAAGGAAAAGCAGGATTTATTGCATGCAGCTGAACAAGTGGGAAAACATACTCTGCAATGTGGTTTTGATTCATTTGAGGCTTCTTGTAGAGCTGCAGTTAAAGGATCTGTGATTCGAAGGCATGCTTGGTTAAAAGAACAAGGTTTACCTGATCATGTTAAGGTTAAATTATTGGATGCTTCTTTACAGCAGGATATTTTATTTGGTGTTAAGGCAGAAGAGTTATTAAAGAAAATGGAGGGTAAGGCAAAATCTATGCAAATAGTGAAGGGATTTCTTACAGGTACAGCCACCTCGATTTAGCAGAAATTGGCCTTCAAAGAATTGGTCCTTTCCTGTGTCGGACAGACCACAAAGAGGCAGATACAGACGCCCAAGAGGCAGATCTCAGCCCCAATACTCTTACAGACCACGACAGTGCGGTACTTCAACCCCAAAAGGAGATGAAGACAAGTCACAACCTTACAGGAAACAGTCCCAATGACTTCCCCCTGCGAATGCCAAGCAATTAACTTTTGGCAGCTCCCTTAGGGGGAAAACTAGCACTTTTTTCTCAAAATTGGAATATAATCACCCAAGACAAATGGGTTCTGAATATTGTGTCTCAAGGTTACAGGTTCCACTTTCACACTCTACCAAGGCTAAAAGGAATGCCAGACCTGCAACAAAATCAATGGGCAGAGGCACAAAAACAAATTACAGCCCTCATGGACATGAGAGCTATTCAAAAAAGTGCCACAACAGGAACAAGGAGAAGGTTTTTACTCAAGACTTTTCCTGGTCCCCAGAAAGGACAAAGCCTGGAGACCCATACTAGACCTTTCTACTCTAAATACTTACCTGGATGTTCCGAAATTCAAAATGTTGACACTACAGCAGCTTCTTCCCATGCTGGGAAAGAAGGCTTGGCTTGTTACTTTGGACCTCAAAGAGGCATACCTGCATGTCCCTATCAGACAAAATTGCAGAATATACCTCAGATTCATAGCTGGTTCAATGCATTACCAATTCTCTGCACCGCTCTTTGGCTTATCTACTGCACCCTGGGTCTTCACAAAGTGCCTGGCACCAGTAATTGCATTTTGCAGACAAAAAGGAATTCAAATATATCCATACCTGGACGACTGCCTTATTCAAGCAGAGAGCAAGGACATTATTCTAAAGCATCTGGCGTTTGTAATAAGGTTGCTAATTTGCCTAGGGTACACAGTAAACGAAAAGAAGTCAAAACTAGTGCCCTCACAAGAGATAATATTCCTGGGTGCCAGCTTAAATACAATGGCCCAGATGGCTTATCTCATGCCAGACAAGCAAGGACAACTGACTCAGTACTTCCAATTGATGGCAACAAAAACCCAACTCCCGGCAAGAAAAATTCTGCAGGCCTTGGGATTCATGGCATCCCGCATACTACTAATTCCATATGTCAGACTGCATATGAGGAAATTACAATGGTACCTAAAAAGTGTTTGGACTCAACACTGTCACAGTTTGGAAGCAGTAATACCACTAATTCCCTGCCTACAACAGGAGTTTCGATGGTGGGCACAGGCATGTCACCTCAACAAGGGACAGCCTTTCATTCTACCCACAGCCAGGCAGACACTAACAGCAGATGCTTCGGATTACACCTGGGGAGCACATATGGCAGGAAAATGTGTTCAGGGCAAGTGGACCGCAGACAAAATGCATCTTCACATCATTCAAAAAGAGATGTTGGCTGTACAAAATACCCTAACAGCTTTCAAGGACCTTCTGCATCCAGGACAACTATTATTAAAGACAGATAACACCACAGTTATGGGGTACATAAACAAGTAAGGGGGCACTCATTGTTATCCCCTATGCAGACAAGTCATGACCTTGTGGAACACAGCTTTAACCTATCAAGTTCATCTACAAGCACAGTTCCTGCCAGGAAAGAAATACACTCTGGCAGACTACTTGAGCAGAAACATCATGGATCCTCACGAGTGGAAATTAAATCCACAAGTATTCAGCATGATAACGCAAAAATGGGAGTACCCAGACATAGATCTCTTTGCCTCCCCAATGAATTGCCAACTACAAAAGTTCTGCACAAGGACTTATCACACACAAGCATGGAAGGTGGATGCTCTCTCGTTCAGCTGGAAAAGCCTAAAAGTTTATGCCTTCCCACCACTGCCTCTCCTTTCAAAGGTACTCCTAAAAGCCAGACAAGAAAAAGCACAGATGATCCTGATTGCCCCAGACTGGCCACGCCAGCAATGGTATCCAATGTTAAAGAACTTAGCTCAAGGCCCACCATGGATTTTACCTCAAACTCTGCACCTTCTGACTCAACAAAACAATCAGATCCTGCACAGTCAGCTCAAAACCTTAAACCTGTTGTCCGCATGGCAGATTCATTAGTCAAGCAGAGACAACACCTCCCTCTAAAGCTGTTCTGATGTCATTTTGGAGGCCAGGAGGCCTAGCATCAGGAAATCTTATTCAGAAAAGTGGAAGAGATTCTGTGCCTGGAATCAGGCTCAAAGCTTTGACCCTCTTGTCCCAAATATTCCTCAGATATTATAATACTTAACTGAGATGCTGGACAAAGGACTATCCTTTTCATCCATTAAGATCCACGCCTCGGCCATCTTGGCTCATTACAACACAGATCCTCCTATTTTTTCTCATCCACTGCTAAAACAGTACCTCAGAGGGGCTAAAAACATAAGACCGCCCCGGAGAGCACCAACACTAACTTGGGACCTCAATTTTGTCTTGGAAAAACTAACTTTACCTCCTTTTGAGCCAGCCAGTTCAGCAGAATTAAAATATGTATCATGGAAAACTGCTCTGCTTCTGGCAATAACCTCAGCATGAAGAGTCTCAGAGTTACAGCCTCTAATGGCAATGGAGCCTTTCATCATTTTTCACCAAGACAGGTTTTCTCTAAGAACAAACCCTTCATTTATGCCTAAGGTGGTGTCCAGTGTGGCTCTTAACCAAACTATTCACTTGCCAACTTTTTATCCAAATCCCCAGAATAAAGGGGAGAGGCTTCTGCATTCCTTGGACATACACAGACAATTACGTTTCAACTTGGACAACACAAAAGCTTTCAGAAAAATTGAGCAATTGTTTGTAGCATATGCTGCAAGATCACAGGGAAAGGCTATTTCAAAGCAGACCATTTCAAAGTGGATAGGACACTCTATCCGGTTCTGCTACACACAGCATGGGAAACCTGTACCTAGTAACATTAGGCCACATTCCACCAGGGCAACAGCCACTTCAACTGCCTACCTTAGAGGAGTACCTACCAAAGATATCTTGGAAGCTGCAACTTGGAGTTCAGTGCACACCTTTACCAAGCATTATCACTTGCCTCTTTATTCTAGATCCAGAGCTGGCTTTACCACTGCAGTGCTGCAGGGCCTCTTAGCCACCCCAAATCCTCTATAGAACCAGCCACCCTAACTTAGCTTTGGGATTCAACCCAAGTGTAATGACTGCAGCAGTGAAACACAATGAACATAGTACAGTTTTGTACCTACCATAAATGTAGATGTTCGAGTGTCTTCACTGCTGCAGTCCAGGTTACCCACCCGCCATCCCCTCTTTCTTAGCTGGGACTTATCTATACCTTTCAACCCTATACTACCTATGTGGTGTATTTGCTGGTAACTGAAGGTTTTGTTTTTACCTTTAATGTATGTTTTATTAGCAATATGTATTGCTAATAAAACATACATCATTATTAGCAATATGTATTGCCTACCTATTTGGGGGCACCTGACATCTGGGGCAAGAAAAACTGAAGAAAATGGCGTCCGCTGCATCTTATATACCCCTGGCACACTGACGTCAGGGAAGAAGTGACAGCAACCGACGCCGGACCAAGACTTTGGAACTCTGGCCGACTGCGGGACCGCCTGACAGCAGGATAACCCAAGTGTAATGACTGCAGCAGTGAAGACACTCGATCATCTACATTTATGGTAGGTACAAAACTGTACTTTCTTTCAAAAGCATCAGGTGTCCATTATAGCTAAACCACATTTTATTTGTAAAGGGCATTTTAAGTCGTGTCAGAACCTGTGAGGTTTTCCTGTTTTCTTTGCTTAGGCAGAAACTGAGAGAGAGAGCACTTCACACCTTGAATGTACATCACCAGTTTTGGTGATACCCAGAGTGAATAATTAGATAATTTTCATGTGAATAATCAATTGCGTCATCTTTTTTCTGTCAGACAGTTAACCACCTACAGTCACTTGTCTTTTACTGTACTATTTCACCAAATATTATTGGTTTGACTGCCACTGCAGGACTTAATTTTCCTTTAGTGCAGATGTACTTCAGTATTCACTCTTCTGAGCTCTGAGCTTTGTTCTTCCAGCTCTTGAAAATCTTTTCCCAAACTGGTGGTAACTTGGTAACTGTTTTAAAATTAGGCCCCCTGAAGGACTCCTCTTGTAAGGTCCCTGTTGTTAAATACAGTGGATGCAGTCTTACCATATTAGTAGATCTGCAACTTTATTTTAAATAAATGAACACTGGTGCTGAGGCACTAATGTTCAAAGCAGCCAAGATACTCCATGATGGAGACGATACAGTCTGACCAATTTTGCAGGCTTTTTGCTTAGTCATACATGCTGTCTCTAGCAGTGATTGTGGGTGAGATTACGAGGCGCAAGAAGCCTGCAAATTGTATAAAGTAGTGTGGATATGATATTCATGGTAGAAATGGAGTCTGCAGCCAAAATCACCATGAACATCTGCAAGGGAATGCTGTGGTCAGTATGCAGCTGCCTCAGAATGGTCTAGATTTTAGCATGCAATTTTTTTTTATTTTATCCTGGCAGGCAAGTATTATAGGCATTGTTCAGGTTTGCCGGACTATTTGAAGCAAGTTAGAATACGTTGCTCTTAGTGGTTACTGTGTGTCTGTGAGGTTCAGTAGTGGAGCAAATTATTGTGGCCATCGTTATTTTTGTACTATTCAAATGCTGAGGTATATATGGCTAGCAAAGTGGCTATACTAGCTGGGTACAGGGGCTCTGTGAATGAAAATGACTTACCATGATGGTTACTCAAATTAAGCAGTTACTCTTGACTTTGTAGGAATAATGTGTATTTGTGTGACACAAGTTCAAGTACTTCACTGTTACTGTGTGTGCTTCTTGTGTGTTTTTTTTTACTGATTTTCATTGAATAAACATGTTATGGGGGCTGTAAACATGAAAACTGTCATGACAGTCTTTTTTTTCTGACATTTTTCTGATCTGTAAATAAAATATTTTTTCTAAATAATTTTTTTCTGAACTATAAATCAGTTGTCAGTCTTCATTTTATCCTTGACCATTGGGTTCTCGGAACTGTCTTGGCCATTTCCATAGCTCGGACTAGCCAAAAACTCTTCAGCTTCAACCCTACCCACAATGCATCTCCCCTAGTTATCTCAGATCTCGTTTGACACATTCCTGGGCAGATGTGTTCGTCTTTGCTCTCGAGCTAAATGAAATTGTTTATTGTTACTTAGGTTTTTTCAGTAAGTTTTACTTCTAAGTTTATTTCAACTTTTTCCCTACCCTTTCTTCTTACTTGTGTAGTTTCAAATTACCATCGGTGGTATTTTTTCCCCTTTCCATACACTTTATGTACTTCCTTCTACCATCATTGGTAGATTCCCCCCACACACGCACACACACACATACTTCTTTTCACTTTGGTGTACTCTTTTCTCTCTCCTTTTCTATTGTTTAAAAACAAAATTTTTCCTTTGTCTTGAATTTTTTCTTGTGTGAAACTTTAGTGTGTTTGGACTGCCTGTGACTGTTTCAACCATTAGTCATGTACGTGTTTAAAACTAGGGCTGAAAAACCTAAGGGCCCTTCTAGCTTTAAAAATATCAGCAGTGTGGCCACAAAATTCCTTCCTCAGACACACACTCCTTGTGTGTCTATTGATGACTTATAAGAAGATTGCAGTATTTGTCATGGCTTTAGCCACAGAGCTTTAGTGGAAAGAAAAAATAAGTTGATCCTAAAAGGTTTAATTCCGACTGCATTTGATGAGGCCATGTTTGCTGGTAAAAGCAAAACTGATATTTCATCACCTTCCTCCTCTTCCTGTTTTTCTGGGAAGGGTAAGGAAAGAAGCATGTCTACTCCATCTTCTCCTGTAGTGATTATTAAAAAAGTGAAATCTTTGGTACCAAAAAGTGTCTTTGCTCTAACTGACATTGATACTGCGGTGTCTGGATTGACAACCTCCACTACTACAAAACCTTTGCAGAAGGCTTCAGTGCAGTTTCAGACTACTGGCTCAGTTCCACAACTTCCAGCTTCGAACACTGCTTTGGTGCTGACTGATTCGGCACTGAGTATTTCTACTTGGTAAACACCTAGATGTCAGTATTCCCCTTCTATTGATCCCTTTGCTGGGGAATTACTGGAAGTCTTTTTGCATAGACCCAGCTTGTCTTTGCACTCTATCCGTTCCACCAAAAGCGTCACAGAGAATGGTATGGAGAGACTCGTGGAAAACATTTTATGGGCGAGAGGATTTTCAGGTGCTCCATTGGGTGCCAAACAGTCTTTCACCCTGTTGACTATTCCTCCTCTAACCTCTTCTGAGGCTTTGGTGATTTCAGCTTCGAGTTATCTGGTGTCAGCTATATAATTTCTGGCAGCTTCTGATTGTTTAGCACCAGTTCAGGCTCTGTCGGAGCCGGCGACTTTCCAGAGCCATAGCTACCCAGTCAGCCCCGAGGGGCAGGAATCCACTCCATTTTTTTTGGGAGCCATCTCTGCACCTTGGACCTTTGGCCTAGGGTTAGTTCGGCACTGGTTTGTGTTTCGGTTGCGGTCTCATCAGAGCGGGGAGTGACCACGGTTCTGAGGCAGTCTGTCTTTGGTCTTAGCTCCCTTCCCACTTCAGGGTCAGCCATCGAGGCTGTGGAGAGGGCCTTGGCTGCCTCAGCCACTCGGTTGACCTCTTCTTCCTTGAAGCGTGTTCCTTCCTCAAGTCCAGTTATCCTGCCTGCTCCTCCACTGGGGGACCGCCGGATTCAGATTGTCTTCTTCAGATACCTCATCAGTCCATCCCTCTGATGAGGTCCCCCTAAAGAAAAAGTGCAAGAAGAAGCATTTACCTGTTGCTCAGGCTGCTGCAGAGAGATTGACCTATTGCCAGCTGTGATATTGAGAAAAGATAAGTGTTTATTCTCATTTTTTTCTGTCTGCATTTTAAGTTAATATCTCTGTAATCTGTACAACTGTACTTCTTCTTTTTGTGTGTTATAGCTGTATATCTCTGTGTTGACCTCAGTTGTAGTGAACTCCTTTGTCTGGAGGCCTTGTCTGTTTTCTTAGTGGCAGTAAGTTTACAGAACTGGTTTCATCCGGCCAAAGTATTCCTGTATCTGTATTGTTTGGATAATTGGTTTGGTTTCTGTCCTGTGTTTTAAATCAGATATACCTGTTGCTCAGGCTGCTGCAGAGAGACTGACCTACTGCCAGCTGTGATATTGAGAAAAGATAAGTGTTTGTTCTCATTTTTTGTCTGCATTTTGATTTAATATCTCTGTAATCGGTGCAACTGTACTTATTCTTCTTCTTGTTTGTTCCCACCCACCGTCCCTGTTCTTGTTTTGGTGTTAGTGGCTCTGGAATTGCTCGCCCCTCCTGGAAGTCTGTATTTGAACACTTCTCCTGAGTCCATCTCATTTGCTCACTTCACCGAATACAGTGAGATCATATTCTGAGTCTAGTGTTCACTCTACATAATACAGAGAGAAGATTTGAGAAGGCCAACCCACTTGGTTTCTTCCTTCCTCTCTCCTTGCTCTTTACTAACACAAAAAAAAAATCATCTTCCTTTACTGTATTTGTGTTTCCTCCTACTTTATTTTGCTTTTGCCTCTTCTTAAAAGTACTCAATTTTATTTATTCTGCTGCACCTATTGCTTCTTGGTAGTAGCCTGATTAAATCGTAACTGTTGATGTCCTTCAAGGATGCATCTGCAGTCATAACAAATGGGTTGTCAAGAAGCGAAAAAAAGACCCGACACTTCGGTCGGTCCGGGTTTTTCCGAAAACCACGGTAAAGCAAGAAATGTGTCTCTGTTTCGAGCTCCAGTTCACAAATGCTTACTTTGGCAGAGGATCATCTCTCTTTAATAAGAGGATCCCAATCTCACCCAGACAGGGATCCAATACCAAGAGTTTATGCTTGATCAACTAAGATGAGTCCTTAGATAAGAAATATGTTAGAGATGGTGTGAATAACATTCAGCAGGTTAGTAACCATTCTTTAAAATGTGGCTATGATGCTGAAGAAAAATGGAAAGAAGGCAAATCTGTACCAACAGTTAAAGATTTCTCTAAAAACAGGCAGGCAATAGACGCCCCAGCAGAGGAAAAAAAAAAGGTGTGAGAGGCCTGGCTAGGGGGACCCCAGGCAGTAACAACCTAACCAACACGGATGCAACCACTACCACTGCAACAGGGCAATCACAGTGACTTGTTTCTTCTAACACCGCCTACCAGGGAACAAATAGCAGCACCCTTTGGGGAGAAAGCGGCCTTATTTCAAAAACTGGCACTATATCACAAGAGACAACTGGATTTCAGGAATATACGTCCAAGGCCAGAGGCAAATCAAACAGAGCAGCCCTACAGAGGGGCCTTGAGCAAGCACAGTGACAACGAGGGCGCGGATGCAACCACTACCACGCAGGCAGGGCAATCGCAGTGACTTGGTTCTAACACGCCTACCAGGAACAAATAGCAGCACCTTTGTGCGGAAAGTTAGTACTATTTTCAAACTGGCAACTATATCACAAGAGACAACTGGATTTTGCAAACTATAGACCTACCATCCCAGACAATAACATTCTTGGGTGCAGATTGGACACAGTAAAACAGATGGCTTTAGAACAAACTAACAGCAACATAGAAAGTACTACAGGGGTGGCATGGCATTGGCATCTGTCCCCCTGCCCCAGACCATGCCAGATATGAAAGCTACAGTGGTAAGAATTAATAGTCTCAACACAAGCACAGCTTAGAAAACTAGAAACGACCAATAATTCATGCCTGAAACAAGAGTTCCTATGGTGGGAGGCTCAGACTGCTGTGCAAACCCAGGATTGTCCTTCCACACAATATTCCAGCAAGCCAAAACCAGCACACGGGGCCTCGGATCTCAGGGGGGCACATGATGGACACAAGTGCATCAAGGCTTATGGATGAACTACAAGATTCAACTACAGGCAAGGACACCCCTTACTTGTGGACTCTCTATCCTCCCCAATTGAAAGGCCTGACAGCATATGTATTTCACCCCTTCCTTTGATGCCTGCACTACTACTGAAATCAAAGAGAAAAAATCAATAGAATTAAGATAAGGCCAAATTGGCCAGCTCACATTGGTGGTATCAACATGAGGAGCCATGTCTGGGGAGGACGTGTCTCTCACCCCTGATTCTACCCTGATTCCTTTAATGTTGACTCACACAACATCAACATCTTGCACTCAAAAACTACACTGCCTGAACCTCACTGCCTGATAAGAGCATCTAACCCAGATTTATCCCAAATCCAAAGGGTTTAAGACATTATCCTTGAGGAGGACCTCTACTTAGAAGGAACTATGCAGGAAAAATGGAAAAGGTTTGTCATTTTGGGCAATGGAAAGAAGGAAAGATGTCAAAAGTAGATATTGCCAACATCCTGGTATTTGCCTCCATCAGATACATGCATCAGCTATTTCAGCACCTCGCAGCCCTCTCCCCCTGTCTTCCTCAGGCAATTCACTCAGGCAGGAAGAATGAAGAATTAACCTGTGAAACCACTAACCAATGCATGGACATGGGACTTTTGTGCTAGAAAAAAGTAGCACTCCTCCATTTTCCGATCTTCCATCATCAAGAGAGAGTATCCATGAGAACTAAATCTACATTTATGCCTAAGGTGGTATCCAGACTGTCTCTAAACCAGGCAATCCACCTACCCTACCTCTTTTCCAATCCACAAAACAAAAAGGGAAAGGAAGGAAAAGCAAAAACCACACAGTCTCAAAGGGGATAGGAAATTGCATAAGATTCTGTTATCATATCATGAAATCAAATTCCACAGAACATAAGGCCTCACTCTACAAGATCCTATACACAACCATAAATTCTTATTCCGTAGTTTGGTTATGGTATTCTTCTTCCCATTTGTTATGACTGCATGATGCATCCTTGGACATAGTACAGTTTTTGTACCTACCATAAATGTAGATGTCCGAACAGGATAGCATCTGCAGTCAGGATCTATCAAGAGGGCTACTGGCATCTGGGGCAAGAAACACTGAGGCAGATGCTATCCTGTTCGGACATCTACATTTATGGTAGGTACAAAACTGTACTTTCTAAGTCTTTTGGTTTAAGCACTTGGGCTTCATACCAGTTGTTCTACACTAAGAAGGTTTGTGGTCTGCACTGTTGTGGCAGGACAGGTAGCTTACATCCTTCTAAGCTGGGAATTGGTTGAAAGCTCAGTGTCTGCTATTCTAAAAGTGTATTAGTTCTGGTTTAAGCACTTGGGCTTCAGGCCAGTTATTCTACATTAAGAAGGCTTGTGGTCTGCACTCTTGTGGGATGAGAGGCTGGATTCTGCCCTTCTGAGCTGAGAATTTCTGGCCACAGGCTTATTGTGCCTGCTTATTCGATCTGTTTCTTTCTGAAATTGGTGCGCCTTGTTATTGTAGCATAGGACCAGATTCAGGCCTGCTGAATCTAGCTTTGTTTGTATAACTTGAGCACTGATCCAGGCCATCTTTTTTGGAGAAGGTTCCCCTGCACCCTAGTAGTGGGAGTGTGCAGTTAGAACTTGTCTGATTGAAGACTGCTGGAACAGGGCTCAGTTTTGAGTTTTTTCTGGTTAATTAGGTAACTTGTTTAAATCAGATTATTCATTTTCTGTTGTTTTATATATATAAAAAAATTGCACTTTATTCATCTGCTTTTACTGTATTTGTGTTTCTTCCTACTTTATTACTAGGGGCATTGACTACAACTCTGAACTGAGATGTATAGCAATAAGCATCTTTTTATGCGCATTTAAAGTGGTTTTTGATTGTGTCTGCTTTATTTTCTGAAAAGAAAAAAAAAAGATTATATATATATATATATATATGTATATATGTATATATATATATATATATATATGTATATATGTATATATATATATATATTTGTTTCCCACCTTTCTAAGCTAGCATAGTCCGGTTTTCAGGTTAGTGCTGAATTCAGGGCTGTGTTACAAATCTCTGTGTTTGCTCATACCTTAGTTGGATAGAAGGAAGTTTCTCTGCTCACCTGTGAGAGAGGGGAGCTTTGAGCAGCCTATCTGTCCCTGGAGGAGTGGTTTCAGCCCAGAAAGTAGTAGTTTATTGGCCATTTTGGGCTAATTTCTATCTCTTTCATTTCCTTGCTATAAAAACCGCATTTGCCCGGTTTTGCCCACCGGTTAGCTAGGGTATAACTATTCCCGGCTCCACAAAGTCTCCTCTTCAATTTTTTCCTTGGAACTAGACAAACTTTCAACTTAAGCACTCAAGCCATTCATTTCTCAGCCTGGCACTTGCTCAGAACTCATAGCAAGCACTTATAAACCTTAGCACTACAGAAGGACAAGGCTCTCTATTTGACCTTACCAGCCATTCAGTAAAACAGTTTACTGTACCTATCCAGGCATGTCCAAAGGGCAGTTTCAGGTGTACTCTCCAGTCCAACTGGTGAATCTGGGCATTTAGAGGCAATGTTACAACTGCCTCATGTACACAGACAACCCTCTCCTCCTACCACCAAACACTAATACATGCGAGAGATGCAATTATACAGCCAAACTGGAGGCTAAGCTGTCTCAACCCAAGACTGGATCAGACAGTCAGGAAGAGAAGGGAAATACTGGCATCATACCACCAATCTCACATAGACGCATTAAACCAGCACCGGCAAAAAACACATAAATACATGAAAACATACTCGGAGGCTCTAAATAAAAATTTGCAAAAGCAACCGAGCCCTCCAAAGCAGACATCCAAGCAACCTCCACCCCCCA
This sequence comes from Protopterus annectens, assembly GCF_019279795.1. Lineage (NCBI taxonomy): Eukaryota > Metazoa > Chordata > Ceratodontiformes > Protopteridae > Protopterus > Protopterus annectens. The sequence goes on from NC_056745.1 coordinate 1,356,239,249, forward strand.
ACACAAACCGTGAAACACATACTTCACAAAACCAGTGTGCCACGTAATTACAGCCCTCAAGGCAAAATAACATACCCAACATACTAGTAATGGGTGACTCTGTAGTCAGGCACACTGACGTCCCACTCACTAGGCTGAATAAAGAGAAGGTTACTGTTAGCTGCCTGTCGGGTGCCTGGATCCGCCACATAACACATGCACTCAGGTCACTCCAGAACAAGTACAAATATGACTCTGTCATTGTCCATGTTGGTGTGAATGACCTGAGCCGTACCTCCCTGGACTACATGAAAAGAGACATGGAAGAGCTCTCTGATCACGTAGCCCAAGCTGGTATGACCCTGACCCTGAGTAGTATCCTGCCCTCACCAAGAGTGATACCATGGTATAACGAAAAAATTGTCAATTTCAACAATTGGCTAAGTTTCTGGTGTCATTCAAAGGGGATGAGTGTCTGTCTGCCTGGGATGATATACTCAACAAGCCACGCTGCTTCGCTAGAGACTACTTGCACCTGTTGTCACCCTTAGGCTTTTAAACACTAGCCAAGGCTCTTGCCACCCCCATAGTGCCTTTTTTAGGCAAGGCTCAAAAGACAAACCCACTACCGTAAATAGCAGAAGTAACAAAAATCTGAGGGTAATACTACTCAATTGCAGAAGTCTAAACCTCAAAATGCACGCACTCGAGGCACTCCTCAGTATGGAGAAAAATCAATATATGTGCAGTAACAGAAACCTGGTTTAAGGCTCCAGAGAGCACCCCAGCACTACCAGGCTACAACTCATATCATACATTTCGGCCACAGAACCCGGACCGAAATACAAAAGGCGGGGGTGTGTCCATATTCATCAAGAATACCCACACCTCCAGGTTAGTGGCACAGCACGATGCTTCAGAGATTATCCACGTGCAACTAACAGGCAAAACTGCAATTCAAATTGTAGCTTGCTACAGATCACCCTCCATGTCCCAGGACCCCTATTCCGCATTTCTGGAAACACTGGGTAACATAAAGGTTCTACCAAACACCCTAATATTGGGTGATTTCAACTACCCAAACATTAACTGGGAGAACTACTCAAGTACTAACTCCCTTGCCCAACATTTCCTAGAATTTATAAACTCAAACGCCCTGGAACAACTGGTCAACACTCCCACCAGAGGTGACAACATATTGGACCTGGTCATCAATAACATGGGCGACCAGTGTTCCACACTGGTGGTCAACCCCTCGCTGGTTGGATCTGACCATAAACAAAGCACTTTCGATATCCACATTCCGCCCCCACCCCCAGACTAGGAAACCACCATGAAAAACTTTTCAAAAGCAAACTTCACCTTACTTAAGACGGAGGTGGAAAGTTTCAAAGCCCCCATGCTAAAGGATAACGCTGTCCAAGCTGCAAAATCATTTACTAATGCATTTTACAGGCAACTACAAGAATACATGGATCGTGCTATCCCAAGCAAAACCAAGACTCACTCCTCCAAGAAAAGGAAACCAGTCTGGTGGACCCCTGCCATAAACAAGCTATACAATAGAAGGAGGAAACTAGTACAGAAAAGAGTAAAATCCCAAGAAGGGAAGAGATCCCTGATCAGTATCAGCAAGAAACTACGATCCCTCATAAAATCGTCCAAGGAGAGCTTTGAAAGAAAACTTGCCAAGGACTCCAAAGATAACCACAAGGCATTCTTTAGCTATATCAAGAATCTAAGTGGCAATGCTCAGATCTGCTCGGAGTTAGTGCAGAATAGCACTAAATACACTGAACCAACCAATATTGCCAACATCCTGGCAGCAGGTTCAGTGCAAACGTCACCACCCTCTCACCCCCAAAAGGACCCATAACCATACCAGAAGAATGTAGAGCCCCTGAAATCACAGGCAGGTTAAAATAGCCCTCTCCAAAGCCAAAAACACAGCATCAGTGGGACTGGACGATATCCCAGGCTACGTCCTACACGAGCTCAAAGACGAACTAACCCCTCACCTAAACACACTGTTCAAACTCAGCCTCTCCACAGGCTATATACCCATAGAGTGGTGCACAGCAACAGTTATTCCGCTTCACAAAGGTGGAGCCACAACAGACCCCCAGGAACTATCGCCCTATAAGCCTGACTAGCTTGGTCTGCAAGGCTATGGATTGCATCATCATGGAACACCTTAACAGAGATATTGGGAACCTCTAAACACTGGACCCTACCCAGTTCGGCTTTGTTAAGGGCAGATCATGCCTCCTAAACCTGGTGGACTTCTTTGAGACAGTTACCAAGGCTATAGACGAGGGAAAGGAGGTACACACAGCCTACCTAGACCTCGCAAAGGCCTTCAACACCATTCCCCATTCTGGTATTATAGACAACCTCACCAGCCTGAACATAAACCCCTATGTCACAAGATGGGTTGCCAATTGACTCATGTACAGAACACACATGGTGAGAGTTGCGGGAGCTAGGTCTGACTCTAAACCGGTTACAAGTGGCGTTCCCCAGGGCTCAGTCCTAGGACCCCTCCTGTTCAGCGTATACTTTTCAGAGGTACAGACAAGCACAGGAGGACTATGGCTGACCAAGTTCACAGACGACTGCAAACTAGGGGCAAAAATTGACTCACCGGTTGACACAGACATCCTCCAAAAAGGTCTCACTGAGACGGATACCTGGTGTTAAAATCATGGCCTCAAGCTAAATGCCAGAAAGTGCATAGTTATTCCCTTTGGAAATAACAAAATACCTACAAACTACCACATAGGTGGTAGTCCCCTAATTACAGAAAACGTAATAAAGTATCTGGGGACCCAAGTAGATAGTAATCTCTCCTTTGATAATCACATTGCCAAAGTGGTTAAAAAATCCTTCTATGTGGCCCACCTAATCACAAAAGGGTTTGCTTCCAGATCAAAAGAGGTCATTGTGCCCCTCTACTCATCACTCATCAGACCCATCATAGAGTACAACACCCCATTTGGGATGTACCTTACAAGACACCTGCAACAGCTGAGAAGACCACAGAAGTACCTCACCAAGAGGATCACTGGCCTCAAACAGATGCCCTATGCAGCTCGACTGAAGAAACTCCAGCTGTACTCTGTTGCATACCGCCTGCTCAGAGGTGATCTTTGCCTGACATAGAAGGCCATGTCCAACCCAGAATTGATGGACATGCTCCACCTAAAGAAAACCTTATCCCCTTGACCCACACGCTCTAGGGATCTAAACCTCACCACAACAGTAAATAGGACGTGCTGGAGGGATAGATTCCTGTCCCAGAGACTTCCCATGCTTTGTAACAAGATTCCAATCTACATTAGGCAGAGCTCCTCGCTAGCACTCTTCAAGAGAAACCTTGACGAGTGGATGGGAAACAGAAAGTTTACCCCGGGGATCATTTAAAGCCAACACATTCTGGCTAGGCTTATAAATGCCTTCGAGCAGATAGCGTAGTACCTATCTATGAACCTATTTAGATTCCCTGCAGGAATCCATCACCAAAGATACTGCTTTTGTTGAAAAGGAAGGGTCCCCAAGTTCATCTCTGACGATGTCTCCTTTGGAGACGTCCTGAAAATTTTGAAACCGAGGGGTGATTGGAAGTCCCAAAACCCTACCCCTGAGGAATCCGTATACCTGCAGGCTTTCCACACTCAACCATCCACCTCTTGGGTAACTCAGCCCACTGATGAACTTATTCAGTTAATAGCTCAGCATGTTTGGAAGGCGCCCAACTCCATTGAGACTATCCCTAGAAGACCAGAAAAAAATTTATCCCCTCCTGAAGATGAACAGTTTTGGGCAAAGGGTTTAGCAGTAGATGTCATGGTCGCAGCAGTGGTCAGAAAAAAAGAACCGGCTGAAGAAAGTTCCACTATCCATTCACCCAACAGAGTCTCGGATGATGGATAGGTTTGTTAAGTGGAATACATATCACTCAACTTCTCGTTATGGTCTTTGAATTTTGTGCCACATTTCACCAGGCTTCAAAGGGATCTGATCAAGGAGCTCTGGGATACCCTGGCTGGAGCTGTCTCTGAGGAGGTACAAGACAAAGTTTCCTCTCAGCTAGCTACCATGAAGTCTGTTTCTAATTCATCCATGTGGCTCATTGCACATGCAGCTGAAGAGACTGCCAGTGTAGCAAGTTCAGGCGTAGCCATAAGGAGACATGCTTGGATGTGACTTTGACTTTGCGGACCCATTGAAGTCTTCATTCGTCAATGCACCCTTTGAAGGCTCATCCTTATTTGGTCCAACAGTTAGAGAAACATTATCCAGGTGTAAGAAAGTTGCAAAGACCCTTTCTGCTGTGGGCATACATTTTTCTGCTCCTCAAAGGTCCTTTTCCAGGAATCAGAGTGCGAGTGGAAAAATGTGGTTGAAAAAATCCAAAGGGCTTTTCAGGATACACGTGGTCCCCCTATGGGCAGATTGGGGTACTAAGAAGATGCCGCCTATGCAGCAGAGGTGGCCCGCAAAATCAAGGTTTCAGAGAGTCCTTTTACGGAAAAACCCTATCAATGTTCCTGAATGGAGGCCCAATTGCCTTCCTCTGGAGTCAGTTGGAGCACTTATCCCTGCATCTAAAAACATGGCTAGAAATCATATCAGATACTTGGGTGCAGAGGATTATATCCAGAGGCTGTGTTTTTCCCTTGTCTCTTCCTTCATCTATTTCCAAAAGAATCCCTGATGTTCCACCCAGTCCGATGGAACCAGCAGTCCTATAGATCCACAGACTGCTACAAAGAGTCATCCAAGAAGTCCCACCAGACCAGTTATAGTCCGGAATTTACTCAAGATTCTTTTTAGTGCCAAAAAATACAGGGTACTGGAAACCAATTTTGGATCTTAGCTTATTGAACAAATCTGTTCGACAAAAGTCCAGATGGTCACGGCACAGTCCATTCTCCCTTTTCTGAAGAAGAACGACTGGATGTGCTCGAGAGACCTTCAGGATGCATATTACCACATAAAAATGGACAAGCGTTCCAGAAGCTTCCTCCGCTTCAGGCAGGGAGCCAGTCACTATCAGTTCAGAGACCTGCCCTCTGGCCTCACCACATCCCCCAGGGTGTTCACCAAATGCATGGCAGTAGTAGCAGCTCACTTGAGACTGCAAGAATTCCCGGTGTTTCCATATTTGGATGACTGGCTCATCACCACTCTGACCAGGCATCTGTTGATACTAGCAAGAGACTACATTCTACAGACTTGCTCCAATCTATGAATTACTGTAAATTATGAAAAATCTCAACTGATTGTATCTCAAAGTTAGAGTTCATAGGAGCAATGCTAAATACAGTAACATTCATAGCCTCCCTTCCACCAGTAAGATTGCAAAAAATCAGGGAACAAGTTCGAAAGTTACAACACAGCCGTAAAGTACCTGCCCATCTAGTATTACAAGCCCTAGGTTTTATGGAGGTGTCCATAACTCTAGTTTCCTGGTAAGATTCCCCATACAAATTCTTCACTGGTTACTTGCATCTCAGTGGTCAAAGCTTCATCAGCCTGAGTCGGATCAGATTTCATTTGCTAGTCTCTGCAGGAAAGCTGTAGCTTGGTAGATCCACCTGGAGGACATTCTTCTAGCCCCCCCCCCCCGTTTTCCCACAATAGCCCAAGGCCATAGTGACCACAGACGCCTCCCAGATAGGGGGGGGGGGTATTATCTGGGCAAAACTGTCCAAGGCACTTGGTCTCCCATCGAGGCTAGTTTGCATATCAGCATCCTGGAAATGAGGGCAACGCTTTTAGTGTTGCAAGCCTTTCAAGCTGATTATCTTCATGTTTCACTGTGGCAGTCATTACACTTGGGTTATCCTGCTGGCAGGCTACCCACAGTCGGCCTAAATTCCAAAGTCTAGGTCCGGCGTCTGTTGCTGTTGCCTCTTCCCTGATATCAGTACACCAGGGGTATAAAAGATGCAGCCAACGCCATTTTCTTCAGTCTTTCTTGCCGCACGGTGCCCGAAGCATAAGCAGTTCGCAAGTGCCGGTCGGCCGACTCCTGAGATTTTCATGTTCGAATTTCAGATCCGAAGTCTTCATTAAAAGCCAAGTACCCGTTGGGGAAACTTTTTCTTGCTCCAGATCGATGTCAGAAAAAGTTAGTAATTGTATTTCTTGTGGGAAGCAAATACCTCATAAGGACTTTCATTCTTACTGTATTCCTTGCCTAGGCCCTGACCACGACATTGCTAGTTGTCGGTTTTGTGCTAGATTTAACCAATGCACTATTAAGCGTTGGTACGATTTTGCATTACACTATTTTGGCAGAAGATTTAATTATACAATGTAGTCGGATAGCCATCCGACTACCGGAATTCACAAGAAACACAAAGAAAAAGAAAAGGACAGGCATCCGAGATCCAAAACTGATGACAAGGCTTCTTCTAAGCCAGTTGCCGGTTCGTCGGTTCTCAGTGAGGCGCCTTCGCAGCCTCTGACGCCCGCTACTTTAGATTCGCAGGCCGCTACCAACTCCCATGTGGAGTCGACTAAACTGCTGGAAGCTCAAGGTATTTGGACCTTCGGAGACCCCTCAGATGGGTCTGGAGCTGCTGAGCAGGCATCGGCTTCTGAGGGTGTTTTCAGACCTACTCAAGTTATACATTAAAACAACTTCAGCTTCAAAGGCAAAGACTAAAGCACCTTTAAAGACAAAAAACAAGCACAGCAGCCTCATGGACAGGCCTCCATGCCCAAAAAACAGATGCTCAAAATGGCCAAAGACTTAATTACTTTGATCAGGGGTTCCCATCCCCCACCTGATAAAAGGCCTAGGCAAGAGACAGAATATGAATCTTCAGATTAGGTTTCCATTTCATCTGATTCCTCTTCTGATCAGGAATGCTCTCTTCCTCCCTATGAGGATTCTGATGCTGAAGAATCTATCCCTTCAGCCTCTCCTCCTGAGGATTACTCTTTTAGGGAAACCTTGCATACCATGAGGGAGCATTTCCACTGGGAAAGCCAAGATTTTTCAGAATCTAAGAAAAGGCTTAGAGACTTCCTTTTACTACCACAACACAGGCCCCTAGCTATTCCACCTGTGTTAGACATTGTTGATGTATTTTCAGAGTCCAGTCTGACCCCTGACTCCTTACCTCCAGCTCCTGTTAAGCCGGACAGGTACTACAGGGTCCCTGACTCTCATAAATTCCTTTTCAAAAACCCTGATGCTGACCCAGAAACTATCTCTCAGGGTTCCAAAGGGGTCAAGGCTTCCACTGCAAAAAACCCTACCCCCTCTGACAGGGATTCTAGGGCATTGGACAGATGGGGAAAAAAGATTTACACTTCTGCTACCTTGGCTCTAAGGGCTTTAAATTGTCAGTTTCATATGCTCAAATATCAGCAATACATTATGTCACTGCTTAAATAGAAAATGTTGATAAATTCTGAATGTGCAGAAAACAAAGAAATGCAGGAGTTATTGCATACAGCTGAACAAGTTGGAAAGCATACTTTGCAATGTGGTTTTGATTCTTTGGAGGCCTCCTGCAGAGCTGCTGTTATGGGTTCTGTCATCAGGAGGCATGCTTGGTTAAAGGAACAAAATTTGCCTGATCATGTCAAAGCAAAATTATTAGATGCCCCATTACAGCATGATACCTTGTTTGGTGTTGAAGCAGAAGAAGTGTTAAAGAAAATGGAGGACAAAGCTAAATCTATGCAAACGGTTAAGGATTTCTTACAGGTACAGCCTCCAAGATTTAGCAGACACTGGCCTACAAAGAATTGGTCCTTTCCAGTGTCAGACAGGCCACAAAGGGGCAGATACAGACGCCCAAGAGGCAGATCCCAGCCCCAAGGTTCGTACAGGTCTAAACAATGGGGTGATTCTACCTCCAAAAGTGGAGAAGACAAATCACAGCCATACAGGAAACAGTCCCAATGACTTCCCCCTGCCTGCTCCAAGCACTTATCTTCTGGAAGCATCTTTAGGGGGAAAACTAGCACTTTTTTTCTCAAAATTGGCACATAACCCAGGACAAATGGGTCCTAGACATAGTGTCACAAGGCTACAAGTTTCACTTCCATACCCTGCCAAGGACAAACTGTTGGCCAGACCTGCCAAAACATCAATGGGCAGAGGCACAAAAGCAAGTCTCATCCCTCATGGACATGAGGGCCATTCAACAGGTACCAGAGCAAGAGCAGAGACAAGGATTTTATTCAAGACTGTTCTTGGTACCAAGAAAGGACAAGACCTGGAGACCAATACTGGACCGATCTATTCTAAACACTTTTCTGGATATACCAAAATTCAAAATGTTGACTCTACAGCAACTTCTGCCCATGCTGGGCAAGAAGACTTGGCTTGTGACTTTAGACCTAAAAGAGGCATACCTGCATGTCCCAATCAGACAAACATGCCGAAGATACCTCAGATTCAAAGCTGGCTCAATGCACTACCAATTCTCTGCACTGCCCTTTGGCTTATCTACTGCACCCAGGGTCTTCACAAAGTGCCTGGCACCAGTAATTGCATTCTGCAGACAAAGAGGAATACAGATATATCCTTACATGGGCGACTGCCTCATTCAAGCAGAGAACAAGGACATTCTACTACAGCATCTGGCGTTTGTAAAGAGATTTCTAACAGGCCTAGGGTACACAGTCAACGAAAAGAAATCAAAACTAGTACCCTCACAAGAGATCATATTCCTGGGTGCAAGCTTAAATACAACTGCCCAGATGGCTTGTCTCACTCCAGACAAACAAAGGCAACTGACTACCTATTTCAACCTGTTGGCAACAAAGGCCCAGTTATCTGCAAGAAAAATTCTGCAGGCTTTGGGCTTCATGGCATCCTGCATTCTACTAATTCCATATGTGAGACTGCATATGAGGAAACTTGAATGGTACCTAAAAAGTGTTTGGACTCAGCATTGCCACAGCCTGGAAACAATAATTACCCTCATTCCCTGCCTGCAACAGGAGTTTCGATGGTGGGCGAAGGTTTGTCACCAGAACAAGAGACAGCCGTTCACTTTACCCCCAGCCAGACAGACAATAACAACGGATGCATCAGATTATGCCTGGGGGGCCCACATGGCAGGAAGATGTATTCAAGGCACATGTTCCGCAAACCAAATGCATCTACATATCAATCAAAAAGAGGTGCTAGCTGTTCAGAATGCCCTGACAGCCTTCAAGGACTTACTTAATCCAGGACAACTACTGATAGACAACACCACGGTCATGTGGTATATAAACAAGCAGGGAGGCACTCATTCTTACCCCCTTTCAGACTAGCCATGACTTTGTGGGACACAGCATTGACTTACCAGGTACATCTGCAGGCACAATTCCTGCCAGGAAAGATGAATACTCTGGCAGATGAACTAAGCATAAACCTCATGGATCCCCACAAATGGAAATTGGATCCACAAGTCTTCAGCATAACAAGGAAATGGGGATGCCCGGATATAGATCTATTTGCCTCTCCTCACAACTACCAATTAAAATGATTCTGCACAAGGACTTATCACAGACGAGCATGGAAAGTGGACGCCCTATCTTACAGCTGAAAAAGCTTAGCAGTATATGCCTTTTCTCCACTGCCTCTCCTCCCCAAGGTACTCCTAAAGGTCAGACATGAGAAGCCAAAAATGATACTGATTGCCCCAGACTGGCCCCGCCAGTACTGGTATCCAATCCTAAGGAACTTGTCTCAATGCCCGGCTTGGACTTTGCCTCAGATACCTCATCTACTATCCCAGCAAAACAATCAGATCCTGCACAGCCAACTAAAGACCTTAAATCTGGCAGCATGGCGGATAATGTAGTCATACAAAATGCGCCTCTTACTAAAGCTGTAATGGATGTCATTTTGGAGGCCAGAAGGCCCAGTACCAGAAAATCTTACGCTGGAAAATGGAAGAGATTCTGTGCTTGGAACCAGGCACAAGGAATTGACACAGCTGTTCCAAATATTCCTCAGATTTTGCAATACTTAACTGAGATGCTGGACAAAGGCCTATCCTTTTCATCAATTAAAATTCATGTCTCTGCCATTTCGGCTCATTACAATACAGAGCAACCAATGTTTTCTCACCCCTTGTTAAAGCAGTACCTCAGAGGAGCCAAAAACTTAAGGCCTCCAAGGAGATCACCAATACCTGCATGGGACCTCAATTATGTCTTGGAAAAACTCACCCTGCCTCCTTTTAAGCCAGCCGCTACAGCTGATATAAAGTTTTTATCTTTGAAAACAGCTCTGCTCCTACCAATAACCTCTGCAAGATGAGTCTCAGAGCTACAGGCACTCACAGCTGTGGAACCTTTTATCATTTTTTTATCCAGACAGGGTTTCTCTGAGGACAAACCCCACTTTTATGCCTAAGGTAGTGTCCAGTGTGGCCCTTAACCAAACTATTCATCTGCCTACTTTTTATCCAAACCCACAGAATAAGGGGGAGATGATTCTGCATTCTTTGGACATACATAGACAGCTACGTTTCTACTTGAACAGAACCAAAGCTTTCAGAAAGACAGAGCAACTACTAGTGGCATATGATGCAGGTTCACAAGGAAAGGCCATCTCAAAGCAAACTATTTCAAAGTGGATAGGCCACTGCATTTGTTTCTGCTATTCACAACATGACAAACCAGTGCCTAAGGGCATTAGGCCACATTCAACCAGAGCAGCAGCCACTTCACCAGCCTTCCTCAGGGGAGTACCAACCAAAGACATTTTGGAGGCTGCTACCTGGAATTCAGTGCACACCTTTACAAAGCACTATCATTTATCACTCTACTCTAAATCCAGGGCAGGCTTTGCCACTGCAGTTTGGCAGGGCCTCATAGCCGCTCCTAATGCTATTTAGCTCCAGCCTCCCAACCATAGCTTTGGGATTCAACCCAAGTGTAATGACTGCAACAGTGAAGCACGAAGAACATAGTACAGTTGTGTACACTTACCATAAATGTAGATGTTCGAGTGTATTCACTGTTGCAGTCCAAGTTACCCACCCACCATCCCCCATATCTTTGATGCAACTTATCTACACTTCTCTAATCTATACAACCTATGTGGTGTATTTGCTTGTAGATGAAGGTATTATACATTTTGGTGCATGTATTTTTTATTGGCATATTTTTAGCCTACCTTTTTGGGGGCACCTGACATCTGGGGCAAGAAACACTGAAGAAAATGGCGTTGGCTGCATCTTTTATACCCCTGGTGGCACACTGACGTCAGGGAAGAGGCGACAGCAACCAACGCCGGACCTAGACTTTGGAATTCAGGCCAACTGAGGGTAGCCTGCCAGCAGGATAACCCAAGTGTAATGACTGCAACAGTGAATACACTCGAACATCTACATTTATGGTAAGTGTACACAACTGTGCTTTCTCCCTCTGGGAACTATTACAATTCAAATAGACAACACATCTGTAGTTTGGTGCATCAGGAAATGGGGGAACCAAGTCTTACCCTCTATGTCGGGAAGCACTCAGAGTGTGGCAGTGGGCAATTTCTTTCACGCAATTTCTGATAGCAGCGCATGTTCTGGAGAGCTCCAGTGTGATAGCTGACAAACAGAGCAGGTCTAGTCTTCTACCTCACGAGTGGTCCCTCAATCCAACAGTGACGGAAATTATTTTTTGCTGATGGGGCCAACCTTGCCTCACCCCTGAACAATAAGTGCAACAACTATTTTGCCCCAATTCCCTCAATGAGGGAAGTTACCTAGGGATGCTCTTTTATTCAGTTGCTCCCACCCGGACTTCTGTATGAATTTCCCCATTGCCCTTAATTCTGAGGTTGAAGAGCAGAGTAATCCTCATTGCCCCTTATTGGCATCGACAAATATGGTTCCCCTTTGTCTGGACTTATCTGGTAAAAGAACCTTGGACTTTGGATCCAATTTCCAGACCTCCTCTCTCATCCAGAGAACTTGATTCACCCATACCTCTGTGGTTCCTCCAGTTCCGTTAATTGCCAGGCAAGTTAACCTTCCTTCTCCGGTACACAGAATTTTACTAGCCTCTCATAAGCCATCCACAAGTAAACTCTATACCAGTAAGTGGAAGGTATTTACCCTTTGGTCCCATGAAAGGATATTGACCACCTCTTCGGCTCCCATCGAAACAATTTTAGAATTCTTATGCTCTCTCTGATGCAGAAGCCTCTCCTCCTACAATTAAAATTCAGCTGGCAATGATTTCAAACTTTCATAATGTTTTTGGGGATAGTTCCCTAGCTTCTCATAAGTTATACAAAACATTTTTAAAAGGAACTCTTTAAAAACCCCCTTTTAATTATCCAGTTACTCCCTGGAATCTTACTCTAGTATTACAGTCCATTGTTCAGCCTTCATTTGAATCTTCAGCTGAATGCTGCCACCTTAAATTTTTGTCTTGGAAGACTTTATTCTTTGTAGCATTAACTTTTGCTAGGAGGGTTTCAGAAATTCAAGCTTTATTTTCAAACCACCATACCTGATTTTTTCATAAAGACAGAGTTGCCTTAAGGACAAATCCTTACTACCTTAGGAAGAAAGGGTCAGACTCTAATATTAATCAGACTATTAATCTTCCAGTATTCTTTCCTAATTTTTCTAATAAAGGACAATATGCCCTTCATTTACTGGATGTTTACAGACAGTTACATTTTCACCTGCACAGAACAAAAGTTTTTAGAAAGTCAGGCCATTTGCTTGTTTCTTTTAAAAGTACCAAAAGTAGCAAACCAGTCAACAAAGTAACCTTGGCCAGATGGCTAAAAGACTGCATAACCTTTATTTATGACAAAAAGTAAATTGAGTTGCCTAGACCAGTAAAGGCTCACTGTACAAGATCTGTGGCTGCACCAGCTGTTTTTCAAGTCTTGAGCTTCCATGGATGACCTTTGTACAGCAGCAGCTTAAGCTTCCCCTCATACCTTTGACTTATTACAAATTCGACCTGGTCTCCAGGTGAAGAGCGTCCTTTAGTTCGATGGTGCTCAGGAATGTCCTTCCTTGAGTCCGCTCAAGATCTAAGGCACCTGGAGACTCTGTCCCATTGGTCAAGGATGAAATGAAGATTGACAACTTCAGATAAAGAAGTTATGTACTCACCATAACATTCCATCTGAGTTGTCCATCTTCATTTATCCTGGACTTCCCTCCTTCCTTCCCCCACCCTTTCTAATACCCTTTGGTGAAACAAATAGGACTCACACATCCACATTTGAATAGTTTTATATGGCAGATCTGGTTTTCATCAAGCCTTCTGTTCTTTGGCTGTTTTAGCTGTAATCTGCAAGCTCAATCTGAGGTAACTAGGGGAGATGCATTTTGGGTAGGGTTGAAGCTCGGGAGTTTTTGGTCTCTGCGAGCTTTGGAAATGACCTAGACAGTTCCAATTCTCAGAACCAAATCCATTGGTCAAGGATAAATGAAGACAGACAACTCAGATGGAATGTTATGGTGAGTACGTAACTTCTTATGTGAAGTTGTTCATTCTCGCCGTTCATTCTTTACTGATGGGACATGGCCATTTGCAAAGCTCAAGGTTTACCAGTAGCTCGAGACTAAGCCCCTTATCCCATGATGAACTGCTGGAATTACCCCAGGTCTAGTTTGCCGCGGCACAGATCTCAGTGGTTCCAGTTCACTCGAGCCAATTTTCAACTGAAAAACGTGATTTTCGCAAGTTATTTAATAATTTTTCTTATTATTCATTAGATTAGTCTTAGAGTAGTTTTGGTAGATTTATATAAGTTCCCTTACCCTTCATGTGCTTTTTGAATAGCTTAGTTGTAGTGGCCTCATGTTTGGCCTGGTTGTTTCCTTAACTATATACATATTTAGATATACATATTTAGCTTTGTTGGCCCTTTTTCCTCTGGGCCCATTGTTTAGTGTGTGTGTGTATGTATGTGTGTGTGTGTGTGTGTGTGTGTGTGTGTGTGTGTGTGTGCTTGCAACTACTGGTCTTTGATTATATTGCATTGCATTATTACATAATTGTGTGTGTGTGCGTGCTTTCTGTTGTTCCTGGCAAGAAAACGTGGAAGAAAATGAAAATGCTGCCGGGCTTTTATTTTTATCGTCGCACTGATGTCAGGGAAGAAGGAAGACAAACCGACGCCGACCTAGACTTTGGAATTCGCCGCATCGGTGACCCGCCTGACGGCAGGAGAACCCATCTGTTATGACTGCAGCTGTATTAGCACTCGAACATCTACATTTATGGTAGGTACAAAACTGTACTTTTTTCTAGGCTTGTTAATTTAAGCCTAGGCTTGGTTTGTGATACATAACTAACTGTGACTTTTAGGCTTCATTTAGGCTTGTGTGGCTTTGTTTGTAGTGTTAAGCCTAAAGGAATTTTCTTGAATATGTCTGAGGATCAGGACAAACACCCAAAATCTGGATTCAAGAAATGTCCAGACTGCAGGCAAAAGATGTCCGTGACTGATAGGCATGTTCAGTGCGTATATTGTTTAGGTGCTGTGCATTTGCAGGAGTCCTGCAGTATTTGCCACACCTTTTCCTCGGGGGTATTGTTGGAGAGGAAAAGGAAGCTTGTTGATAGAGGCTTGCTGAAGCATCCTTTTGCTGATGCTTTGAGTGACCAGGATGGGACCAGCAAGTCCTCCAAGTTTTCCAAATCTTCCAGAGACTCCAAGGTTTCTAGAGAATCAAAAAAGTCAAAAACATTGGAGGATTCCCGGACATCGGCTCCACAGCTCTCGGAGCCGAGTTTTCTTTCGGAGCCGGCCCACAGCCCTGGAGTCTGTATCTGAGAGACCTGCATCTCCACTCCTTCAATTGGCACCGTCTGTGCACTCCTCTAGGTCTTCTGTCAGCCTCTCAGAATTGGATATGGACCGATTGGTGCAGAAGCTCTTACGGGCACCAGGCCTTGTTAAATTGTTGTCTGCTCCGACCCTAGCATCGGAACCGAAGACCACCACCCCATATTTGACAGCTTCTCCAAGCCGTACCGGACCTTCGGAGCTGGAGGGGGCTGACCTTTGGAGCCAAGACCTGTTCCGGTGTCATCGGTTCCATCTAGTCTGACGTCCTTGGTGCCGACCGGGGACTCTAGGAGCCAACACTCTCCTGTCGGGTCCGGGGAGGATAGTTACACCGACTTGTCAGTGCCAACTCTTCCTCTTGTGGCCTCGGCTCAGATGAGCTCGGCCCACAGCCTCGGTGCAGGAGGAGCTGGCGGTTCCTTCTGGTCTGCCGACTCCTTGTCATCGGAGCGGTGATGCATTCGAAGCCATGAGGAGAGCCTTGTCCCCAAAGACGTCCTCAACACCAGGTCTGGCCTCTTCTTCCCCCAAAGCGCCTGTGTCTGCTTCTGCCTCCATCGTCCAGGCCAAGCGTAGAGACCCTGAGCCTCGGGTAGCCCCACAGGGTGCCCCTTGCTCTTCCGATACCTCCCCAGAGGCCCCCACTGAGGAGGTCCCCAGTAAGAGATTGTGCAAGAAGAGACACTTGGACTCCCCACAGGAGTCTTTGACATCTAACACTGACTTGGATGTGTCAGTAGGGCCCCCACGATCCCCCTCTGATTATATCTCCTTTGCGGAGATACTCGGGATCCTTAGGCAAACGGGTGATTGGCAGTCCAAAAGCCCGACTGAGGATGAGTCAGTTCTCTTGAAGGCTTTTGGGTCTCAACCTTCCACCTCTTGGGTGTCTCCACCCTTCGATGAGCTCATGCAGCTGGTCTCTCGGAGGGCATGGGAGTCACCGGAGTCCATGGAACCTGTCCCTTGGTGGCCTAATAAGTTCATTTCTGCCCCCGTAGATAAATCCTTTTTGTCCAAAGGAGTCCCTGTTGATGCAATGGTGGTGTCGGCGGCCACCAAAAAGGAAATGTCTGAGACTTCCTTGTCAATCCATCCTCCTAACAGAGAGTCCAGGATCATGGATTGATATGGGAAACGAATGTTTAGTTCAGTGACTTTTACACTCCGATCCCTGAACTAATTGACCCATTTCACCAAACTGCAAAGAGATCTCCTTAAGGAATTGGGATATACTCTTCAGGATACTGTAGCTGCAGGGGCTTCTGACAAAGTTGCCTCCCAGCTTGCTACCCTAAATTCCATTGTGAACTCGTCCATGCGTCTCGTATCACATGCAGCCGATGGGACGAGTAGGGCAGTGGGTACAGGAATTGCTCTAAGATGACATTCCTGGATGCACTTGTGTTCCTTCATGGAGCCCTTTAAGTCTTCATTTGTCAACACCCCTTTTGATGGCTCATCTCTCTTTGGGCCTAAAGTGAAGGAAACTCTGACCAGATGTGAACAGTAGGGAAAGACTCTATTTGCCTTCGGAGTCTGTTTTTCTACCCCTACTCAGCCTTAACCCAAAGGCCAAAGGGGAGGAAAAATGTGGTTCCAAAAAGCCCAAGGAGCCTTTTAGGACACATGTGGTGAACCCCCCTCTAGGGGCAGAGGAGGGGATAATAATGGAAGACGCCGCCCTCGTGGCAGAGGGGGTCCGCAACACCAGGTTGATGGAGATCACGTCTCTGGGTCAACCCTATCAGCGCTCCTGAAAGGAGGCCCGACTGTCCTGCTCTGGAGGCGGTCGGGGGTCGCTTATCTTTGTACCCAGACACCTGGCAAAATGTAACAAATAACAGCTGGATACAAAGTATTATTACTAGAGGGTATTTCATACCGTTCTGCAATCCACCCACCCTCGCAAGGAGAATCCGGGATGTTCCACCCAGTTGCAGGGAACAAGCAACTATAGAGGTCCACAAGTTGCTAGAAAAAAAGTCATCCAGCCAGTCCCAGCAGACCAAGCAGGATCCAGAGCTTACTCAAGATTCTTTTTGGCTCCAAAGAAAACAGGGGACTGGAGACCTATTTTGGACCTCAGCAGACTCAACCAATTTGTGAAGAAAGAGAAGTTCCGGATGGTCACGCTACAGTCTATACTTCCCTTTTTAGGGAGAGACAATTGGGTGTGCTCGATAGATCTCAAGGATGTGTACTACCACATAAAAATGGCCAGGCCATCCAGAGATCATCTGCATTTCTGGCTGGGAGCCAATCATTATAAATTTTGAGCCCTGCCCTTTCGTCTCACTACAGCTCCCAGAGTGTTCAAATGCATGGCAGTGGTCACGGCTCACCTGAGGCATCTAGAATTCCAGGTGTTTCCGTACATAGACATTTGGCTCCTTACCTTGACCAGCAGGCTTCAACTCATTCAGGCAAGGGAATACACTCTGACACACTGCAGTCACTTAGGCATTACAGTCAACTCAGAAAAGTCTGCCTTGTCGCCATCGCAGCATATCGTCTTTATAGGGGCAGAGTTAGACACTTCAACCACCACTCTATGACTACCAATTGAAAGAGTCTTTCGTCTTCGCCAGCATGTCAGCTCATTGGTGTCGAAGGACAGAGCACCAGCTGCAGAAGTTTTAAAAGTATTGGGTTTGATGGCGGCAGCAATCTTGGCCATACCACTAGCAAGGATGCATATGCGGATTCTTCAGTGGCTGCTGTTCACTCGATGGTCTTATCAGGAACTTCCAATGCATCACATGATTTTAATTACGAACTCTTGCAAGAGAGATCTCCAGTGGTGGTTGACGTCTCCATGTAACCATAGGACGCCCCTTTGTACTACCCCCTCCAGTAGCCACTGTGACCACGGACGCTTCCCTGATTGGGTGGGGGGGCGTATTTTAAGGGAAAGACAGCCCAAGGCACATGGACAGATCGAGTCACATCTGCATATCAATGTTCTGGAGATGAGAGCAGTACTAATGGCATTGCAGTACTTTCAGGACTGTCTTCCTCTAGGGACGATTGCAATTCAGACAGACAATATGCCAGTGGTCTGGTATTTGAACAAGCAGTGTGGGACCAAGTCTTACCCCCTTTGCCGAGAGCCCCTCAGTGTGTGGCAGTGGGCTGTCTCCTCCCAGTGCTTTCTGTTGGCAACGCACATCCCAGGAAGATCCAACGTGATAGCAGACAAACTGAGCAGGGCAATCTTGTTGACACACGAGTGGTCCCTCAAACAAGAGATTGCGGACAGGATTTTCCGTAAATGGGACCAGCCTTGCTACGATCTTTTTGCCAGTCATGTCAACACGAAATGCAGAAGCTACTTTGCCCTGATTCCCCCTCCAGGAGAACCCCTGAGAGACGCACTCTTACACAATTGGTCCCCGGGTCTCTTCTGTGCATTTACTCCAATCCCACTAATACCCAGACTAATACAGAAAGCAAAGTCACTGGGAAGGACTGTCATTCTTATAGCCCCTCATTGGCCTCAGCAGATTTGGTTCCAATTTCTTCATCATCTCTTGGAGGATCCATGGATTCTGGACCCAGTTCCGGACCTTCTGACACATCCGTCGGGGGACCTCCATCCTTCCTTGCAGTCACTGAAGCTAACAGCTTGGCTGCTCCAGTTCCCCTCATAGCCAGGATT
Organism: Protopterus annectens; assembly: GCF_019279795.1. NCBI lineage: Eukaryota > Metazoa > Chordata > Ceratodontiformes > Protopteridae > Protopterus > Protopterus annectens. The sequence continues at coordinate 1,356,257,677 of NC_056745.1, forward strand.
CATAACCTTTCTAATGAGCCAAGGCAGGTCCTCTTGTCTTCCCATAAGCCGTCCACCAGAAGATTATATCTTAGTAAGTGGAAGAGATTCTCCATATGGGCCTCTAAGGAGAACATTGATCCTTATCAAGTCCCCTTGACATCCATATTAGAATTCTTGACTATGATCTTTAATAAAGGAGCTGCAGCCGCTACAGTTCGGGTCCAATTGGCTGCTATATCTAACTTTCATCTCTGAGTTGACGGGCTAAACATTGTCCCACAAGTCCAAGGCCTTTCTCAAAGGAACCTTTTACATGAGGCCTCCAGTGAAAACTCCTCATTCTCCCTGGAATCTAAACTTTATGCTATCTTGTGTAATGCTTCGCCCGTTTGAACCAGCATCATCTTGTGATCTCAAATTTTTATCATGGAAAACCTTATTTCTGGTGGCTATTACTTCTGCCCGCAGTGTGTCAGAACTTCAAGTCTTCTCTTATCTGCCCTCCTTATTTGATTTTTCATGCTGATAGAGTATCTCTTAGGACAAACCCCTCCTTTTTGCCCAAAATTTGTTCAGAATCTAATATCAACCAAGTCATTGAGTTGCCAGTCTTTTTCCCTAACCATTCCAATAAACTTAAGTATATGCTGCACAAACTTGATGTTCACAGACAGCTGTTATTTGGACAGAACAAAAGATGTTAGAAAATCGGAGCTCTTTGTGTCTTTCACTGAAGCCAGAAAAGGTAGAACAGTGGCTAAAACAATGCTTTCAAAATGGCTTTCTGAGTGTATCACCTTTGTTTATTCAGCTGCTAATATGCCCTTACTACACAAGATTAAAGCTCATTCTACCAGAGCAGATTCTACGTCTGCATTCCAAGCCAAATTGCCCCTTGATAACATTTGTGCTGCAGTCACTTGGTTTAAACCTCATACTTTTGTCACTCATTACAAGGTTGATAAGGCCTCCAGGGAGGACTTCCTTTGGGTCTACGGTCCTGAAGAATGTACTCCCATGAGCCACCCAAGATTGAGGGTGCTATGGACGCTACCCATCAGTAATAAACGTCAAGATTGAACAACTTCACATTAAAAAGTTATGTACTCACCATAACGTTCCATGTGGGTTGTTCCATCACGCCTTCATTCTTGCGTCCCTCTGTCCATCGCCCACCTGGCTGACAGTTGACCTAGAGATTGGTCGCATCCTGGTTACTCAGTTATTCTTCCTCTCTATGGGAAGGTAGTTCTCTTACGTGGATATAGTGCAAACAAGATCTGAGGTAATTCCAGCAGTGCATCATGGGATAAGGGGCTAGGTCTCGAGCTACTGGTAAACCTTGAGCTTTGCAAACGCCAGTGTCTGAGCTGATGGATCAGCTCCGAACCCATCAGTAAAGAATGAAGGCGAGATGGAACAACTCGCATGGAACCTTATGGTGAGTACATAACTTAATATTATACACTCTAATATACATTAGATATGATTACATAGATATGTATTTATAGTTTTGTAGTTAGATAATGTTTATGGTTAGATGGCTATGTGTTGTTTCTTGTCAGTCTAGTTAATTCTTTGTACTTCTCTACCTATGTATATGATTTTAGTTCTTATCAAAGACCTGATGAAGGCTTTATTGCATTAGTTAGCTGAAAGCAGTTTTAGTTAAAAGTCCGTATTTTATGTGTATGTTATGCTTTTCTTAATACCTGATTTGGGAATAGGTATTAATAAATAGAAATAAATAGGTAGTGTTTTCCTTAACTAGGATTTAGTTTGACCTACTCAGTAGTAGCGTGGGGGTGGGTACTTGTGGTTCTAAAATGCACTTTTACAGTCCTGTTTATATTGTTTGCCTTGAATAGGCTAGTTTAAAATTAAACAATACATATGTTTTCCACATCCACTTCTAAGTGTATAAAAGACATGTTTAACATTGTAAAATACTTCTGATTTTTGTTACTGAGGATTGCTTCTCTGTGACGAATAAAGGTTTGTTGCTTTTGGAAAAGGGTTTTCATGATATTTGTGAATTATTTTTACTGAGCTCATCAGTGAAGTTTTAAGACCACTAGTTTCTTTGTTTTTTGTTTGTTTTATTTTTATTTTGTTTTTGTAACACTTGAAACACATTACCATAGCCATTATTTTAATTACAGATAGACATCTGAGGTATGCAGTGCAAAATGACCTCTAAATACCTATAAGTGCTGGATATGGAATGAAAGGGACTGGTGCTTTTGTCATATTTTGAGTTAAGCAGTCCTTAATCTGGCTTTGCAGGACTAGTGGTGATTTGTGTGAAGTAAATTGAAATAGTTGAATGTGGCCACTGTGTTTATGTGAAACAAATGTGAAATACATTAATATGGCCATTTTTTTATCATATTCACGCATCTGAGATCTACATAGCCAATAGTGTGTCTAATTGCTGAGTATGGGGTGCATCTGTGGATGAAAATGACCAGTCCTGCAGCTGTTTGTTCATGTTAAATGGTGATTAATAAGGCTTTTCAGGATTTGTGTGCATTTCTGTGAATCAAGCTGTAGTACTTTACTGTCACTTGAGTGTTTATGTGAAGCCAGCTTGAAACTCATTAGTGTGGCTAGTTTTTTAATCACAGTCAAACATATTTTGTGCATACTGTCAGTACAGTGGCTGTAATTGCTGGATGCAGGGACTGTTTGTACTGCTGCTGTTTACTAATATTCATCATTTTGGCTTTGCATTACTAATAAGTGGTATGTGTGTGAAGCAAGTTTGAATACTTTGCTGTGTCTGCATTATTTTAGCTTTGCATTATTAATGTGTATTTGTGGGAAGCAAGTTTGAATGCTTTACTTTGATTACCTTTTCTGTGAAATTCAAAACCCATTGCAATTGCCGTATGTTCTTCGTGTTTCACTGTTGCATTTATCACACTTGGGTTATCTGCCTGCAGGTAGCCCTCAGTCGGCCTGAATACCCGAGACTTAGTATTTCTGCTTCGGTTGCTGTAGCTCCAGGACTGACGTCAGGTCATCAGGGGTATAAAAACAGGCAGCCGACGCCATTACATTAGTCTTTCTTGCCGAGAAGCCTAAAGCAGAAGCAGTTCCCACGAGTGCCAGTAGGTCGCTACCTGAGATTTTGTTTCCGAATTGAATCATCCTGAAGTCTTCTAAAGCTAAGTACCCCGTTGGGGATCCTTTTTTCTTGCTATAACCGATGTCAGAAAAAGTTAATTGTCTCGCCTGTGGAAAGCAAATACCACACTGAGATTTACATTCTTACTGCGTCACCTGTTTAGGCCCAGACCACGACGTACATCGCGCCTGAACTATTCGTCGCCAGGCCCTTATTGTCGCTAAATACTTTTGTTCTCTATCTCCATATTCCGAAATGGCTTCGGTAAGCCATCCGACTACCAATCTTCCGAAAAATCATAAGGATAAAAACAGAGACAGACCGCACAGGTCTTTTGGTCAAACCCTACATACCTTAAAAGAGCACTTCCATTGGGAATGCCAGAATTATCCTAAGACACTCAGAGAATTTTTAGATTTGCCACAGCATAGACCTTTAGCTGTCCTGCCTGTTCTGGATGTTGTGGATGATGATTTTATGGAATCCAGTCTAATTCCTTATACTTTTCCCCCCTACTCCAAGGAAACCAGACAGGTACCACAGAGTCCCTGACTCTCACAAATTCATTTTCAGAAATCCTACTGCTGGCCCAGAGGTAATTTCCCAGGGGCTAAAGGTATAAAAGCAACCACAGCCAAGAATACCACTCCTTTGGACAGGGATTCTCGAACTTTAGACAGATGGGATAAAAAAAGTATACACCTCTCCAACTCTCGCCATTAGGGCATTGAATTGCCAGTTTCACATGCTGAAATACTAGCAACATATTATGGAACTTATTAAACAAAAATTATCTACCTTTACAGACTGTGCAGAAAATAAAGAATTACAGGAGCTTATGCATTCTGCAAGCCAAGTCAGCAAACATACTTTGCAATGTGGCTTTAATGCCCTGGAAGCATCTTACAGGGCAGCAGTCACTGGTTCTGTACTGAGAAGGCATGCTTGGATTAAGGAACAGACCTTGCCAGACTATGTCAAATCAAAATTACTAGACGCTCCTTTGAACAAGGACAATTTGTTTGGCACCAAAGCAGAAGAGGTTCTAAAAAAGATGGAAGAAAACGCTAAGTCTATGCAGACAGTCAAAGATTTTTTGCAGGTGCAGCCTCCAAGATTCAGTAGGCATTGCCCCTTGAAACATTGGTCCTTTCCAGCCCCTTCAACGGCATCTCAACCTAAACCAAGGGGAAACAGACTCCCTCCCCCAAATTCCAGTCTCAGGGTATGCCGAGATCTAAACAATGGAGTACCTCCACTTCTAAAACAGGGAGTGCTAAGCCACCCCCTTGTGGAAAGAATTCACAATGACTTCTCAACTCCACTCCTCACCTCTGCCCAAGTGCTTGTGCCCCTAGGAGGAAAACTTGCCCATCATGCAAAAAACTGGACCTCCATCACCAAAGAGCAATGGGTCCTCAACATTGTATCCTGGGGTACATATTTTACTTCCACTCACTGCCAACCCCAAAAGGGTTCCCAGACCTTCCTCCAAGCCAGTGTGCAGAGACACAAAAGCCAGTACAATCCCTGCTCTCCATAAGGGTTATTCAACCTGTTCCTGCAGAACAGATAGGTCAAGGGTTTTATTCCAGACTTTTCCTGGTACCCAGAAAAGATGGCACTTGGCACCCAATCCTAGATCTCTCAATTCTAAACACCTTCCTGGTGGTACCAAAATTCAAAATGCTCACCCTTCAGCAGCTTCTTCCTGTGCTGACCAAAGATGCCTGGTTAGCCACCCTAGATCTAAAAGAAGCCTGTCTGCACATCCCTATTAGGGACTCATGCAGAAAATTCCTACATTTCGGGGTAGGATATATGCATTATCAGTTCTCTACACTTTTCTTTGGCTTATCCACTGCTCCCAGAGTCTTCACAAAATGCCTGGCTCCAGCCATTGCCTATTGCAGACAGAAAATTTCAAATTTACCCTTACTTGGACGATTGCTTGATTCAGATGGACAGTCATGAAATGCTGTTACAGCACCTGACATTTGTAAAGAACCTTCTAACCTCCCTAGTGTACACTAACAACGAAAAGAAATCAAAACTAGTCCCCAGTCAAAAGATTGTATTCCTGGGAGCAAGCTTGGACACAGCATCCCAGATGGCATTCCTTACTCCAGAAAAGCAAGCCTATCTAACAGATTACTTTGCTCAAAACAGCCTTACTTCTGGCCATCACTTCAGCTAGAACAGTGAGTTACAAGAACTCAAGGCTGTGGAACCCTTCATTATTTTTCATGCTGACAAGGTTTCCCTCAGGACTAACCCTTTCTTTATGTCTAAAGTGGTGTCCAATGTAGCTCTAAACCAATCTATCCATTTGCCCATCTTCTTTCCTAATCATCAGAATAAAGGGGAAAGGATCCTGCACTCCTTAGATGTGCACAGGCAGCTCAAATTCTACCTTGATAGGACTAAGACCTTCAGAAAATCTGACCAGTTACTAGTCTGTTTTGCACCAGGGGCAGAGGGCAAGGCCATTTCACAACAAACCATTTCCAAATGGATAGCACACTGTATCCATTTCTGCTACAAACACCATGGGAAACCAACCCCTCAGGGGGTCAGAACGCATTCCACTAGGGCAACTTCTACCTTTACAGCATTCCTCAGGGGAGTCCCTACCCGGGACATTCTGGAAGCTGCTACCTGGAGTTCTGTTCACACCTTCATCAAACATTATCATCTGCCTATCTTTTTCCAAATCCAGGGCAGGTTTTGCAGCAGCAGTCCTGCAGAGCATACTAGCCAGCCCCAACTCTTCTTGACTGCCTCCACCCATTCTTCAGTTTTTGGAATCAACCCAAGTGTGATGACTGCAACAGTGAAACACGAAGAACATAGTACGGTTGTATACACTTACCATAAATGTAGATGTTAGAGTGTATTCACTGTTGCAGTCCTGGTTTCCCACCCTCCAGCCCCCTTGTCTTTCTTTCTCTCTCCTCTCTGTCTATTACTCGCACCTTTCAGGGCTAGTGGTATTTACTTTTTACTGGTGGTGTTTTTCCCACCATGACTTAGCTCCCTTCTGGGAGGATCCTGACATTTGGGGCAAGAAAAACTGATGTAATGGTGTCGGCTGCCTGTTTTTATATCCCTGACAACCTGACGTCAGTCTTGGAGCAACAGCAACTGATGCAAAAATACTAAGTCTCTGTTATTCGGGCCGACTGAGGGCTTACCTGCAGGCAGATAACCCAAGTGTGATGACTGCAACAGTGAATATACTCTACCATCTACATTGATGGTAAGTGTACACAACTGTACTTTTTTATTACAGTGAGGCATCTTAGGTTTACAGAGTCAGTGGATAGGCTGTTATTGTTGGGTGAAGGGTTGGATGAAAGATGCAAGAAGAGTGAATTTTTGTGCAAAAAAATTTATACTACATTGGCTATTTTTTAAAATTTAGTCAGACATACAAGATGTACTGTGTAAAAGAACACAGGGATGTTCTTCGTGTTTCACTGTTGCAGTCATTATATTTGGGTAATCTGCTGGCAGGTTGCCCTCAGTCAGCCAGAATATCAAAGTCTTTGGTCCTGCGTCAGTTGCTGTCTCTTCCATGACGTCAGGTCGTCAGGGGTATAAAACATGCAGCCGACGACATTTTCTTCAGTCTTTCTTGCCGCACAGTGCCCGAAGCAGAAGCAGTTCGCAAGTGCAGGTCAGCCGACTCCTGAAATTTTCTCATTCGAGTTTCAGAACTGAAGTCTTCAATTAAAGCTAAGTACCCCGTTGGGGAAACTTTTTGTTGCTCCTTACCGATGTCAGTAAAAGTTAATAATCACATTACTTGTGGGAAGCAAATACCTCATAAGGATTTTCATTTGTACTGTATTCCTTGCTTAGGCCCAGATCATAACGTGCCTTGCTGTCAGTTTTGTGCTAGATTTAACCAACGCAGTATTAAGCGTCAGTATATCTTTGCTTCAAACTATTTTGGAAACAGATTTAATTACCCTGAAATGTCGTCGGATAGCAATCCAACTACCAGAGTTCACAAAAAACGCAAAGAAAAGGACAGAGACAGACCGTCTAGGTCCAAAACCAACGACGAAACTTCTCCTAAGCCAGTCGCCGATTCACCGGCACTCAGTGAGGCGCTTTCGCAGCCCCTGATACCTGCTACTTTTGAGTGGCAGGCCTCTACTGAGACCCATGTGGAGTCCAGTAGGCCGCAAGATTCTCAGAGTATTGTACCCGCGGATGTCTCTCCTTCAGATGGGTCCAGAGCCGCTGAGCAGGCATCGGCTTCTGAGGATGTTTTCAGGCCTCAACATTTCTATATAAAACCGACGCCAGCTTCAAAAACGAAAACAACTTCTAAGGCTAAAAAAATTATGCATGAGCCACGTGCTCAGGCCCCTATGCCTAAAAAACAGATTATCAAAATGGCTGAGGACTTAATTACCTTGATCAGGGGTTCCCAACCCCCCCCCCCCGATAAGAGGCCTAGGCAAGACACTGATTATGAATCTTCAGATCAGGTTTCTATTTCTTCTGATTCCTCTTCTGATCAGTAATTTTCTATACCAGCCTATGTGGATTCAGATGCAGAAGAATCCATCCCATCTGCATCTCCTCCTGAAGATTATTCTTTTGGAGAAACCTTGCATACTTTAAGGGAACATTTTCATTGGGAGAGTCAGGATTTCTCAGAATCAAAAAAGAGGCTTAGGGATTTCCTTCTTCCTCAGCATAGGCCTTTGACTATACCTCCTGTATTGGACATTATAGATTGTGTTTTCGGAATCTAGCATGTCTCCTGATTCCCTACCTCCGGCTCCTAGTAAGCCAGACAGATATTACAGGGTTCCTGACTCCCACAAATTTTTATTCAAAAATCGTGCTGCTGACCCTGAAACTATCTCACAGGGTCCCAAAGGTGTAAAGGCCCCTTCAGCCAAGAGTCCCTACCCCCTCTGATAGATTCCAGGGCGCTGGATAGATGGGAAAAGAAGGTTTATACGTCTGCAACCTTGGCAATTAGGGCCTTAAACTGCCAGTTTCATATGCTTAAATATCAACAGCATGTTATGGGATTATTGAAACAGAAAATGATGTTGATTTCTGAATGTGTGGAAAACAAAGAATTACATGAATTATTGCATGCAGCAGAACAGGTTGGAAAGCGTACTTTGCAATGTGGTTTTGATTCCTTGGAGGCATCTTGCAGGGCCACATTTACTGGATCTGTGATTAGAAGGCATGCCTGGCTCAAGGAGCAAAATCTGCCTGATCATGTTAAAGCTAAATTTGTTGGATGCACCTTTACAGCATAATACTCTGGTAGTAAGGCAGAAGAGGTTTTAAAGAAAGTGGAAGACAAAGCTAAATCAATGCAAAAACTGTAAAAGATTTCTTACAAGTGCAGCCACCCAGATTCAGTAGACACTGGCCTACAAAAAATAGGTCCTTTCCTGTGTCCAACAGAGCCTCACAAGGCAAATCCAGGCACTCAAAAGGCTCTAGATACCAATTACAGGGTTCTTACAGGTCAAAGCAATGGGGTGCCTCTACCTCCAAATCTGGAGGAAACAAAGCACAATCCTACAGTAAGCAGTGTCAATGACTTCCCTCTGCCATCACCAAGCACTTATCTTTTGGCAGCCCCCTTGTGGGGAAAATTAGCACTTCATGCTCAAAATTGGCAGTTAATAACCTAGGACAAGTGGGTATTAAACGTAGTATCTCAGGGATACAGATTTCATTTCCATACCTTGCCAATTCCAAATGGTTGGTCAGATCTGCCACAGAATCAATGGGCAGAGGCACAGAAACAAGTTACGTCCCTCATGGATATGGGGGCTATTCAACCAGAACAGGAAAAAGAGCAAGGGTTTTATTCAAGACTGTTCCTGGTACCCAGAAAAGACTATGCCTGGTGTCCAGTACTGGATTTATTGATTTTTGAACACATTCTTGGACATCCCAAAATTCAAAATGCTGACTTTACAACAGCTTCTACCCATGCTGGGCAAGAACGCTTGGTTAGTGACTCTAGACTTAAGAGGCATACCTGCATATCCCAATAAGGGAATCGTGCAGAAGATACCTCCGTTTCAAGGCTGGTTTCATGCATTGCCAATTCTCTGCACTGCCCTTTGGCTTATCTACTGTGCCCAGGGTCTTTACAAAGTGCCTGGCACGAGTAATTGCATTTTGCGGACAAAGAAGCATACAAATCTATCCTTACTTGGACAACTGTGTCATTCAAGCAGAAAACAAGGACATTCTTTTTCAACATCTGGCGTTTGTAAAAAGGCTTCTAACATGCCTAGGGTACACAGTAAACGAAAAGAATTCACAACTGGTACCCTCTCAAAAAATTACATTCCTGGGTGCAAACTTGAATACAACTGCCCAGATGGCTTACCTTACGCCAGACAAACAAAGGCAACTGACTATTTACTCCAAACAGATGGCAACAAAAACCCAGTTATCTGCAAGACAAATTTTGCAGGCTTTGGGGTTCATGGCATCCTGCATTCTACTAATTCCATATATGAGGAAACTACAGTGGTATCTAAAAATTTATGGAGTCAACATTATCACAGTCTGGAAACAATGATCCCTCTCATTCCCTGCCTACAACAGGAGTTTCTTTGGTGGGCAGAGACATGTCACCAGAACATGGGACGGTCTTTCACTCTACCCCCTGCCACCCAAATCCTAACTACAGATGCATCAGACTATGCTTGGGGAGCCCACATGGTGGGGAGATGCATTCAGGGCATATGGAGCCCAAAACAAATGCATCTACATATCAACCAGAAGGAGATGTTAGCTGTTCAGAATGCCCTGACAACCTTCAAGGATTTACTTCATCCAGGACAACTATTGATAAAGACGGACAACACCATGGTTATGTGGTACAAAAACAAGCAGGGGGGTGCATATTCCTACCCCCTTTGCAGACTAGCCATGGCATTGTGGGACACATCCCTGACTTAACAAGTACATCTTCAAGCTCAATTCCTGCCAGGAAAACAAAATACTCTGGCAGACAATCTAAGTAGAAATCTTATGGACCCTCACGAGTGGAAACTGGACCCACAAGTCTTCAGCATGATAACAGAGAAATGGGGGAGTCCAGACATAGATCTATTTGCCTCTCCCCAAAATCATCAACTGGACAGATTCTGCACAATGACTTATCACAGACAAGCATGGAAAATGGATGCCCTATCCTTCAGTTGGAAAAACCTATCAGTCTACGCCTTTCCTCCTCTGCCTCTTCTCCCCAAGGTCTTACTAAAGGTCAGACAGGAAAAAACAGAAATTATCCTAATTGCCATGGACTGGCCTCGCCAGCACTGGTGCCCAATACTAAGGAATATATCTCAACTCCCTCCTTGGTACTTGCCTCAAATACCTCATCTACTGTCTCAGCAGAGCAATCAAATTCTGCACAATCAGCTCCAAACTCTGAACCTGGCAGCGTGGCTGATCATGTAATTATTCAAACACCACCTCTCAGTAAATCTGTGATGGATGTCACTTTGGAAGCCAGAAGGCCTAGTACTAGAAAATCTTATGCTGATAAATGGAAGAGATTTTGTGCTTGGAACCAAGCACAAGGAACGGACACAGCAAAGCCAAATATTCCTCATATTTTACAATGCTTGACCGAGATACTTGACAAGGGCCTATCTTTTTCATCAATAAAAATCCATGCCTCTGCCATCTCGGCTCATTACAACACAGAGCCTCCCATATTTTCTCATCCTCTGCTAAAACAGTATCTTATAGGGGCCAAAAATTTAAAGCCTCTCAGAAGGTCACCAACTCCTGCAAGGGACCTCAATTTTGTGCTAGAAAAGCTCACCCTGCCTCCTTTTGAACCAGCAGCTACTGCGGATATAAAGTTTTTATCTTGGAAAACAGCTTTCCTTCTGGCAATCACTTCAGCAAGAAGGGTTTCAGAACTACAGGCCCTCATGGCTATGGAGCCTTTTATTGCATTTCATCTAGACAGGGTGTCCCTCAGGACCAATCCTTCCTTTATGCCTAAGGTGGTATCCAATGTGGCTCTTAACCAAACTATTCACCTGCCAACTTTTTACCCAAATCCGCAGAACAAGGGGGGAGCGGATTCTGCATTCCTTGGACGTACACATACAGCTAAGATTCTACTTAAACAGGACCGAATCTCTAAGAAAGTCTGAGCAACTACTGGTGGCATTTGCTGCAAGATCAGAGGGGAAGGTTATTTCAAAGCAGACTGTTTCAAAGTGGATAAGCCACTGCATTCGTTTCTGCTACTTGCATCATGGTAAACCGGTGCCCAAGGAAATCGGGTCACATTCCACCAGGGCTGCATCTACCTCAGCAGCTTTTCTCAGAGGAGTTCCAACCAAAGACATTCTAGAAGCTGCTACTTGGAGCTCTGTTCATACATTTACAAAGCATTATCATTTGCCTCTCTCTAAGTCCAGGGCAGGCTTTGCCACTGCAGTTCTGCAGGGCCTTATAGCCGCTCCTAATGCTATTTAGCTCCATCCTCCCATCCATAGCTTTGGGATTCTACCCAAATGTAATGACTGAAACAGTGAAACATGAAGAACATAGTACAGTTGTGTACACTTACCATAAATATAGATGTTCGAGTGTATTCACTGTTGCAGTCCGGGTTACCCACCCGCCATCCCCCTTTTTTCTAGAACTTCTCTTTCCATCACTATATTCTACAGCCTTTGTGGTGTATTTGCATGTTAAGTTGTCAATCTCGCCTTCATTCTTGCTGGATGGGTTCGGAGCCGATCCTCGGCTCCGACTCGGCACTTGCTTTAGCTCGAGAACTCCTTTTACCAGCTCGAGGCAACCCTATATCCCATGATGCAAGGCGGAACTACCTCAGATCTCGTTTGCCGCTTAGCGAAAGAGGTCTCCTTTGCCAGCTGAGGTAAGTTTTTTCTTAGTCAAGTAAGAAAAAGTGTAGTTAGGGGTTTATTTTCCCTGTTAGTGTTAGTGTAGTCTGTAATTAGTTACAGCCCACCCTATTCCCTATTTTTCAACCTTTTTATAAACTTTTTATAAGTTTTGTCTAAAGTAGTTTAGTCAGGCCTAGTCCCTTTCTGTTATCCCTTCCTGTGTGCTTGTGTAAGGGATTAATTTGTGTGTTTGTTGGGACTGTTTGTGTTCTATCCTTCTAGGATGTCTAAAGAAGGCAAGGTTCAGGCCTCAAGAAGTGTGACCAGTGCTGTCAGAAAATGTCTCTGACAGACGGTCACACTTCTTGTGTTTATTGCCTGGGGCCTTTGCACCTGCAGGACTCCTGTGCGTTGTGTCATGCTTTTAGCCAGAGAGTCCTGCAGGAAAGGAGGAACAAACTAATCCTCCGAGGTTTACTTAAACCTGAAGGTTCTCCTCCTAAATCAGGGTCAGGAAAACCTCTGAAGCCACCAAGGTTCAGGCTACAGTGTCCAAGCCTCCTCCGGTGGCTCCGGCTCCGGAGCCGATATCGGCCCGCTGGAGTCGATACTTCTTCTACTGGTAGTGGGTTGGTGCCTGCGGCTCGATACCCTGACTACTGTGGCCTTGTCGGCTCCGGCTGGAGCCGACTTTATCCAGCATCGGAGCCGAAATCCTCGGCTCCATCTGGAGTTCTAGGGACTTCGGCTCCGATGGCTTCGACCCGAAGAGATCTCGGTCCCTCTATTATGAGTATCCATTCGGCTCCGGGATCTCCTCTTTTGTCGGAGCGGAGCCATCGGAGCCAATCTTGAGATCTTCCAGGCTGTCTGACCACGACTTGGAGGGTGGTAAGCAGGCTGTTGAAGTCTCAGGCACTGGCCCAAATGCTCCATAGCCCGTCTCAACAGACTTCGCTATAGCCCCAATTCTTGAACTTCCTCCTCCGACTCCACACCAGAGTTCGGCGGAGCTTCTTGGGACAGCGACTGTTTCGATGCGGAGCCGATACATCCTTCGCTCCGCTGCCCTCGGCCGATCTCCTCCTTGAGACCTTCCTTGGAGGGATCCGGTCGCCGGGTTTCCACTGTCGGCTCCGAGGGGCTAGTGGCATCGGACCCTTGTCCGATCCCGCTCTCCCTCTCGGGCTTCGCTGGTAAGCTCGGCGCGACATCGACCTCGAGCCTTCTCTCTCCTTGGAGCCGACCATTCCTCTTTCTTGAGCGGTGTGTTCCGGTCTCCCGGGAGAGGAGCCTTTGAGGTGATGAGGAGTGTCCTGGCCTCTGAGCCTGGTCAAATGTCTATCCCTCTAGCTCCTCCCTCATCAGTGCCTGCAGATGCCTCTTGCCAGCCTCTTGCTCTCAGGCCCAGGGATCCATCGCCCCAGGTTTCCCACTGGGAATTTCCTCCTCTTCCGAGGTTTCTCCTGACCCTGCAGGGGAACCCCTCGGAAGAGGACGTGTAAGAGGAAACACACAGACTCCCTGAGTCTACTACATCTGATACCGACTTAGATGAGTCGGAGGGTTCCCACGGTCCCCTCTGAGGATGTCTCCTTTTCAGACATCCTTGAGCTCCTCAAACAGAGGGGAATTGGCCTCCATTGACCCCTCCGAGGATGAGTCTGTATACCTGGAGGCTTTTGGATCCCGACCTCCACCTCCTGGGTGTCTCCGCCTTCGACCCACTCATGCAGGTAGTGGCTCGAAGTGCATGCTCCAGATTCTGTGGAACCTGTCCCCAGGAGACCATCCAAGTTCATTACAGCCCTGGATAAACAGTTCCTTTCCAAAGGTGTCTCTGTGGATGCTATGGTGGTGGCTGACCCACTAGGAAGGAACTGGCGGATCCTTCAGTACCTGTCCATCCTCCTAATAAGGATTCTAGGACCATGGACAGGTATGGAAAGCGGATGTTTTCTTCAGCGACCTTTGCTATGCGTTCGCTGAATTACCTTTGTCACTTCACCAGGCTTCAACGAGATATTCTCAAAGAACTGGGTGAAGTAGTCCAGGATCCTTCTGCTGCTGGGGCTCAGGAAAAGATTGCCTCACAGCTTGCTATCCTGAATTCCATATCTAACTCCTCTATGCGGCTCATATCTTATGCAGCCGATGGAGTTGCTCTTAGATGCCAAGCCTGGATGCGGCTGTGTAATTTTGCGGACCCCTTTAAGGCGTCCTTCACTAATACCCCCTTTGACGGTTCGGCTTTGTTCGGGCCTCAAGTGAAGGATACCTTGACCAGGTGTGAGCAGGACGGTAAGACTCTTTCTGCCGTTGGAGTCCAGTTTTCCACTCCTTCTAGACCATATCCCAAGGGTCAGAAAGGGGGGAAGATGTGGTTCCGTAAAGCCCAAGGAGCTACACCGACACACGTGGTCAGTTTACCCCAGAGGCAGAGGGGGTAACAATAGACGCCCCTAGAGGCAGGGGGTCCTCAGAACCAGGGCAACAGGAGTCTCTTCCTGAGAAGCCCTTTCAGCATCCCTGAGGTGTTGCCCGACTGTCCACCCTTGAGGCAGTCGGGGAAGGATTTCACTGTACCCAGTAGCCTGGCAATCCCTATCTCAAGAGAAGTGGGTACAGTCGATTATATCCGAGGGTTACATGATCCCTTCGAAGGTTTCCACTCTACAATCCCTTCCAGACATCTCACCCGGTCAAAGGGATTTGGCAAAACAGGAGGTTTCAAAACTCCTAGAAAAAGAGCTCCAGACAGTGCCGGCAGACCAAGTAGGATCCGCCTACTCAAGATTCTTTTTGGTCCCCAAAAGGACGAGAGAGTGGAGTCCAATATTAGACCCCTGCAAGCTGAAGAGATTTGTCAAAAGGCAAGATTCGGATGGTCACGCTTCAGTCCATTCTGCCCTTTCTGGGCAAGGACAACTGGATGTGCTCTATAGACCTTCAGGATGCGTACTATCACATAAAGATTCACAGGCGCTCCAGGAGGTTTCTCCGCTGGCTAGGGACCAGTCATTACCAATTCAGAGCCCTGCCCTTTGGCCTCACTTCAGCCCCCAGAGTGTTTACCAAATGCATGGCAGTGGTCACAGCTCACCTGAGACGCCGAGGATTCCAGGTGTTTCCTTATTTGGACGACTGGCTCTCTCCGCCACCACCAAGTGTCAGCTTCTTCAGTCCAGAGACTACACCCTACAGCTTTGCAAGAATCTGGGAATTTCAGTAAATTTCAGAAAATCTTCTCTGCTGCCTTGCCAATCTATCACCTTTATAGGCAGAGTTAAATACCGTCAAAATGTTAGCCAGACTAACAGATCAAAGAATTCTGGACATCCAAAAATTTGTTCGGCTTCTGTTACAAAGCAAAAGATCAAAGCCAGGTTTGTCCTGAAAGTTCTAGGTCTAATGGCTGCGGCCATTGTTCTTCTACCACTGGCTCGCCACATGCGTCTCCTACAGTGGATGCTTTTCACAGTGGTCATATCACGATCTTCCGATGAGACACGAGATCTTAGTGACACAGTCTTGCAGGGCTCATCTGGGCTGGTGGATATCCTCCCTCTTCTTCATCAGGGCCAACCCTTTGTTCCCCTCCTCCAGTTGCCACAGTCACCACGGATGCCTCCCTGATCGGGTGGGGGCATTATCAGGGCAGGATGGTCCACGGACGTGGCAACCCATAGAATACCATCTGCACATAAATGTCCTGGAGATGAGAGCAGTGCTTTTAACGTTGCAAGCCCTCGACGACTTTCTTCCCACGGGGACTATTGCATTACAGACGGACAACATGTCCGTGGTCTGGTACATCAACAAACAGGGCGGAACCAGGTCCTATCCCTTATGTCGAGAAGCTCTCAGACTTTGGCAATGGGCGATCTCTTCTCAGCGGTTTCTGATAGCAACGCACATCCCGGCAGGTCCAACCTATTGGCGGACAGGCTAAGCAGATCTATTCTGATGCCTCACGAGTGGTCTCTCAATCAATCTGTAGCGGATCAGATTTTTCTGAAGTGGGGCACTCCTTGTTGCGATCTTTTCGCTACCCCTCAAAACAACAAGTGCCCAGACTATTTCACTCTATTTCCCTTCCAGGCCAACCCCTGAGAGACTCTCTAACCCAGGATTGGCCGGACTTCTTTATGCTTTTCCTCCTTTTCGATTGATTCCGCGAGTCATTCAGAAAGCCACCGTTTTGAGAGCCAAATTGATCCTCATTGCTCCTTTTGGCCTCGACAGATTTGGTTTCCGTCTCTGCATCGTCACCTTCTGGTGCAGCCCTGGCATCTGGACCCAGTTCGGATCTTTGATCCACCAGTCGGGTCAGCAGCACCGGGCCGTTCATTCTCTCAACCTCACTGCTTGGTTGCTCCACTTCCTTCCCTAGCCAGGCTACCAATGATTTCTGACTCAGTCAGAGACATTTTAGTGTCTTCTTTGAAGTCGGCCACTAGGGCTATATATGCTAGCAAGTGGCGGTTTTCATTTGGGCAAACTCCAGAAATATTGATCCTTTTACTGCTCCTGTACATTCTGTTTTAGATTTCCTAGCGGAGGTTTTTCATTGGATCCTTGTCATCTACAGTCAAAGTACAACTGGCTGCCATTTCCAAGTATCATGTTGGCTTGCATGACAATAACATCATGCCTCATAGATTATGCAAGGCCTTTTTGAGAGGAGTTTTCTCCTAAAACCACCTATAAAGCATCCTCCTCCGCAATGGGATCTAAACTTAATGTTAGCATCCTTGATACTACCTCCTTTTGAACCGCCTGCTTCATGTTCTTTGAAGTTATTGACATGGAAAACTATATTTTTACTGGCTGTCACTTCTGCTAGAAGGGTTTCAGATTCAAGCTCTCTGTATTCGTTCACCTTATTTGGTTTTTCATAAGGACAGGGTATCGCTAAGAACTAACCCTTCCTTTCTCCCCAAGGTTGTATCTCAAACCAATATTAACCAATCTATAGAATTACCAGTCTTTTCCTAACTATTCTGACAGAGCTGAACAGAAATTGCATTTTTGGATGTCCATCACAGCTCAGGTACTACTTGCATAGGACTAAACAAATCAGAAAATCGGACCTAAATTCAAAAACCCCGGGCCTAAAACCCCCTTCAGCAGCTTTCCTTCTTCCTGTGCTGACCAAAGATGCCTGGTTAGCCACCCTAGATCTAAAAGAAGCCTGTCTGCACATCCCTATTAGGGACTCATGCAGAAAATTCCTACATTTCGGGGTAGGATATATGCATTATCAGTTCTCTACACTTTTCTTTGGCTTATCCACTGCTCCCAGAGTCTTCACAAAATGCCTGGCTCCAGCCATTGCCTATTGCAGACAGTAGTAAATTTCAAAAATTTACCCTTACTTGGGATCGATTGCCTGATTCAGATGGACAGTCATGAAATGCTGTTACAGCACCTGACATTTGTAAAGAACCTTCTAACCTCCCTAGAATACTATCAACGAAAAAGTGAAATCAAAACCTAGTCCCCAGTCAAAGATTGTATTCCTGGGAGCAAGCTTGGACACAGCATCCCAGATGGCATTCCTTACTCCAGAAAAGCAAGCCTGTCTAACAGGTTACTTTGCTCAAATGGCCACCAGAACTCAGCTATCCACAAGGAAAATCCTGCAGGCCCTAGGGTTCATGGCCTCTTGCATTCTACTAATTCCATATGCCAGATTGCATATGAGGAAACTTCAGTGATACTTAGTCTTTGGTGCCACCATTCTCAGGATCTGGTGTCAATCATACCTTGTCTAAGGACAGAATTTCTTTGGTGGGCAGCAGCATGCAACAACAACAAGGGACTTCCCTTTACTCAACCCCACATCGCCCAGACCCTAACCAGAGATGCATCACACTATGCCTGGGGGGCATCTGGACGGCAAATGCATTCAGAGCCACTGGAGCCCAAGTCAAATTCAGCTGCACATCAACCAAAAAGAGATGTTAGCTGTTCATCACGCTCTGAAATCTTTCAGATCCCTACTCTCACCAGGACCCCTGCTAATAAACGCAGACAAACACCACAGTTATGTGGTACATCAACAAGCAGGGGGGAACCCACTCTTACCTCCTCTGCAGACTAGCCATGGCCCTGTGGAACACGGCCTCGGACATGCATATTCATTTGCAAGCTCAATTCCTGCCTGGCAAGCAAAACTCTCTGGCAGATGACTTGAGCAGAAATCTCCTAGACCCACACGAGTGGCAATTAGACCCCAGCACTTTCACCATTCTAACCCAGAAGTGGGGGACACCGGAGGTGGATCTTTTTGCCTCCCCCTACAATCACCAACTCAGCAAATACTGCACCAGGGCACCTCACAGCAGGGCCTGGAAAGTGAATGCCCTTTCTTTCCAGTGGGTAAGCCTCAGTCTTTGCATTTCCCCCTCTGCCTTTGCTCACAAGAATATTACTCAAGATAAGACAGAACAAACAGAGGGCAATCCTGATTGCCCCGAACTGGCCACACCAGCACTGGTACCCCCTCCTGCGCAACCTGTCACCGGTGCCACCATGGCACCTATCCCAGATCCAAACCCTCCTCACTCAGCAGGAGGGACAGATCTTGCATCTGCAGCTGCAAACCCTGAATCTTGCAGCCTGGCTTATTTCTTGAATTCTCCACCAGTGACCAGCCTAAGCAAGCAGGTGCTGGTTGTCCTCCTTGAAGCCAGAAGAACCCAGTACAAGGAAATCTTATGCTGATAAGTGGAAAATGTATTGTTCCTCGAGTCAGTCTAAAGGACAGGACACAGCACTGCCCTCCTTACCTCTTTCTGGATTACCTAGCAGATCTACTCCACAGAGGCCTATCCTTCTCTTCCATTAAGATCCATGCCTCTGCCATCTCAGCTCATTAAAATATTGAGCCACCTCTCTTCTCTCACCCTCTCATCAAACAGTTCTTGAGAGGGGCAAACAACTTAAGGCCACCAAGGAGAGCCCCCACCCCTGCTTGGGACCTTAACTTTGTACTGGAAAAGCTCCCTTTGAGCCTGCAGCATCAGCAGAGTTAAAATTCCTCTCTTGGAAAACAGCCTTACTTCTGGCCATCACTTCAGCTAGAAGAGTGTCTGAGTTACAAGAACTCATGGCTGTGGAACCCTTCATTATTTTTCATGCTGACAAGGTTTCCCTCAGGACTAACCCTTCCTTTATGCCTAAAGTGGTGTCCAATGTAGCTCTAAACCAATCTATCCATTTGCCCATCTTCTTCCCTAATCATCAGAATAAAGGGGAAAGGATCCTGCACTCCTTAGATGTGCACAGGCAGCTCAAATTCTACCTTGCTAGGACTAAGACCTTCAGAAAATCTGGCCAGTTACTAGTCTGTTTTGCACCAGGGGCAGAGGGCAAGGCCATTTCAAAACAAACAATTTCCAAATGGATAGCACACTGTATCCATTTCTGCTACAAACACCATGGGAAACCAACCCCTCAGGGGGTCAGGAAGCATTCCACTAGGGCAACTTCTACCTCTACAGCATTCCTCAGGGGAGTCCCTACCCGGGACATTCTGGAAGCTGCTACCTGGAGTTCTGTTCGCACCTTCAAACATTATCATCTGCCTATCTTTTTCCAAATCCAGGGCAGGTTTTTCAGCAGCAGTCCTGCAGAGCATACTAGCCAGCCCCAACTCTTCTTGACTGCCTCACCCATTCTTCTTCAGTTTTGGAATCAACCCAAGTGTGATGACTGCAACAGTGAAACACAAAGAACATAGTACGGTTGTATACACTTACCATAAATGTAGATGTTAGAGTGTTTTCACTGTTGCAGTCCTGGTTTCCCAAATCTCCAGCCCCATTGTCTTTCTTTCTCTCTCCTCTCTGTCTATTACCTGCTTTCTTTCAGGGCTAGTGGTATTTACTTTTTTTTTACTGGTGGTGTTTTTCCCACCGTGACTTAGCTCCCTTCTGGGGGCTCCTCGATATTTGCCCCAGGGCAAGAAAACTGATGTAATGGTGTCGGCTGCCTGTTTTATACCTCCCTGACAACCTGGCGTCAGTCTTGGAGCAACAGCAACTGATGCAAAAATACTAAGTCTCTGTTATTACTTCGGGCCGACTGAGGGCTTACCTGCAGGCAGATAACCCAAGTGTGATGACTGCAACAGTGAATATACTCGAACATCTACATTGATGGTAAGTGTACACAACTGTACTTTTTTATTACAGTGAGGCATCTTAGGTTTACAGAGTCAGTGGATAGGCTGTTATTGTTGGGTGAAGGGTTGGATGAAAGATGCAAAAAGAGTGAATTTTTGTGCAAAAAAATTTATACTACATTGGCTATTTTTTAAAATTTAGTCAGACATACAAGATGTACTGTGTAAAAGAACACAGGGATGTTCTTCGTGTTTCACTGTTGCAGTCATTATATTTGGGTAATCTGCTGGCAGGTTGCCCTCAGTCGGCCGGAATATCAAAGTCTTCGGTCCTGCGTCGGTTGCTATCTCTTCCATGACGTAAGGTCGTCAGGGGTATAAAACATGCAGCCGACGCCATTTTCTTCAGTCTTTCTTGCCGCACAGTGCCCGAAGCAGAAGCAGTTCGCAAGTGCAGGTCGGCCGACTGCTGAAATTTTCTCATTCGAGTTTCAGAACTGAAGTCTTCAATTAAAGCTAAGTACCCCATTGGGGAAACTTTTTGTTGCTCCTTACCGATGTCAGTAAAAGTTAATAATCACATTACTTGTGGGAAGCAAATACCTCATAAGGATTTTCATTTGTATTGTATTCCTTGCCTAGGCCCAGATCATAATGTGTCTTGCTGTCAGTTTTGTGCTAGATTTAACCAATGCAGTATTAAGCGTCGGTATATCTTTGCTTCAAACTATTTTGGAAACAGATTTAATTACCCTGAAATGTCGTCGGATAGCAATCAGACTACCAGAGTTCACAAAAAAATGCAAAGAAAAGGACAGAGACAGACCGTCTAGGTCCAAAACCAATGACGAAGCTTCTCCTAAGCCAGTCGCCGGTTCGCCGGCACTCAGTGAGGCGCTTTCGCAGCCCCTGATACCTGCTACTTTTGAGTGGCAGGCCTCTACCGAGACCCATGTGGAGTCCAGTATGCCGCGAGATTCTCAGAGTATTGTACCTGCGGATGTCTCTCCCTCAGATGGGTCCGGAGCCGCTGAGCAGGCACCGGCTTCTGAGGATGTTTTCAGGCCTCAACATTTCTATATAAAACCGACGCCAGCTTCAAAAACGAAGACAACTTCTAAGGCTAAAAAAAATTATGCATGAGACCACGTGCTCAGGCCCTATGCCTAAAAACAGATTATCAAAATGGCTGGAGGACTTAATTACCTTGATCAGGGGTTTGATAAGAGGCCTAGGCAGGACACTGATTATGAATCTTCAGATCAGGTTTCTATTTCTTCTGATTCCTCTTCTGATCAGTAATTTTCTATACCAGCCTATGTGGATTCAGATGCAGAAGAATCCATCCCATCTGCATCTCCTCCTGAAGATTATTCTTTTGGAGAAACCTTGCATACTTTAAGGGAACATTTTCATTGTTAGAGTCAGGATTTCTCGGGATCAAAAAAGAGGCTTAGGGATTTCCTTCTTCCTCAGCATAGGCCTTTGACTATACATCCTGTATTAGACATTGTAGATGATGTGTTTTCGGAATCTAGCATGTCTCCTGATTCCCTACCTCCGGCTCCTAGTAAGCCAGACAGATGTTACAGGGTTCCTGACTCCCACAAATTTTTATTCAAAAATCCTGCTGCTGACCCTGAAACTATCTCACAGGGTCCCAAAGGTGTAAAGGCCCCTTCAGCCAAGAGTCCCTACCCCCTCTGATAGATTCCAGGGCGCTGGATAGATGGGGAAAGAAGGTTTATACGTCTGCAACCTTGGCAATTAGGGCCTTAAACTGCCAGTTTCATATGCTTAAATATCAACAGCATGTTATGGGATTATTGAAACAGAAAATGATGTTGATTTCTGAATGTGTGGAAAACAAAGAATTACAGGAATTATTGCATGCAGCAGAACAGGTTGGAAAGCATACTTTGCAATGTGGTTTTGATTCCTTGGAGGCATCTTGCAGGGCCACATTTACTGGATCTGTGATTAGAAGGCATGCCTGGCTCAAGGAGCAATATCTGCCTGATCATGTTAAAGCTAAATTTGTTGGATGCACCTTTACAGCATAATACTCTGGTAGTAAGGCAGAAGAGGTTTTAAAGAAAGTGGAAGACAAAGCTAAATCAATGCAAAAACTGTAAAAGATTTCTTACAAGTGCAGCCACCCAGATTCAGTAGACACTGGCCTACAAAAAATAGGTCCTTTCCTGTGTCCAACAGAGCCTCCTGAAAGGCAAATCCAGGCACTCAAAAGGCTCTAGATACCAATTACAGGGTTCTTACAGGTCAAAGCAATGGGTGCCTCTACCTCCAAATCTGGAGGAAACAAAGCACAATCTACAGTAAGCAGTGTCAATGACTTCCCTCTGCCATCACCAAGCACTTATCTTTGGCAGCCCCCTTGTGGGGAAAATTAGCACTTCATGCTCAAAATTGGCAGTTAATAACCCAGGACAAGTGGGTATTAAACGTAGTATCCCAGGGATACAGATTTCATTTCCATACCTTGCCAATTCCAAATGGTTGGTCAGATCTGCCACAGAATCAATGGGCAGAGGCACAGAAACAAGTTACGTCCCTCATGGATATGGGGGCTATTCAACCAGAACAGGAAAAAGAGCAAGGGTTTTATTCAAGGCTGTTCCTGGTACCCAGAAAAGACTATGCCTGGTGTCCAGTACTGGATTTATCGATTTTTGAACACATTCTTGGACATCCCAAAATTCAAAATGCTGACTTTACAACAGCTTCTACCCATGCTGGGCAAGAACGCTTGGTTAGTGACTCTAGACTTAAAAGAGGCATACCTGCATATCCTAATAAGGGAATCGTGCAGAAGATACCTCCGTTTCAAGGCTGGTTTCATGCATTGCCAATTCTCTGCACTGTCCTTTGGCTTATCTACTGCGCCCAGGGTCTTTACAAAGTGCCTGGCACCAGTAATTGCATTTTGCGGGCAAAGCAGCATACAAATCTATCCTTACTTGGACAACTGTGTCATTTAAGCAGAAAACAAGGACATTCTTTTTCAACATCTGGCATTTGTAAAAAGGCTTCTAACATGCCTAGGGTACACAGTAAACAAAAAAAATTCACAACTGGTACCCTCTCAAAAAATTACATTCCTTGGTGCAAGCTTGAATACAACTGCCCAGATGGCTTACCTTACGCCAGACAAACAAAGGCAACTGACTATTTACTCCAAACAGATGGCAACAAAAACCCAGTTATCTGCAAGACAAATTTTGCAGGCTTTGGGGTTCATGGCATCCTGCATTCTACTAATTCCATATATGAGGAAACTACAGTGGTATCTAAAAATTTATGGAGTCAACATTATCACAGTCTGGAAACAATGATCCTTCTCATTCCCTGCCTACAACAGGAGTTTCTTTGGTGGGCAAAGACCAGAACATGGGACGGTCTTTCACTCTACCCCCTGCCACCCAAATCCTAACTACAGATGCATCAGACTATGCTTGGGGAGCCCACATGGTGGGGACATGCATTCAGGGCATATGGAGCCCAAAACAAATGCATCTACATATCAACCAGAAGGAGATGTTAGCTGTTCAGAATGCCCTGACAACCTTCAAGGATTTACTTCATCCAGGACAACTATTGATAAAGACTGACAACACCATGGTTATGTGGTACATAAACAAGCAGGGGGATACATATTCCTACCCCCTTTGCAGACTAGCCATGGCATTGTGGGACACAGCCCTGACTTACATCTTCAAGCCCAATTCCTGCCAGGAAAACAAAATACTCTGGCAGACGATCTAAGCAGAAATCTTATGGACCCTCACGAGTGGAAACTGGACCCACAAGTCTTCAGCATGATAACAGAGAAATGGGGGAGTCCAGACATAGAGCTATTTGCCTCTCCCCAAAATCGTCAACTGGACAGATTCTGCACAAGGACTTATCACAGACAAGCATGGAAAGTGGATGCTCTATCCTTCAGTTGGAAAAACCTATCAGTCTACGCCTTTCCTCCTCTGCCTCTTCTCCCCATGGTCTTACTAAAGGTCAGACAGGAAAAGCAAAAACCAAAAATGATCCTAATTGCCATGGACTGGCCTCGCCAGCACTGATACCCAATTCTAAGGAATATATCTCAACTCCCTCCTTGGTACTTGCCTCAAATACCTCATCTACTGTCTCAGCAGAGCAATCAAATTCTGCACAATCAGCTCCAAACTCTGAACCTGGCAGCGTGGCTGATCATGTAATTATTCAAACACCACCTCTCAGTAAATCTGTGATAGATGTCATTTTGGAAACCAGAAGGCCTAGTACTAGAAAATCTTAATGGAAGAGATTCTGTGCTTGGAACCAAGCACAAGGAACGGACACAGCAAAGCCAAATATTCCTCATATTTTACAATACTTGACCGAGATGCTTGACAAGGGCCTATCTTTTTCATCAATAAAAATCCATGCCTCTGCCATCTTTGCTCATTACAACACAGAGCCTCCCATCTTTTCTCATCCTCTGCTAAAACAGTATCTTAGAGGGGCCAAAAATTTAAGGCCTCCCAGAAGATCACCAACTCCTGCAAGGGACCTCAATTTTGTGCTAGAAAAGCTCACCTTGCCTCCTTTTGAACCAGCAGCTACTGCGGATATAAAGTTTTTATCTTGGAAAACAGCTTTCCTTCTGGCAATCACTTCAACAAGAAGGGTTTCAGAACTACAGGCCCTCATGGCTGTGGAGCCTTTTATTGCATTTCATCCAGACGGTGTCCCTCAGGACCAATCCTTCCTTTATGCCTAAGGTGGTATCCAGTGTGGCTCTTAACCAAACTATTCACCTGCCAACTTTTTACCCAAATCCACAGAACAAGGGGGGAGCGGATTCTGCATTCCTTGGACGTACACATACAGCTAAGATTCTACTTAAACAGGACCAAATCTCTAAAAAAGTCTGAGCAACTACTGGTGGCATTTGCTGCAAGATCAGAGGGGAAGGCTATTTCAAAGCAGACTGTTTCAAAGTGGATAAGCCACTGCATTCGCTTCTGCTACTTGCATCATGGTAAACCGGTGCCCAAGGAAATCTGGTCACATTCCACCAGGGCTGCATCTACCTCAGCAGCTTTTCTCAGAGGAGTTACAACCAAAGACATTCTAGAAGCTGCTACTTGGAGCTCTGTTCATACATTTACAAAGCATTATCATTTGCCTCTCTCTAAGTCCAGGACAGGCTTTGCCACTGCAGTTCTGCAGGGCCTTATAGCCGCTCCTAATGCTATTTAGCTCCATCCTCCCATCCATAGCTTTGGGATTCTACCCAAATGTAATGACTGAAACAGTGAAACACGAAGAACATAGTACAGTTGTGTACACTTACCATAAATGTAGATGTTCGAGTGTATTCACTGTTGCAGTCCGGGTTACCCACCCGCCATCCCCCTTTTTTCTAGAACTTCTCTTTCCATCACTATATTCTACAGCCTTTGTGATGTATTTGCTTTTAGATGAATGTAAAGTTTGTTATTACAATTGCATTTTTATTATATATATATATATATATATATATATTTTTTTTTTTTTTTTTTTTTTTTTGCTCCCTATTTGGGGGGCACCTGACATCTGGGGCAAGAAAAATTGAAGAAAATGGCGTCGGCTGCATGTTTTATACCCCTGACGACCTGACGTCATAGAAGAGGAGACAGCAAACCAACGCAGGACCCAAGACTTTGATATTCAGGCCGACTGAGGGCAACCTGCCAGCAGATTACCCAGATGTAATGACTGCAATAGTGAATACACTCGAACATCTACATTTATGGTAAAAAGTACACAACTGTACTTTTTTGTGAAAGCACCTGATCATTATGCAGTGACACAGCAGGTAGATTTTCCATCTTATAGCATGTTTTTTTTTTTTGTTAATTTCCTTGCTTTGGTTACTTTTGTGTGGAGACTTTATGACCTTCCTGTGTCTATGTGGGTGCTGTGATTCCTCCATCACACTAAATATACCGTATGTAAACTAGTGTTCTTCCACTTTGCTTTACATCAGTGTGCAGTGCAAGAGGGAAGACTGTGTGTATACATGCATGCAAGTGAGTGTGTACCTCTTGTAATAGATCTGGTTTGTCAAGGGCAGTGTCATTTTGTGTACATGTGAAAAAATATAGTCACAGATTATATATATGGATACACATTATTGCATAGCACTTATACATTACTCTTCTGTTTAGTATTAGAAAGTAACAGTTAACAAGTAATACCATTTTTTTTAGAATAAAGCATAAAATGCATTCAGTGCATATAGACCCTCAGAACATTTGGGGCCATGGCCAGTCGCTGCCTGGATAGGGGAACTTGGACATAGGGTAATAAGAGAGCACCAACCTTACTCTCTGTCCTGGGCTGCACCTAGTCAAAAATCTGTCCTACTCAAACTGGTGCACAGAAGGTCAGTGTAGCTTGTTTATGGGTTGGAGGCAGAGAGGTCAGTACTTGAACTTTCTACTTGTGTGAGAACTGGGGCCAGTTTCTTTCTTTAAATTTCCTTACAATCAAAATCAGAGGTATGCACAGAAGCTCACGATAGCTTATGTAGAGGCAGTGTTCTGGAATATATTGTTGGGATCATTATTTTATCATATTCCTCACAGTTTGACATTAGACACCTTTTTCACACAACACTGTAAGTTCAGTTATTTGCATATCAGAATGTCAGACCAATTCATTTTCTTTTGCACATTCTAAACTGATGACCTTCTTGAGATGCAGGCCATTACCAGATGGATATTTTTTCCACTGAATACTTATAATTCATTCCATAAACCTGTTTGAGGAAACATATTCTGTAGAAACAGCAACTTCTGCTTTGTTCTTTAATGGTTTTCATCCTTGGTGTTGCATTTCTGGGAAAGAGCATTGTTGGGGAGCAAATTCATTGTATGACCTTATAGGCCTGTGGTTAACCACCACAACAGTTTAATTGATTATAATTTTACCAGGAAATGGTTGTCATTGCAGAAAAATTGTGATGGCTGCTTTGTATTCAGTGACTGCAGCTTTTATGACTTTGTCTTAGCTGTGTTTGTCTACGGTTATAGTATGGTAGATTAGGCTTATGTTTAGAACAGGTCCTAATTTCAGGAAGGCAAATTATGTTGGCTGGAGACTTTGTATTACATATCATGTTCTACTTTATGTTGAGTCCTCACAAATCTCTACTGTCTGCTCTCCAGAAATCATCCAATTCCCTGGTCAAAAGACTGATATCCCAAGAGTAGGCTAGCATTGTATCTCAGCCTAAAGTCCTTCCTTTGGTCTGTATTTGTTGAACAGCTTGGCAGAAGGTGGAATCAGCAGTCTTGAAAAAAAACATTCTTTTGAAGGAAGATTTCTCTTCTTTTTTAATAAGTACTAATGTGACACTGACCTTACCATCGGAGTACTTACTTTCACTAATTCAAAATTTCCACAGGAGAACAGAACTTAGAAAAGAAAATGTGGACAAAGTGTAAACATTTGTCTGGTCATTGATGCCGTTATTCTGAAATGTTCACAGTGTTGAGTTGGCAGGTTTATATATGCAAGACAGTGATTTTCAGCATGGGTTGTGTAGACCCCTAACAATTCTGCAAGAGTCTGCTAAGAAGTTATGTGAGAAATTGAAGCTGATGTTTCTTTCACTGCATTCAAGAAAGAAGTTACCTTAAAGACCATGTACAAAGATTGTTATGCCTGGCACTTGTTAGGCAGTGGTAGTCAGGTGCAGAGTATGCATTACGGTTTCAGAGTGGTTAGAAATCAGTAGAATTATTTTTAAAAACATTTTACATAATCCATTCCGCCTCAGCAGCAGGATGGGAATGCTGCAGGCAGCAGTTATTTTCAGCATCTTTAAGAATCTCTCCTTTAGAGTCAGTCAAAAAACCCTTCCCTAGCTCTCATAATGCACCACACTTCCCCTTCTCGCCAGATTTTGTTCACTGTATTCTTGCCGTCATTAAGAAGTGCTCCTAGGCGTGTGCTTAATGGTTTTAGTAGCTTTTTTCTTTAATCTTCCTGAGTACCTCTAAATTGGGTCTTCTGTCGGGTTAGATCTTTCCAGTTTTCTGTGTTGCCAGCATCATTTGTGGACTTGGTCAAATTCAGTGGCCTTTTCCTCCTTGATCACTCACCATTCTGTCTGTGGCTTTTTTATTAGTGAATGGTTATCAGATTGAGTTGTTGTTGCAGTGTGCCTTGAATTTCTTAGCTTTATGAAAAGAACAATGCAACCAGCCGACTGCAGAGTAGAAAAACAGAAGTAATAAAAGAAAAAAAAAAACTCCGCACTGCTGACAAGGAGTCCAAATTTAGTTTTATAAGCCAACAATTTTGTCAAACAGAAGATGACTTCTAAAAGCAACATTCACATTTGGCTTAAATAACCCTCTTGCAGTCACCTGATAAGTCATATGACCAGTACTTCAAGAACTTAAAACTTCAACTTTTGCACTTAATTTAAAATATATATAATTAACATTTCAATACTTTATCAGTATAGTATTTATATTAAGCAATCGTATGTAGTCACATCGTAACATGTAATGACTTCATCTTTAAAAAATGCTTACTATTTAAAAATCATCTCTGTCTAAATGCTAAAAAACTAAGATTTTGCTATTTACCACCAAAAGAAATACATTTAACAAAGAACATTTCAAAATACTCTCTCTAATCTCCATTAAAATTGAACTAGTAACTAGTACCAAACTATTAGGAGTCATAATAGACGAAAACCTCGTTCGGCCTGCACATCCAATCCAATATTAATAAAACCCATAAAAAACTAGGGCTTCTGTACAGGCACAACAGGTTTCTCTCCTTACCAACCAAACAAGCTTTAGCCCTCTCCTATCTTCATTAACCTATGGTGAACCTTTGTTAATTAATCTACAGTCTTCCCTGAAACTCAAACTAGAATCTTGCTACAAAAAGAATGCCAAATTTGCCACAGGCAGCCCTCATGCCTCCCATCACTGTAGCGCATTAAGAAAACTACAATGGCTAGAATTCCCCCATTACCTGTTACTCTTGCAGCTATCCACTTCACATAAATTTGTCTGTAAGCCACAAGACTACCCTGACCTCATCTCCTTACTTGCCCTCAACTCCCCTCTCAGGCCACTACATTCAGAATACCAACATTTGCTCCAAATCCATAAACCAAACTACCTGCAGGTAAACTAGTATACTCTTGGACCATGGCCAAATCCTGGCATAACCTCCCTTCCTTTGTTCACAGTTAACAACATCCCTGTAACTTCAGAAACTCCCTACACAATCATCTCCTTTCTAATTGGATGTGTAACTGCACAAAGCCACATCCTACCGCTCATGAAGCCATTACCTAAACTTTTACCTTCATCTGAATTTGCCTAAATTAGGTCTTTTCACCACACTTTTACTGACTGGAAATGTCTATACTGATTCCTTCTGCTGTCAACTAACTTTCCTTTGCAACTACTTCATGACTGAATTTCCACTGGAACTATGTAATTCTACAATAATTATTTGTATTATATTCTCATTTCAATTGCTTGTGTCTTAGAACATGTAACGTCGGACTCCTGTATGTATGGTAGAACCTGCTCATTACAAATTGTTCCATTATTATTATTATTATGCATTTTTGCTTATTATGTTGTACTTCATTGCAATTACTGTATTTTAATATGGTTTCTATATTGCTTCACTGCAGCTATTGTATTTTATTATTGCATTTTGTTACTTGTCTTGGTGCTTTTCTCCCCAGATCTCCACTGAAAATGGGCTCAATGCGGCCCAGTGGACTTTCCCAGTAAACAAATGTCAATAAAGTAAATAAATAAATTAAATATTGAGAAATGCTATTTAAACCTGGCATTTTTCAGCCGCTAAGTTAATTTCCCAATATGCTTTTCTAGCTTTTAAACCAATTTTGTAATCCCCTCCTCTAAAATCCACATGTACCTGTTCTAAAAGTATAAAAACTTTTTAAATGATGAACATGCCTTGAATGCCTAAATAATGGAATTTTTCATTGTGTTTTTACATCCTAATAATTGTATTTAATTATTTTACCTAACTGCCTAGTATTCGTGTATATTAAAATTACATGAACTGCAAAGGGCAATGTAAAACTATTCCTTGTGTTCTACAATTATAATATTCTTTAGCATAAATAAGCTTTTGTATGCTGTAAAATAAAACATAGACCTTCTAAAATGTACATACAAATAGAACAATCCCCACACTTATAAGTACTCTTTCTATTATAAATATGTTGATTTTATAATATCACCTCTACTCAATGTAGTCTTTAAATTCTGTTTTCTTAGAAGAAAAATGGTCAATCTTCTGTAACATTTTAAAGGTCTAAATTACCTAAAATAACCTTCCATTTATTTATTTATTGTAATCCCCTTAATAGAATCAACATCTGCCTAATATCAAGCCTCAATGACACATTTCTATTGCAAATACTCTCATTAGTATGTGTAATAGAATCTGTATTAATACTAATCTCACTATTGGTTTTAGGCATTCGACATGTAGAATATTTATCACAAAAATGCAAGCCTTTAGATAATATTGGAGCAAATTGTTGACCCCTTTCTCTAACTTTGCAACCTACTTTTTTACGCTGTTCGATTGCATAACCTTTCAAAATAAACATACGGTTAAGAAAAAAGCTATTCCAAAAAACTATCATCTGACATAGTTAACTTTGATATCCGTATTATTTGCCCGCTAGGAATATTATTTTTCATAAATGAGGGATATCTATTACTAAAATGAAGGTAATTATTGGCAAACAGTTTCTTCCTGTAAACTATACTATGAAATATCTTAACTGCTTTCACACCAAAACTAACATCTAAAAAAATATTACTACCTTCATTACCTAAAACTTGAAAAAAAATTCTGCTGAATTATTGAGCTTTTCAATAAATAATATTCATTTCAGTGGCCGTACCTTTCCATATGAAAATAAGTCATCTGCAAATTTTCTATAAAACAAAACAGGATTAAAATCCTCAACTCTGGCAAAATAATTATTTTCCACCGTCCTAATACTAGGTTTGCAAAAGAGGGAGCCATACTGGCCCATAGGTGCAGTTCCTTTAATTTGTTGATAATATCTCCTATTAAATAAAATTGTTTTGTATAATAAGCTCCATCAATAAACATATATTATCAATATCTGTATTATCTTAACTAGTATAAGATATGAAGTAACATCTCCAAAAATTGCTTTTTTTTATTCCAGAGAATCACTATAAATAGAGATGTAATCTACATATAAAGAAATACCTTCAGGATCTTGGATTTATGAAGGTGGATAAAGGGAGAGGTTTGGTTTTTATGAAATAGTCTGATTATACTTTTGTCACAGAAAAAATTTATCTAATGCTGAATAATATAAAATTGTGTCCTGACATTTATAATGGTTACAAATATATTCACAACATATTGAATGATTTATTATTTAAATGTATTACAGAAGAAGTTAATTTTTGAAAGTCTTTTTACCTAGGTTAAAGGTACTGTATGGTATCTCTAAAATTCACAAAGAAATTTTACCAACCCTCTTTAGACCTATTTTGTCAGCATCAGGTTTGATTACTGAAGGTATTTATTTATTGCAAATTACATTTTAAGTCCAGTAATGCAGAAACTACCTTCACATATCAAGGATTCTTGGGATTTTTTTAGATCAGTTAAGAAGTTTACTCTAGATGTAGTATCTTTGTTTTTTAATCTGAAGATATTTGCTGTTTGACAGATGAAAGAGTTGGCTTATTAAACTAAATTTGGGCTTCCTGTCAGCATTGATGAGTTCTTTGTTTTATTAATTTCTTAACTTTTTGACATATAGACTTATATGCAAGTGGTTGGTTAAGGATGGACAAGGAAAAGGTGTCAGGATTAAGAAATATATCAAATATGGATATAAAATTCCTTGTCAAGATACTTATGCTTAGTGTGTCTGGAGGTGGAACACATTATGGCTAATGGTGATGTATGTAAAAATGGTCCTAGGACTCTGAAGGGAGGAAAAAGGCAAGTTAATATTGAAAGCATTTTTGCCCAGGGATTCTGTGGCTAGTTCTAAAAACAAGAAAGATAAAATAAGTGCAGATGTTTCCATTTCTGTTAGAGATGCAGAAACTTTATTCCCTGCTGTTGAAATCCCCCAAGGAGGATATTTCTTCTCCAGAGGTTATTGAGTAAACTAGTGGTACTGCTAATGAGAAATCTAGTGTTACCATTCAGTCATCTGCACACGCTTCTCTGCTGATAAGGTCGTAGTGTATGAAGAACAGCCTTATAGAAACAGACTGAGTAGTTTTTCTTTTGAAAAGAAGCTCTCCACATACTTAGAATCAAGATAGGTCCATATTTTCCGTAAGGTCCCTCTGCTTTCCCCTCAATGTATGTTGCCCAGCAAGATGATGAAGGCATTGAGCAAGGCACTAGTTGAGTTGGGAGTCCTCTATTCCTTCTGAATCCATAGGGCAACAAGAGAAGGTACACCTAACTTATTCCTCTGTCTGTCCTTTGCCAGGCCTGTTCTTGGCAGTGGGCATATTGGAGCTGATTAATTTCCCACTGACATTGGCATCGGCGCTGAGCCTAACTTTGTCATCAGTGCTGACACTCCTTTCTGCGCAGGTGACTTATGTACTGAGTTTCTTGGTGCAGAGTCAGTAGGGACCAGGGAGTCTGTGCTGGTTAATCAGTACCACCCTCAACTGTGATGCTTATGGGGCCATTGTTGAAGTTGACCACTTTGATGTTTGAGTCTTAAGTACGAAAGCTGTCCTCAGTGCTGACATCATATCTTTGTACCTACATTCTAGCTTCTGGCATCTTCTACACCCCAATTATCATTCCCAAGACCATTATTGTCAATAATTAAGAATTTGAGGTGTAGAACATTGAGCTGATAGATGCCCCTCTGAAGTCAGAACATCATCTCCATCACTGGACACTCTTCTGTCTGGTGTCTTGGCCCCATTATCATTGTCCCAGAAAGTCAGAGGGGCTGAAAACTGCTGCAAGGATAGATGATTCTGATTCAAATACAGTGGATATAAAAAGTGTATACACTCCTGTTAAAATGCCAATTTTTTTGTGGTATAAAAAAATGAGACCACAATAAATCATTTCAAAACTTTTCCCACCTTTAATGTGACCTGTAACCTGTACAATAAGCTGGTTGCATAAGTATGCACACCCTTAAACTAATACTTTGTTGAAGCACCCTTTGATTTAATTTCAACATTCAGTCCTCTTGGGTACACACCTGCCATCAATTAAAGAGACTCTGATTAACCCCAAATAAAGTTCAGCTGTCCTAGTAAAATTTTCCTGACATTTAATCAGTTGCCTGCTACAGCAAAAGCCATGGTTTGCAGAGAGCTTACAAAGTATCAAAGGGATCTCATTGTTGAAAGGTATCAGTCAGGAGAAGGGTACAAAAAAATTTCCACAGCATTGGATATACCATGGAACACGGTAAAGATAGTCATCAAAAAGTAGAGAAAATATGGGACAACAGTGATGCTGCAAGAACTGGATGTCCCTCCAAAATTGATGAAAAAATGACAAAAACTGGTCAGGGAGGCTGCCAAGAGACGTACAGCAACACTGAAGGAGCTGCAGGAATTTCTGGCAAGTACTGGTTGTGTACTACATGTGACATCATTCTCCCGTATTCTCCGTATGTCTGGGCTGAGGGGTAGGGTTGCAAGACGGATGCCTTTTCTTACACAGGCTAAAATTTACAAAACAACACATCAAGTCTCCCAAAAGCATGTGGGAAAATGTGTTATGGTCTGATGAGACCAAGGTTGAACTTTTTGGCCACAATTCCAAAAGGTACATTTGGCGCAAAAACAACACTTTGCATCACCAAAAGAACACCATCCCCACTGTGAAGCATGGCGTTGGCAGTATCATGCTTTGGGGTTGTTTTTCTTCAGCTGGAACTGGGGCTTAAGTTAAGTTGGAGGGAATTATGAACAGTTCTAAATACCAGTCACTTTTGGCCCAAAACATTTAGGCATCTGCTAGAAAGCTAAAGATGAAGAGGAATTACACATTTCAACACGACATTGACCGCAAGCATACATCCAAATCAACAAAAGAATGGCGTCACCAGAAGAAAATTAAAGTTTAGGAATGGCCCAGACCTAAATCCAATAGAAAGTCTGTGAGGTGACCTGAAGAGGGCTGTGCACAAGAGATCCCCTCGCAATCTGACAGATTTGGAGCGCTTATGCAAGGAAGAGTGGGCAAATATTGCCACGTCAAGGTGTGCCATGCTGATAGACTCCTACCCAAGAAGACTGAATGCTGTAATTAAATCAAAAGGTGCTTCAACAAATTATTAGTTTAAGGGTGTGCCCACTTATGCAACCAGCTTATTGTATGTTTTTTATTTTTTGTATTTTTCCCCCTAACAGATTTGTTTGTTTTTCAATTGAATTGTACAGGTTTTAGGTCACATTAAAGGTGGGAACATTTTGGAATTATTTATTGTGGTCTCATTTTTTGTATATCACAAAAACCTGGCATTTTAACAGGGGTGTGTAAACTTTTTATATCCACTGTAGGTCTAACTATTTCCGAATAGTTACAGTGCAGTCAATGTTTCCCTGTAAAGAAAGATTGGATATGCTCTGTGGATGTTTAGGATGTTTACCTGCACATAAAGTTGGCCAGGACACCCAGGAGGTTCCTCTTCAGGGTAGAGGCTAGTCATTACCAGTTTAGAGTCCTCCCATTTGATTTCACCACTGCTTCCTAGTTCTTTACCAAATATATGATGGGTCTTGCAGCTCATCACAGGCTAAAGGAGAAGACTTTTTCCCTTATCTGTAAGATTCACTTACAGTAGCCTTAACAAGCGAGTCACACTTAGAGGGAAGGCAGCACCTACTCCCTTTAGTTCTTGTCCTTGGGAATATTGGTATATTGATAAACACTGCAAAGTTGCAGATGGAGCCATCGTAAGCACAGTTATTCATCAGCTACCACTTGGTCTCAAAGTCTTGCATTGCCAGTCTTCTGTACAGAGTTTTGCAGCTTCACTCCAGACTTCACCATCTCTTAACTTCCCCAGCAGTAGTGGCTACCTCCTGCTTCAAGATTGTCGATCTCATGGCAGTGACAATTTTCTGAGTCATTTTTGCCAGATCTCACATGAGGGTGGTTCTTAAGTGGGCACTAAGATGTAGGTTCAGTGTCCCACAGAACACGAATTTCACAAGTTTGTTTTTTGTGTCTGCTGTGGTGGACTTTTTTCAGACAACCTATCTCAAGGTAGTGGGTTTATCCTTTCCCAAGTGTGAAGGTCATCACAGATGCTTCTACCCTGGGATGAGGGGCATTGTTAAGGTCAGACATCAGAGAGATTTTGTCATTCCTTGTGTGTTGAGTTGCAATACAACAAGCTTGTCTTGAATTCTTGTTACTGGATGCAAGTTGGAAAACAGTCCTACACCATCTGGAAAGTGACTCTTTTTAGGTTCATAGGTAAGTATTAGGCTAGTTGCCCTTGTGAGCCATTTTAAGCCTAGCTAGTTTTCCTCAAATGTGAGAATCAAGCTCTGTACCATGTACCTGTTAGATAAAAACACCTTATCCATTATGCCAAGCACTATTACTCATTTATACATTAAGGTCTCTTCGTTGTTTGGGATATACTTTTCTGAGGTGCAAGCCAAAACCAGTGGTCTGTGGCTGACCCAAGTTTGCAGAAGCATGGCCTCAAACTGAATGCCAGGAAATGCATCATTGTCATCCTTGGAGAAATGTCATCCCCACTAATTATCTCATTAATGTATTAAGCATGCAGTCAGTCATGAGGGACTTGGGTACCCAGGTTGATAGCAACCTGACCTTTGACCACCACTTTGCCTCCGTTGTATGGAAGACTTTCTCATGCCCACCTCATAAATAAGGGTATTTCATCCAGGAACAAGGTCATAACATCCCTGTACTCCTCCCTTATCATACCCATTATCGAGTTAAGTGCCCCCTTCAGTATGTACCTTGCCAAGCACATGCAGCAGTTGGAGAGACCACAGAATTTCCTGACCAGGAAAATCCAGGGTCTCAAACACCTGTCCTATACAGATCGGCTAAAAGCCCTGTCCCTCTTCACACAGACTGGTCAGAGGTGACCTGTGTCTGACATACAAGGCCATTTCAGACCCAGCCTTGATGGAGTTGCTGTATATCCATTAGACAAACTCCACTCGCACAACCCACATGCATGCAAGGCCTTAACCTGGTCTGTGACATTAATAGAACTTGTTGGCGGGATAGATTTGTGTCCTAAAGACTCCTCGTTTGTAGAATAGACTCCCTCTCCGTGTCAAGCAGAGTACCTCTAGCCCTTTTTAAGAGAAACCTGGACGACTGAATGAGAAACAGAAAATATACCCCTGGGATCCCACCCGTGTCCCTGTTGGACAGGGGAAACAGGTGCTGACTCTGAGAGAGCATGGGAGAAATTCTTGGCTAGACTTATAAGGTCCTCCGGCCCAATAGTCTGATATCCTATGAACCTATGCTAATGCTGGATAAAAGTCTTATTTTGCACTGTGGAAATTCTGCATCTGAAACTGGCCTAGCTGATTCCTCCTAGTAAGAGATGGGAATAATGGAGTTGTTTCTGGGCTTTAGCTACTGCTAGCTGCTTAACAGTGTTTATTTTAAGTGTCGTGTTTGTCTTTTGTCTTCTCTAAAATCATTGTGTTCCAGGCTCTGCTGTACTGAGCTGTGACATGACAAACTTGCCTTGAACTTTTGATAAATGATTAAGCATAGAGCTTGCCTTCTCCAGTTAACAGTTGCTAATAATAATGATGTAGTTAGCATTGCTACTCCCTGCTGTGTAATTCTCAACAGTGGCTGATTGTTTTAGACTCCCCTATATTATACCTGGCTGATTGCTTTGAACTGTCCTATATAATACTTTTGCTGTGAGTATATCTGCTGTCATTTCTCAACTAGATAGTGCTCTTTGTATTTAAACATCTCGTTGGCACATACTTTGGTGCATTACTTCTAGTTTGCTACACTGTATTTAATTCTGTAATACCCAAGCCTTTTGTTGATGCTTTAATTACATTGTGATGGTATCCACCTGTTGTACTAAATGTCACTAGGAAAATTTTGCCTGTCGTGTTAACACCTTCTTGGAATTAAGTCATCTGTGGCTCGCGGAATCCTTCACTAATAATTTTGTAGTGCATTACAATATTGTGCTGTGGCACCCATGTCTGTTTAGGCACTCTTAGACTGTATTGAATGTTTCTTGGTTTATTGTGTTATGGCATCCATGCCTGTTTTTTAGTCATTCCTTATAAAACTGTAGTTATTGTGCTGTGCTGTACTGTGGTGCATTGTTTTGCACTGTTTTAGTGGTCTCTTGGAATGTTGTTCAGGTCCACTACTACAGACAAATCTCACTCACAAAACTAGTTGCTAGTACTGTACTAAAAAGTGCACCCCAACACTACAAGATAATCACAAAACCATTCTTTGACGAGGTTCTAAAAATGTACTTCAGAAACTCAAAGTTTGCAAAGGAATGATACTGTAATTGTGTGCACGACAGGTAAACCTCAAAAATATGCAAACGCCCATTACATGCGACCAATAGCTTCTTCTACCATGACAAACAGGAGTCACCAGAGTGGTTTGACCAGGCCATGTAGACTACAAGAACAGTCCACCCACCATGGTAATGTACTTGTTATATATGATTTCGTAGTGTGGCTTACTGATGTACCACTCACAAGGCTGAGCAAAGATAGGCTAGCAGTCAGCTGTTTGTTAGGTGCTAGAATTTGCCATATCACTGGAGTGCTCAAGTCTCTACACCCAAGGTTGAGCAACATGGCCAGTTCCCATATGATTGTGAATGACTTGCAGTGTGTTTCCCCTTAGACTATATGAGTAAGGACGTGATTGAGCTGTCTGTGTTAAGTCTGTGATGTTGGAAGGAAACTAGCTGTATTTCTTAAAACCTGTTTATTGGCTTATAATACAAGCAGAAAGATACAACTCAAAGTGGAAAGAGGAGATGACACAGCGTGTGCAATTCAAGAAATAAGCAGAGTGTGTGATTTTGGATGCAGATCCTTAAGGAGAATAACAGCCATACAGAATAGTGCATTCATAAAGTAGCAGAAAGAATTCTAAGAACTAATCCAACACAAGAATAGATAAAGGAGATTCTGCTTAGGGATGACTGGTTGATAAAAATATGCCTGACTTGTATATAAAACTAAAGACTGAAAGCATTTTCACTGCTTGTATCTTATTATCTATGTCCTTAAACATGAGCTTCCAGTTTCTGTATTAACTTTTGTTTAGTTACTTCCCATATATCCTATCCTAAGCTGCCATTATAGCATCCTTTTTAATCCATACTCCTAAATACTTCGGCAATACTGTATTGTAGTACCCCCCCTGTGTTGGACTGGGCAGAAATGGGCCTGGCCTGTGTGCTTGACATGCTAAATGGCTGTGATGTCATATGCAAATGATGCTCAGTTGACTGCCATGCAGATTTGACAGTGACATGCATACACTGGTTGTTGTTTGATACCTATGGAAATCACCCCTATACATGTGATTTGGAAATGCTACTGAGACTGACAGGCTCCACAGGTAAACAAATTAAATGCTGCAGGTGTTAAATGTACGATGTTATGTAGTCCAATCTCTACTACATTCTTACCCGTGGGTTCAGAGCCGAATGTCGGCTCCGACTCTGCCAACTTTTTAGCTCGAAGTCTTTCTGTTGGCTGGGCTAAGATGGTATCCCATGCTGCACTGCTCTCTATCCCCAGATCTCGTTTGCTGCTCGTGTAGCTCGGACGTGGTCTCGCTCTTGGCTGTGGCTAAGTACCCTTTTTCTTCCTTTTCAGAGAAATTTGTTGCAAACAAAAAGCTATTTTAATAGCTATTGTGTGTTCTTGTCTTGTGGAAAAGTTGTGTTTTTGATCGTTTTTTCTGTGGTATCCCGCTAGCTGTTTCCAACGGGCTAGGCCCTTTTTCAGTTAGAGGACCTAGTCTGTCCCCTTGCTTTCCTTGTGTCATAAAAAAAAAAAAGTTTAAATTAGAGGTATTAGTCCTTTCTCCTTTGTGTTTGTGTCTAAGGATCGTTTAACTTAGAGATCTTCTGGTATCTGTTTGTTGTAGGCTTTTTCTCGCCTTGTGACTGTTTGACCATTGGTCCATTTATTCAGTGATTAATTGTCTTTGGTGCTTTATTATTGTTGGTTAACTATGTCCAAAGATACTAAGGAGCACAAGCCCTCAGGCTTCAAGAAATGCTCTATGTGCAGTTATAAAATGTCCAGTACCGATGGACACTCTGTGTATATTGTCTGGGAGCGATTCATCTCCAGGAGTCGTGCAGATGTTCTTCATCTCACATTGCTGCAGTCCTTACACTTGGGTAGTCCGCTGTCCTCGGTCGGCCCGAATATCAAAGTATTAGGCTGACGTCGGTCAAGGCGCTTAAGACTGACATCAGGACGTCAGGGTACAAATGCGCATGACCGACGTCATATCCTCAGTCTTTTTTGCCGCATGGTCCGATGCAGAAGCAGCGTTGCAAGTGCCGCGTTCTGAAATTTTCGAATTCAGAGTTACAGACCGAGTCAAAGTTGGCTAAGTACCCGTTGGGGAATATTTTAGTTTTTCTTGCCTCAGTGGTTTACCGGATGTCAGAAAAGTGAATAACTGTATTTCTTGTGGGAAACAGATACCGCATAGAGATTATCATACTTTGTGTATTCCTTGTTTGGGGCCTGAGCACGACGTTGTTGGGTGTCGCTTTTGTGCTAGGTTCAATAAGCGCACTATTGCGAAGGTTAGATTGTGCCAGGTTGGTCTTGGAAGCGGTGCAATTATAATATGCCGTCGGATGCTCCGACGCCTGCTTCTTCGAAGAAGCGCAAAGACAAAGCAGCTAAACCCAGGCAAGAAGAGTCGTCCGTACCGGACGCCGGTTCTTTAGAGGCGTCAGTGGAACCGGTGGTTCCGCCAGAGGCTTCTCTGGAGTCCCAGGGGGAGACTTTGATATTGCAGGATGTGGCCTCTCAGGAGGCAGGTCAGGCTGAAGGGGCTTCTCAGGTTACTGTACTCCCCTCCCTTCCTAGGGTGGTTAGGCCCTCTCCTCCTGTTTCCAAGGCTTCTCCCAGAGGCAGGCCAGGTTTAGCTTCTGTTGGTGTCACTCCTACTTCATCAGGATCTGTGCCCAAGAAGCACATGCTTAAAATGGCAGAAGATTTAATTACTTTGATTAGAGGTTCTTTGCCCCTCCTGATAAGAGGCCTAGGGTGGAACCAGAGTTGGGGAGTTTTGAGCAGGCTTCGGATGTTTCAGAGTCTTCG
Source organism: Protopterus annectens (assembly GCF_019279795.1). Lineage (NCBI taxonomy): Eukaryota > Metazoa > Chordata > Ceratodontiformes > Protopteridae > Protopterus > Protopterus annectens. The sequence goes on from NC_056745.1 coordinate 1,356,298,231, forward strand.
GCTGAAGACTTGCAGGAGTATTCTCCTTATTCTGATTCTGATGTGGATGATTCTACTCCTTCTGCTTCTCCTCCAGAGGATTTTTCTTTTTCAGAGACTCTTCATTCCATGAGGGAACATTTTAAGTGGGAAGGTCAGGACTTCTCTGATTCCAGGAAAAGGCTTAGGGAATTTTTGCTTTTACCCCAGCATAGGCCTTTGGCTATACCACCTGTTCTGGATGTTGTGGAAGATGTGTTTGCAGAGGCTTCACTTAATCCTGATTCTTTGCCTCCTGCTCCTGTTAAACCGGACAGGTATTACAGGGTGCCTGAAGCTCATAAATATCTTTATAAGAGTCCTAGGGCGGACCCAGAAACTGTTAGTCAGGGACCTAAGGGCGTCAAGGCCTCTGTTGTAAAAAATCCGGTTCCTCCAGATAAAGAGGCCAGAGCTTTGGATAGATGGGGAAAGAAAGTCTATACTTCTTCCACCTTAGCTATGAGGGCTTTGAATTGCCAGTTTCACATGTTGAAATATCAAAACTATCTTCTTTCTCAATTGAAGTCTAAGGTAGATGCTCTGGCGGAAGGAATCGAGTGTAAAGAATTACAAGATTTGGTACATGTTTCTGAACAGGTGGGTAAGCATTCTTTACAATGTGGTTTTGATGCTGTACAGGCCTCGTCTAGGGTGGCTGCCACTGGGTCAGTTCTTCGCAGGCACGCCTGGCTGAGGGATCAGAATTTATCTGACCATGTTAAGACAAGGATTTTAGATGCTCCTTTACAGTCTGATGTGTTGTTTGGTTCACCTGTGGAGGCAGTCTTAAAGAAAATGGAAGACAAGGCTAAGTCTATGCAGGCTGTTAAAGATTTTTTGCAAGTTCAGCCTCCGAAGTTTAGTAGGAATTGGCCTGCTAAGGGGTGGACGTCCTTCTTATGATTCACAGTCTAGGGAAGATCTAGGCGTGGTAGGGGCAGAGCTCAGGGCTCTTTCAGACCTAGAACAGGGAGTTCACCTGCACAGTCTTCGGGTGAGGGCAGGGGCCAGTCCTTTCGTAAACAGGCCCAATGACCTTCCTTTTCAGCTGCCAGAGCCTTCTTGTCTGGCAGCACCTTTGGGAGGAAGGTTGGCACTCTTCAAAGAAAATTGGAGTTTAATTACCCAGGACAGATGGGTATTGGATATCATACACCAAGGTTACAAGTTTTATTTCCATACCTTGCCTCCTTTCAAAGGCATGCCAGACGTTCCTCCTCAGCAAAGAATAGAGGCTCACAAACAAATTTCTCTGCTGCTTCAAATAGGGGCCATACAGCCGGTCCCTCTGCCAGAAGTGGGCCTAGGATTTTATTCTCGCCTGTTCCTAGTACCAAAGAAGGGGAACACGTGGAGACCAATTTTGGATTTATCTATCCTCAACACTTATCTGGACATTCCCAAGTTCAAAATGTTGACGTTACAACCGCTTTTACCTCTGCTGGGCAAAGATCACTGGATGGTGACTCTGGATCTCAAGGAGGCTTACCTTCATGTTCCTATCAGGCTAAGTTGCAGGAAGTATCTGCGTTTTCGAGCTGGGACTTCTCATTATCAGTTCTCTGCATTGCCCTTTGGCTTATCTACTGCGCCCAGAGTGTTCACGAAGGTTCTGGCTCCAGTGATAGCTTTCTTCAGGCTAAAAGGAATACAGATCTATCCTTATTTGGACGATTGCTTGATTCTGGCCCAAGGAAGGGACGAACTTCTTCATCATTTGCAATATGTAATAGCAGTGCTAAGATGCCTGGGGTATTCTGTGAACGAAATAAAGTCCAGTCTAGTACCCTCTCAGGACATGTGCTTTCTGGGTGTGAGACTGAATACAGCATCCCAGATGGCCTTTTTGACCCCGGACAAACAAAAGAATCTTTCCCTTTACTTCCATCAATTGTCTCATCAGTCCAGGCTGACTGCAAGGACAGTCCTTCAAGCCTTGGGGTTCATGGCATCTTGTATTCTGGTGCTTCCCAATGCCAAACTGCATATGAGGAAGCTACAGTGGTATCTCAAAAATGTATGGACACAGCACTGCCAAGATATGGACACTGTCATTCAGATAATACCTTGCATTCAAAGGGAATTTTTGTGGTGGGCTCAGGAATGTCACCTAAACAAGGGACTCTCTGTGACCCGGCCAGAGGCGAGTCAGATTCTAACGACAGATGCCTCAGACAAAGCTTCGGGAGCTCATCAAAATGGAAAGTGGATACAACACACGTGGCCTGCCAGACTACAACATCTACATATCAACTTGAAGGAGATGTTAGCAGTCCAATTGCATTAATAGCTTTCAAGGATTTACTTCTTCCAGGGCAGGTGTTGGTTCTAACAGACAACACAACTGCCATGTGGTACATCAACAAGCAAGGGGAACACATTCTTATCCTCTATGCAGACAAGCAATGATTTTGTGGGAGACTGCTCTCAGTTTACAGCTAAATCTTCAGGCAAGGTTTCTGCCGGAGCACAGAACTCCTTAGCAGATGTGTTGAGCAGACGAATTATGGATCCCCACGAGTGGAAATTGGATCCTCATGTATTTCAGAAATTGACAGTGTCATGGGGAACTCCAGACATAGATCTGTTCGCTTCTCCACTAAACTACCAGCTGCCAAAGTTTTGCACAAAAGGTTTCATCCCACAGCTTGGAAAGTGGATGCTCTTTCTTTCAATTGGAGCAATCTTCATGTGTATGCCTTTCCACCTCTGCCTCTCCTCCCAAAGGTACTCCTAAAGGTCAGACAGGACAAGCCAATGATGATTTTAATAGCTCCAGATTGGCCTCGACAGCACTGGTACCCATTACTGAGAAGTCTGGCAGGAGCCTCCATGGCCTTTGCCTTGATTCCACACCTGCTGTCTCAGGAGAACAGTCATTTACTCAATGTCAAACTTCACTCTCTTCACCTAACAGCCTGGCATATTCTGTTTTAAACCCTGGAGGGTCTCAGCTTCCACAGCAAGTTTTGAATGTTATTTTGGAGGCCAGAAGGCCTAGTACAAGGAAAGTGCACGCAGATAAATGGAAGAGATTTTTATTTTGGAGTGCAGCAAAGGAATTTGATGTTTCTAAGCCTAATTTAAGTGTGGCTCTTCAATATCTTGCTGAGTTACTGGACAAAGGTTTGTCCTTCTCTTCTATTAAGGTTCATGCTGCAGCAATTTCTGCTCACTATGACTGTGACCCACCATTGTTTTCTCATCCTTTGTTTAAGCAATTCCTTAGAGGGGCAAAGAATATAAGACCCCCACGTAGAGCTCCTACTCCTGCTTGGGATCTCAATTTTGTGTTGGAGAAACTCACTCTACAACCTTTTGAGCCTGCAGCTACTGCCGAGTTGAAATATTTATCATGGAAGACTGCTTTTTTGTTGGCCATTACCTCTGCGAGAAGGGTTTCTGAATTACAGGCCCTTATGGCGGTTGAGCCTGCCTTAATTTTCCATAAGGATAGGGTATCTTTACGTACTAATCCTTCCTTTATGCCTAAAGTGGTTTCTAGTGTGGCTTTAAACCAAACTATTCATTTGCCTACTTTTTATGCAAACCCCCAAAATAAAGGGGAAAAGATTTTGCACACCTTGGATATACACAGGCAGTTGCGATATTATTTAAGCAGAACTAAAGGGTTCAGGCAGTCTCAGCAGTTATTTGTTTCATTTGCTTTGGGTTCTCAGGGAAAGCCTGTGTCAAAACAAACTATTTCTAAGTGGATTGGGTTTTGTATTGCTTTCTGTTATTCCCATCATGGTAAGGAGATTCCAGCTGGGATTAGGCCTCATTCCACTAGGGCTACTGCCACTTCTACAGCTTTTTAAGGGGTGGCAACTAAAGATATTTTGGAGGCAGCTACTTGGAGTTCAGTGCATACTTTCTCTAAGCATTACCACCTTCCACTTTACTCTAAATCTAGGGCTGGTTTTGCCACTGCAATTTTACAGGGCATTTTGGCAGCTCCTACTGCTTTATAGTTTTGCCATCCTCCCGTACCTCTGCTTTGGGATTCTACCCAAGTGTAAGGACTGCAGCAATGTGAGATGAAGAATATAGTACAGTTTTGTACCTACCATAAATGTAGATGTTGAAGATCCACATTGCTGCAGTCCAATCCTCCCTCCTTCCCTCTGTAGCTAGAGGCGGTTGTGTGGTTTGGGTTGTGAATATTGTGGATATTGTATATATTGTACATATGATTAGTGCAAGGGTGGTTGGTTGTTTTTTGCTGTCTTTTGGTTTTGACCTTTCTGTTTAGGGTCTTCTGACATCTGGGGCAAGAAAAGACTGAGGATATGACGTCGGTCATGCGCATTTGTACCCTAACGTCCTGATGTCAGTCTTAAGCGCCTTGACCGACGTCAGCCTAATACTTTGATATTCGGGCCGACCGAGGACAGCGGACTACCCAAGTGTAAGGACTGCAGCAATGTGGATCTTCGAACATCTACATTTATGGTAGGTACAAAACTGTACTTTTCTGTTATGCCTTTAGTCCGCCAGTTCTTCAGGAAAGGAAGAATAAATTGATTTTGAAGGGACTTCTGAAGCCCTCCTTCAAGGAGGGTCTGGAGAGTGCTTCCAGCTCTAAGGCTAAATCCTCTAAATCAAAAAAGAGATCTCCGGCTCCGGAGAAAATAGCAAAGTCTGCTTCGACATCCTCGGCTCCATTGTCCTCGGGGCCGCAGGAAGAGTCAGTTGTTATGGAACCTGCTTCGGCTCAAATCTTCTTGGAACCTGTTCGGAGCCGATCGCCTAGCATTAGGCCAGTATCCCCTCCTCGCAGGTCCCCTTCGGAGAGGAGGTCTCAATCTCCTTCTCTATTCTCTAAATCCTCCAGGACCTTATCAGATGTGGACGTCGATAAAGTGGTGCAGACACTCCTTCAGTCACCGGTTCTGGCAAAATTGTTCTCGGCTCCGAGGCCGGTCCCACAACCTGCTTCGTTACTTCCTCCTCTGAGCACACCTCAGGTTTCGGAGCCGGAGTGGTTGGCTCCGTGTGATGTCCCTAGGTCGGTTCCGACAGCCCCTCCTGGCTTATCGGTGCTGACATCCGCTCTGACCCCGTCGACACTGTCCATGGGGTTCAGGACTCAGGATTCTTCGGTCGGACCTGAGGGAGAGGCTTCGGGACACCTCTCGGCTTCTAGTCTTCTTTTTGGTGCTTCGGCACGGGGAAGTTTGACTCCTGTTGTGGCTTCGGAGGCTGGTCGTTCTTCGGACTTGGGGGGACCAGACTTCGAGGCTATGCGGAGCACGCTGGCCAGGTCGTCAGCGGCATCATGCGGGTCGGTCATTCTGCACCTACTACACCGGTGCAGGTCTCTGATCACCATCTGTCTCTAGACAGCGGAGCCCCAAGGCCTTAGGGTACCCCCATGAGTGGTCCCCACATTTCTGAGGGCCCCTCAGAGTTTTTGCCTGAGGAGCCACCCAGAAAGAAGACGTGCAAGAGGAAACACACAGATTCCCAGGATGAGTCTCTCACATCAGACACCGACCTCGAGGAATCATAGGGGTCCCCCAAGTCATCCTCTGAGGATGTTTTTTTTTCTGACATCCTAGAGATTTTGAAACAGAGGTGACTGGCCATCCAAAGTCCCCTCCGAGAAGGAGTCAGTCTTCCTGAAAGCCTTTGCAGAGACTTCTTCCACCGTCCATCCCCCTAACAAGGAGTCTAGGACCATGGACCGGTATAGGAAGCGTACCTTTTCTTCAGCGACCTTTACCTTATGCTCACTGAATTATTTATCACACTTTACACGGCTCCAGAGAGATCTCCTCAAGGAGCTTGGAGATAGTCTCACGGGTAACATTTCTGAGGCGGTGGCCCAGACGGTCAACACTCAGATGTCTACCCTCAATTCCATTGCAAATTCCTCCATGAGGCTAATCTCATATGCAGCCGAAGGAGCAAGTAGGGCAGCAAGTTCAGGAGTTGCTCTTAGGAGGCAGGCCTGGGTGCGCCTTTGTCATTTTGCGGAGGCCTTCAAGTCTTCATTCACCGACGCCCCTTTTGATGGTTCCTCTTTGTTCGGAACCAAGGTGAAAGACACACTCACCAGGTGCGAGCAGGAGGGAAAAACTCTTTCTGCCGTAGGAGTCTGTTTTTCCTTTCCCTCTAGGCCTTATCCCAAGGCCCAGAGGGGTGGCAAAATGTGGTTCAAGAAATCACAGAGGGTTTTTCCTGGTGCACAAGGTGAGTCCCCCTCCAGAGGCAGGGGAGGGGGTGGTTATTCAGGGAGATGCCACCCTAGGGGCAGATGAGGTCCCCGCAACTCGGGAGACCATGATTCCTTTCATGGTTCTCCCTACCACCACTCCTGATGGGAGGCCCGACTGTGCGTTTCCAGAGCCAGTCGAGGGTTGATTCTCGTTATACCCGGAGGCCTAGCAAGACATCACCCAGGACCGATGGGTTCTACGAATAATTTCCAGAGGATATGTCATCCCCTTTTCGTCAAAACCCCCTCCAATCAAGAAAATCCCAGATATTCCACCCAGTCAAAGGGATTACGCAGCTTCAGAAGTTTCAAAGCTGCTAGAAAAAGGAGCCATCCAACATGTCTCCTCAGACCAGATCGGATTAGGGACTTACTCCAGATTCTTTTTGGTGCCGAAAAGGACAGGGCACCTGAGACCCATATTGGATCTCAGCCGTTTGAACACCCACGTGCAAAAGTCCAAGTTCCGAATGGTCACATTGCAGTCTATTCCCCCATTGTTGGGAAAAGAAGTGTGGATGTGCTCCATCGACCTCAAGGATGCTTACTACCACATAAAGATGGACAGGGCATCCAGAAGTCACCACCGCTTCCGGCTGGGAGCCAGTCATTTTCAGTTTCGAGCCCTGCCCTTTGGTCTCACCACAGCCCCCAGGGTGTTTACCAAATGCATGGCAATGGTGACTGCTCACTTGAGACGTCAGGGATTCCAAGCGTTTCCGTATCTGGATGACTGGCTCCTTACTGCCACCTCCAGGCATCTACTACGTCAGACCAGGGACGCTACTATCAATCTATGTCAACAGTTGGGCATCACATTGAACTGGGAAAAATTTGCCCTGTTGCCCTCACAGTGTGTTACTTTTATAGTCGCCGAACTAGACACCGTCCTCATGCAGGCATTTCTACCACAGGAAAGAATCAGAGTCCTACAACAACAAGTTCACACCTTGCTCCCTCTGTGAAGAGCAAAGGCAAGATGGGTCCTCCAACTGTTGGGGACAATGGCTGCTACGATTATGTTAGTCCCTCTGGCAAGGTTACATATGAGGCTCCTTCAGTGGCTTCTCTTTGCCCAGTGGTCTCTTCAGTGTCTTCCACTTTCTCACCCTATTCTACTCACAGACAGGTGCAAACAGGATTTCAGTTGGTGGCTTCGCACCGACAACCTGAATGCAGGAAAGCCCTTCGTTCGTGCGTCCCCAATTGCCACGGTGACCACGGATGCCTCCCAGATGGGGTGGGGGGCATTATCTAGGCAGGACAGTCCAAGGCACGTGGCAAGAGCACGAGATGCATCTGCATATCAATGTCCTGGAGATGAGAGCTGTGCTACTAGTGTTGCAAGCACTTCAGAGTTTTCTTCCTCTCGAAACTATTGCAATCCACTCAGACAATATGTCAGTGGTGTGTTATCTGAACAAGCAGGGAGGAACCAAGTCTTATCCCCTTTGCAGAGAGGCCATACGAGTGTGGCAGTGGGCAGTGTCTTCCCAACATTTTCTGGTGGCAATGCACATTCCGGGAAAGTCCAATGTGATCGCAGACAGGCTAAGCAGAGCTATTCTGATGCCTTACGAGTGGTCCCTGAACTGTCAAGTTGCGGAACAGATCTTCCGCAGGTGGGGTCAGCCTTGCTGCGACCTTTTTGCCAGCCCCCTCAATGCCAAATGCAGCAGCTACTTCACGTTGATCCCCCCTCAGGGGGAGTCACCCAGGGACACTCTAGTCCACGATTGGCCCTCCAGTCTACTATATGCCTTCCCTCCGGTCCCCTTGCTGTCAAAGATTATTCAGAAAGCGCAATCCTTGGGGAAGCAGAATGATTCTGATTGCCCCACACTGAACATGTCAAATTTGGTTCCCCTTTCTCCATCCCTATCTCATGGACACTCCTTGGATTCTGGACCCACAACCAGACTTGCTGACACACGTCAGGGCAGCTCCATCCCTCTCTTCGGACCCTCCGGTTGACAGCCTGGCTACTCCACTTCCGTCATTAGTTAGGCTTCATCTTTTTTCGCCGGAGGTGGTTCATATTTTATCTTCCTCTCATAAGCCCTCGACCAGGAAGATTTATTGCAGCAAATTGAAGAGGTTTTCAATCTGGGCGCATACCAAAAAGATTGCCCCTTACACCGCTCCAATTTCGTCTGTATTGGAGTTCTTGTCTATGCTCTTTAACCAGGGTTCAGTGGCCGCAGCCATTAAAGTCCATTTGGCGGCGATTTCTACCTTTCATGTCAGACGAGCCTAGCCTGATGGCACATAGACTCTGTAAGGCTTTCCTGAAGGGCACTTTACTTCGTCCACCGGTATTGGAACCTGTAATGCCTTGGGACTTGAACTTTGTTGTACAGGGTCTTACTTCACCCCCCTTTGAGCCTGCAGCCACTTGCGATTTAAAATTCTTAACTTGGAAGACTGTCTTTTTAGTAGCCATCACGTCAGCCAGACGCGTTTCGGAGCTTTATGCTTTATCAATCAAACCCCCTTATTTGATTTTTCATAAGGACAGGGTTTCTCTCAGACTAAACCCCTCTTTTCTTCCCAAAGTGGCATCAGTCAGTAACCTTAACCAATCTATTGAATTGCCAGTGTTATTTCCCCAGTTCTCAAACAAGGCAGAATTCAAATTTCATCAATTGGGTGCGCACAGACAATTACGTTTTTATTTGCACAGAATGAAAGACCTCAGAAAATCTGCTCAGTTGTTTGTTTCCTTTTGGGAAAACAGAATTGGGTCTCCTGTCTCCAAAGTCATGTTGTCCAGGTGGATTTCCAGTTGTATTTTGTTCATTTATTCCTCAGGGGGTAAAGATTTACCATTCTGGGTAAAGGCTCACTGTACTCTGTATCTACATCTACAGCCTTTCAGGCCAGATTGTCTATGGATGATATTTGTGCTGCGGCTACTTGGGCATCTCCTCACACCTTTGTTACTCATTACAAGTTGGATGTGGTATCTAGGGGGCAGGTCTTCCTTTGGTTCCACAGTGCTCAGGAGTATTTTCCACTGAGCCTCCCAGGATTTAGGTGCTAGGGACGCTGTCCCACAGGTAAGAATGTAGGCGAGATTGGACTACATAACTTCAAGAAGTTATGTACTCACTGTAATGTTCCATGTATGTAGTCCATCTTGCCTCACATTCTTACTTACCCCCCCCCCTCCTTCCCCTGTCCTGGAGGATCTGGAGGTTAGGTCTGGTTTCAGAGCTCCCTTCATTCTTGGTTTGTTCTTCCTTTCCTTAGGTGGTGTTATGCATGGAGAATGAGTGCTGGGGCTCGCAGTAAACTAGATCTGGGGATAGAGAGCAGTGCAGCATGGGATACCATCTTAGCCCAGCCAATAGAAAGACTTCGAGCTAAAAAAGTTGGCCGAGTCTGAGCCGACATTTGGCTCCGAACCCACGGGGAAGAATGTGAGGCAAGATGGACTACATACATCGAACATTATGGTGAGTACATAACTTCTTGTTCTAAGACATTTCCCTTTGCTTTAAGGGGAATGTCTTAAAACTTACATTTTAAGACCACCCAAATAAACAGTGTTATGACCTGAAAATGTTTATGTAAACTAAATCACAGTGTAAGCTTATAATGAATAAAGTGTTCATGTTTTGCAGGGGGGGGGGTTAGGAAAATAAGAATTTGCCAGTCCCAAAACACTGAAAATGCTTGGCTATACACCATTGTATACAAGTTTGTTGTGGTAGCTGCGTGTGTTTAAGGACTAAATGTATGAGCATTTTTGATATTATATGCGACACAAGCATTTTGTCACTGAACCAATGCACAGTGGATATTCTTTGCAGTATTCTGGAGTTCAGTTATTTTACTGTTTTTACTGAGATTAACAGCCAGCAACATCATACAAAACAACGTGTGAAACAGTTACCGAGTTTATAAAGCATCATAAAAAACACAGTACACACATGTATCAGTCACTTGAGCTCAAGATTTAGTAATCTGCATGTAACACCCATGTATTTCTAACAGTTTTCTTTTCTGTTACTCAAGATAAACAATCAAGTGTTTTTTTTTTCCTGTGCTGTTCCCTTGATGGGGAACTGAATACTGTTCAGGTGATGACTGTAAAATCTCAGAACTGTGTACTAATGTCTCATTGAGGGAGGGGAAAAATGTGCAAGCCTTCTGACTTCCTTCAACCCTTGGTAAACAAATATAAGGTCTTTTGTGGGTGCTGTGTGAATAACATTTTATAAACTGAACTTTCGAAACATTTTCTTTTATTTGTTGGCATTTAAGATGTTTAATAGTTTCTGGGCAAGTTCCAGGTGTAGTCCTCTTTCTTTTGCATTTCTCTTCAGTACTCTTTTATTGTAGTACCCCCCCCTAGCTAACGTGCCGAATACCCGATGAATAATCTTGAGGCCGATGAAGGCATCACAATGAATATTCACTCTACTGTGCATCCACGAGGTACCACGATACAATATTGCCAGTACTTCATTAGTCTTGAACAATATCTTAACATCTTTGAAAATGATGCCATAATATAAGTAAAAGATAACTTTAATAACTAGCTTAGTTATTGGTGTCTTTTCCCAGGAGGTCCAGTGTTTCTTCCATTTCACTCCTGGATGACAAAGTCCCATCTGTTTCACCATAGATGGCACACTGCTATTTCTCCATGACTTCTGAATACTTGCCAAGACATTCTTCACCTTAGAGTGCCTTTTTTTTAAGTTATGTCAATTTGCTTAGTTTACCAGCTTAATAAATCAAAGTTTAAGTCTGGCAAACATCAATGTAATACTGCTTAAGGTAGGAGTCCAAATAAGAAAATGCCTCCCCTCGAGGCCTTCCTAACTCTAGAAAGCATGAATATTCATGTAGTCACTGAAACCTGGGTCTATAGCAATAACATTCCATCATTATCAGATTTTACTGTCTACCACTTGTTTAGGTCTTGTAGAGCAATGTGTGTGTATACACCTTTAAGAAGCTATCCAAGGGCTTAGCTGTTGAGATGCAAGTATGTATATATGCAAGCCCTGTTTGTTAACTAATTTGTTCATATTTAATGATGCTGCTATCCATCCTGATGTGTTTGCATGTCTTAAAGCATCTGAACGAAACCCTAAGCCTTCTTATTGTTTGTGTTAGAGATGAACAAGCGACATGGTGTCAGAGGTGGCATTTCTAAAAAGACATGGTGTCAGAAGAGGCATATCTAAAAGGCTGTGAGGTCAGTAGAAGCATACCAAAGGGGGCATGGAGTCAGAAGTACTTGTTTAGATGCTGGTGGAATATACAGGAGTGGATCATCTTAAAATGTGCATACTTCACAAAACAGGTCAGAAACGAATTTCAGGTATTAAAACTTGCTCAGCACTATTTCTTTTCGCATAATATGAAAATCATACAGAACATTCTAAATATTTGCATAAACATATGTACGATATTGATAAAAAATATTCAAATTACTACAGAAAATGTTTGAAATAAAGTCCGAATTGCATAAAACAAGTAAAATAAACGACCGCATTTTCGCAAAGCATGTGTATTTTTCGTATTATGTCCAAAAATGATGACCAAATGCAGCAAGCTAAAATAACTTCCTTTATTCCAAAGCGCAAGTACTGAGTACTTTCACAGAACATATCTGCTTCTTCAGGTGATAGCGTCTGTACTTTTCATCTAACTGTTTTTATACTTGCTGATTAGTACACAAGTTAAATAATCATCTAGTTAAAATCATTAACTTTTAAAGTTTATTTCTTTATAAGCTTCAAATATACATACTCATATAGACATAAGCATAAAAACAAAACGCATTAAATACTAATAAAATGTTTAGTATATTCACTTAATACAGTTATGTAAGTGATTTAATTCAGGTTTAAGGGAAAATATTTCATTGAGACCTGGGGGGGCGGGGGGTACATGCATTAAAGTTCAGTATTCACTTATTTTCTTTCCTTCAGTATAATTTTTGATGTCCCCACCTCTTTAGAGATATATTTTCTAAAATTAAAAATGTAAATACATGCTGCTCATTTGTATTCATTATATGTTTATACAGAGAGTTAGTAATAACCTGTCTCCTTATTTCAGACATGTGACTGCTTATGCACTGTTTGAACTTTTGGTTTGTTTTTCCTATATAGAACGCTGTGCATAGCACACATCTTGCCATATAAATAATGTTGCTGGTGTTGCAATTCCCATAGGCTTTAATAAAAAAAAAATCTATCTGTCTCAAGGAATCTAAAAATCTTACTTGTGTGTGTGTGTGTGTGTGTGTGTGTGTGTGTGTGTGTGTGTGTGTGTATATATATATATATAATGTTTACAGCATACACACTTCCCACATCTATATGTTCCTACATATTTCTTCTTAGGTGAACTACTGCTTTGTTGTTCTTTGTAACAATTTATTTTTTATTCTGTTACATTTCCTGTATATAAAAGTGGGATTTTCACCTATGCTGTTCATTTCTGGTATCAGAGACAACATAGGCCAATGTCTGTGCTTAGTGTTACTTATATTTCTAGTATGTTGGTCATAATTCATGATGTATTTACATTCCTTATGTATATTTGATTTCTCTTTCATTTTACTAACTACACTTTTATGAGTGAAGATTGGTGTGTAAATATTATTATGCTTAGACATGACTTCATCCTTTATTTGTAATACTTGTTGTTTATTGTACCCCCTCTGTTCAAATCCATTGGCTAGTATGTCTAGTTTATTACAAGTGAGGTCTATAGTATTAAGCCTACTGACTCTAGCCATTTGATTTCTCATGATGTTTCTAAAGATGTGGGGGGAATGCATGCTATCTGCTGCTAAATGTGTGTTCTTTTTTACTTGCTTCTTATATAAAGAGGTTTCTAATTTACCTCCATTGTTCTCTATATGAATGTCAAGGACATCTATGGCTTTATAGTCAACTTCTTCTTTAAATGTTAAAAATGTGGTGCTACTCTTTATTTCTTCTATAAATTCATTTGTTCGACACAATGGGCCATTCGAAATAAGAAAAATGTCATCCACAAAGCGCTTGTAGAATGACAAATTCATATTGATATATTTATTGGTTGCATCCATAATGTTGTCCTTTTCCCACATACTCATAAATATATTTGCATACGTATTATGTTCCCATAGCTACTCCTGACATTTGTTTATAGTATCTATTTCAAAACATGAGCTCGTTATGATGTCCTTCAAGGATGCATCTGCAGTCCTTACAAATGGGTCAGGCAGCTCTTGATCGGCGGATTCCAAAGTCTGGGTCTGGCCTCGGCTGGTGTCGCACTTCACCCGACGTCATAGCTGCAGTTATTCTGGTATAAAGGCATCAGCCGACGCCATTTTCCTCAGTCTTTCTTGTCATGGCCCGAAGCAGAAGCTGTTAAGTGCGGTCGGTCAGAACCAGAGATTACTACTACCGAATACTTCTACTACCGAAGACTTCTAAAAGCTACTCTTTCTGCCTCAGCCGATGTCAGAAAAAGTGAATAACTGTTTAACTTGGATTTCCACTTTGCTTAGGCCCAGACCCAGCTTGTCTAGCCTGTGCTTCTTTAACCGGCGGACGCCAGCCGGGTCGGAATTGAGGAGTTTTTCGGCTCGATTTTGCTTACATTATGCCGTCAGATCCTCAAATATCGCGCAAGCGAAAAGGACCGACACTTTCGGTTTCATGTCTCGGTTCGGCTGAAACTGAGCAAGCGGTTCTTCCTTCAGCAAAACTTACCTCCTACGAGGCCTCTTCCAACCTCGTGGAATCTGCTTCTGATATCCCTCCTGCTCTTGCAGTTTCTCAGGAATTATCCCTGCATCCATGTCCATTAAGGCTTTTGCCAGGGCTAAAGCAGCTAAATCTACTAAAACTGTGCCTGCTAAGACCCCTCTCACAGGCCTAGCTCTAGTTCACAAATGCTTAGTCTAGCAGGCGATCTCATTTCTTTAATCCGGGGATCCCAATCTCACAGACAGGGCCTCTCACCCACCTCCAGAGAAGAGGCCTAGAGCAGAGCCCCTGAGCCAGTTTCTACAGATGATTCCTCTGATGATTCAGATAATGCAAACCCTCCAGAGGCTTCTTTCTCCCTTATGAAGACTCTGATACAAGAGTCCATCCCTTCTGCCTCTCCACCTGAGGAATTTTCCTTTGAAACCTTACATGCTATGAGGGAACAATTTCAGTGGCAGGGCCAGGATTTCTCAGACTCTAGAAAGAGGCTTAGAACTTTTCTGCATTTACCCCAACATAGGCCTTTAGCCATACCTCCAGTTCTCTCTGTTTTAGATGATGCATTTAATGATGCTTGTACTGCTCCTGATTCACTTCCTTACTAAGCCCGATAGGTACTACAGGGTCCCGGACACACATTACCATTTGTACAAGGCTCCTTTTGCAGATCCCGAGACTATCTCCCAGGGTCCTAAGGCTGTAGCAGCTACCACTGCCAAAATCTGAAAAGGAATCCAGATCCTTAGAGATGGGGTAAAAAAGTTTACACTTCTGCTACTCTTTCAGCTAGAGCATTGAACTGTCAATTCCACATGATCCAGTATCAAGAATTTATGCTAGACCAGTTAACCAAAAGCTGTCCTCGGATGAACCATTAGACAAAAAATCTGTTCAGGAAATGGTACATAACATTCAGCAGGTCAGTAACCATTCCTTAAAATGCGGCTATGATGCACTGGAGGCTTCCTTTAGATCAGCCATGACTGGCACAGTTATCAGAAGGCATGCATGGTTAAAAGAGCAGGCCTTACCAGACCATGTGAAATCAAAATTACTAGATGCTCCCATGGACAAGAGCAATTTGTTTGGCTCTCCTGCACAACAGGTGCTGAAGAAGATGGAAGAGAAAGCAAAATCTGTCCAAACAGTGAAAGATTTCTTACAGGTCCAACCTCCAAGGTTTAGCAGAATTGGCCCTCCAAGAATTGGTCCTTTCCAGACTCCTCCAGAGCCCAGAGAGGCAGGAATCAAGAGGCGAAGTCAATCATGCCTACAGGGACGCCAGTGGCAGGGTAACAACCAGCGAGGTGCAACCACAGACACAGCCACCACCACTACTACAGGACAATCACAGTGACTTGCCTCTGGAACAACTAGAAGCACCTTTGGCGAAAGCTAGCTTTATTCTCAATAAACTGGCATTACATCACAAGAGACAAGTGGATTTTGCAGACAATAGACCAAGGTTACAGGTTTCACTTCCATACTCTACCAGAGAGAGGAATGCCAAACCTACCTCCAAATCAAAAGCCAGAACCTCCAAACCAAATAACTCAATTATTAAAAATGAGAGCTGTGGAAAGGTACCATCTATGGAGCAAGGACAGGGATTTTACTCCAGACTCTTCCTGGTACCAAGGAAAGAAAGCAAATGGAGACCTATTCTCGACCTGTCCGCTTTAAACACATTCCTCATTGTTCCAAAATTCAAAATGCTGACCCTACAGCAGCTTCTTCCCATGCTGGGCAAGGAGTCTTGGCTGGTAACTCTAGATCTCAAGGAGGCATACCTGCACGTCCCCATACGACCAAATTGCAGAAGATACCTCAGATTTCTTGCAGGATCAGAGCATTATCAATTCTCAGCATTGCCCTTTGGCTTATCTACTGCGCCCAGAGTGTTCACGAAATGCCTGGCATCAGTAATTGCTCACTGCAGACTCCAGGGAATCCAAATCTACCCTTACCTGGACGACTGCCTGATACAAGCAGACAACAAAATCAAGTTAACAGAAGACTTGAAAAGGGTCATTTACCTACTACAAGCCCTGGGATACACAGTCAATATAAAAAAGTCAAGGCTGATACCATCCCAAAGGATAACCTTCTTGGGTGCAGAGCTGGACACATTGAAGCAAATGGCATGCCTAACAGTAGAAAAACAGGAGCAACTCCCTCTATACTTCTTGGCATTAACAAAGCAGAACCATCTAACAGCAAGAAAAGTCCTGCAAGCCTTGGGTTTCATGGCATCCTGCATAATATTGGTTCCACATGCCAGACTGCATATGAGAAAGTTACAGTGGTACCTAAGGAATTTATGGTCTCAGCACAAGCACAGCCTAGAAACCCAAATTCCAATAATTCCATGCCTGAAGAAAGAATTCCAATGGTGGGCTCAGGCCTGTCAATCAAACAAAGGATTGCCCTTCCACAACACTCAACCAAGCCAAACCATCACCACGGACGCCTCAGACCTCGGTTGGGGGGCCCACATGCTGGACAAGTGCATACAAGGTTTATGGACTCAAGACCAGCTGCACCTACACATAAATCAAAAGGAAATGCTGGCAGTAAAACTGGCAATTCAGACATTCAGACCATTTCTTCGACAAGGTCAGCTGTTGATAAGGACAGACAACACCACAGTTATGTGGTACATCAACAAACAGGGAGGCACACATTCGTACCCTCTATGCCAGATGGCAATGGACCTCTGGAATGTGGCCCTGAGTTACAACATTCAGTTACAAGCAATTTTTGTACCAGGAAAAGAAAACATTCTAGCAGACTTACTAAGCAGGACTACCACGGATGCCCACGAATGGATGCTGCATCCGGACATCTTCAAAACCATTACAAGAAAATGGGGACTCCCACAAATAGACTTATTTGCATCCCCACGCAATCACCAACTAAAGAAATTCTGCACAAGGACGTACCACCCACTTGCTTGGAAGGTGGACTCCCTATCTTTCAGTTGGAAAAACCTGACAGCATATGCATTCCCACCACTTCCTTTGATGCACAAGGTGCTATTGAAGATCAAAGAGGACCGTCCAAGGATCATTCTGATAGCTCCAGACTGGCCAAGACAACATTGGTACGCATTACTGAGGAGCATGTCTCGGGAACAATTATTGCCCCTACCCATTGTTCCCTTACTGTTAACACAGAACAACTACAACACCCTGCATCCAAACCTGAAAACACTGCAGCTAACTGCCTGGAACATTGCATAAGAACAAATAACCCAAATCTATCCCAAAGGGTTAAAGACATTATCTTGGAGTCTCGCAGACCCTCAACAAGGAAAAATTATTCAGCAAAATGGAAAAGATTTTCCATTTGGAGTAATGCTAGAGGAGAGAATGTGTCACTACTAAACATAGCCAACATCCTGGAATACTTGGCAGAGCTCTTCCACAAAGGCCTGTCCTATTCTTCCATTAAGATTCATGCATCAGCTATTTCAGCAGAATACGACTTGGATCCCCAGTTTCTCACATCCTCTGCTCAGGCAGTTTCTCAGAGGAATTAAAATGTAAAACCACCTAGGAAGCCACCAATGCCAGCATGGGACTTGAACTTTGTACTAGAAAAATTGACACTCCTCCATTTGAACCAGCAGCAACAGCAGAACTTCAATACTTATCATGGAAAACTGCTTTCCTACTGGCAATCACTTCAGCAAGAAGGGTATCTGAGCTACAGGCATTAATGGCAGTACAGCCCTTCCTGATCTTCCATCAAGATAGAGTGTCCATGAGAACAAATCCTACTTTTATGCCTAAGGTGGTCTCCAAAGTATCTTTGAATCAGGCTATCCACCTACCCACATTCTTCCCAACCCACAGAACAGGGAGAGCGACTGTTACATACCTTGGATGTGCATAGACAATTACGCTACTACCTGGACAGGACCAAGAGCAATAGAAAACTGACCAGCTACTAGCATATGCAACAGGAATGGAAGGAAAATCAATTTCAAAACGGACAATCTCTAAGTGGATAGGAAATTGCATTAGATTTTGTTACTCCTACCATGGGAAGAAAACTCCAGAAAACATCAGGCCTCACTCTACAAGGGCTACAGCCACTACCACAGCTTTTCTTGTGGCTACCAAAGACATTTTAGAGGCTGCTACTTGGAGCTCCGTGCATACATTTGCCAAGCATTATAATTTACCTTTATACTCTAGATCCCGAGCTGGTTTTGCCACTGCTGTTTTGCAAGGGATCTTAACTACACCATAATTTCTTTTCTCCTCCTCCCCCAGTTTGGCTATGGTATTCTACCCATTTGTAAGGACTGCAGATGCATCCTTGAAGGACATAGTACAGTTTTGTACCTACCATAAATGTAGATGTCCGATAGGAATGCATCTGCAGTCAACCCTCCTTCCCCTCTGTGGTACTCCTAGGGTATTTGCCCATCTTGTAGCTAGCTGGGGGAATCTATTATGGTGTATTTGTTTGTATATATATGTACATACATGCTTATTTTTTGTTGCTCTCTACTATTTGGAATCATTTGCATTTATCCAAATTTAGCCTTCCTAGAGGGCACCTGGCATCTGAAGCAAGAAACACTGAGGAAAATGGCGTCTGCTGATGCCTTTATACCCGAATAACTGCAGCTATGACGTCGGGTGAAGTGCGACACCAGCCGAGGCCAGACCCAGACTTTGGAATCAAGGGCTGCCTGACGACAGGACAACCCATTTGTAAGGACTGCAGATGCATTCCTATCGGACATCTACATTTATGGTAGGTACAAAACTGTACTTTCTAATATTAGTTTCAATAAGTCACATATTAAATCTAAATCTGAAGTAGTTTACTTCATTTGGTCTTCAACCTGTGGGATACTGGATCCATATCGGATCCAAGCCGGCAACTTTACTAGCATCTGCTCCGAGCTCCAAGCTCCTCCCCTTAACCATAATACACCTCCACTACCTTCCAACCCTCAGATCTCATTTGCCGTGGCTAGCTGAAGCATCATAATCTCCAGAGCTCCAGGTTGTAAGTGGGTGTAAAACTTTTAGAAAATTTATTTTTTCTCTCTGTTGGGTAGTGATAGTGTAGGTTCCCCTTTCTCCTCCCCTCACTTGGTGCGTCAAGTTTTCTAATTTTAGAATAGTTAGCTTAGTTTCGAGTAGTTCTGTGTGTTTTTGCATCCCCCCTCAGTGTGTTCTGTGTGTGAGTGTGGTGAGTGGGTGTTTCAGTGAGAAAGAAATAATTTTTTTCCATTATTCTTTCCACTGATACAATGGCTGATAAGCCGATATATAAAAGATGCACTGTGTGTGGCCATATGTTATCTGCTGTGGATGGCCACACTCTTTGTGTTATGTGCTTGGGCGTGGCCCATCTTAGTACAGACTGCACTATATGCGTGGGGTTTAACCCGCCGCCGTTAAAGACAGGAAGGCCAAGTTGGCCCTGAAAGGCCTTCTTCCCCCTTCTGAAACAGTTGCCTCATCTTCGGCTTCAGTCACAGTGGCTGCTGTGGC
Organism: Protopterus annectens; assembly: GCF_019279795.1. Classification (NCBI taxonomy): domain Eukaryota; kingdom Metazoa; phylum Chordata; order Ceratodontiformes; family Protopteridae; genus Protopterus; species Protopterus annectens. The sequence goes on from NC_056745.1 coordinate 1,356,317,727, forward strand.
CGCCTCTCCTTCTCTTCCCCTGGCTTCTCCTGCCTCCAGGCTGCAACACAGCCTCCTGTGCAAAAGCCTGCAGAAGTGGAACGGAAAAGGGGCAGAGAAAAGGAGAGAGAGTCGAAGTCTAGGGAAAAACATAAGAGGTCTCCAGACCTCCCTTCTCTGGTCAAGACTCTTAGGATCCATGACTCCCCTCGGCTCCGATCTCTGAGGTTTTCCCCTGCTCTGCTTCTAGGGCCTCGGTGCCCCGACCCGCAAGGTCCGAGTCTGTGGCCTCATTGAGGTCCACCCAGTCTTTATCTGAAGTCGACATGGATAAAATGAGGAGGAGATTCATTCATACTCCGATTCTGATGGGGGTCTTGCCAGCCCCCTCTCCCTCAGGAGGGGTTAGCTCGCTTCCTTTTTTCCAACCAATTTCGCCTTCTCCGATCCGTCCATTGGGTTCAGAGTACTCTGATCCAAGGATGGCTCTAGTCAGGGGTTCGGTGTCAATGGTACCTGCTTCCTCGACGCCAACAGCTGCCTGGAGAGTTTTGGATCTGAGCTGCTCTCGGAGATGGAGCTTGAGTGTCGGATCCGAGGGAAAGGAACTTTTTTCTTTGTCGGGCCAAGTTCCCTCCCTCAGAGGTCCATCCACTTCGAACCCGGCTCTCTGATCTGGGGAGACCAGCCTTCTTGGTTCCACAGGAGGTTTGTACTCCCTCTGCATTCAACGTGGTAGAAAGGGTTCTCTCCACTGGATCGAGACCCCTGACTGTCCCCTCAGACTCCGCCCCGACCCCCTCTGCTCTCTCTAAGATTCCCATGATTTTACCAGAGGGGACAGCCCGTTCTTGAAGAGCCCCAGACGGTTCCTACTGAGGAACAAGTGGCTTGTGAGTTCCCCCCGGGGAGCCCCACTGGGGAGGTGCCTCGCAAGCATACTTGCAAGAGGAGGCACTTGGACTCTCCTGAGTCCCTCTCCAAGGATACGGACTTGGATGATAGGGAAAGTTCCCCGCAGGTCACCCCCCCCCCCAAGGATGTCTCCTTTGGAGACATCATGGAAATCCTTCGCCATCGAGGAGGTTCGTCTGCCCCCAAACCTTCTTCTGACGAGTCCGTGTTCCTGGAGGCTGGATGTGCTCGTTAGACCTCCAGGATGCTTACTATCACATAAAAATGCACAGAAGCTCCTTGAGGTTCCTCCGCTTCCGGCTAGGGGTCAGTCATTACCAGTTTCGAGCCCTACCCTTTGGTCTCACCACAGCCCCCAGGGTGTTCACCAAAGTGATGGTTTTGGTAGCGGCTCACCTGAGGCTTCAGGGGATTCAGGTCTAGCCATACCTGGACGATTGGCTCCTCACTGCTCCCATCAGGCGTCTACTCGCCCAAACCAGGGATTATTTCTTGATCCTTGCCCTGCATTTGGGAATCACAATCAACCCATCCAAATCACTCCTAGATCCTGTACAGGTGATAGACTACATTGGCGCAAGGATAGATACTTTCCAGTGCAAAATCTTCCTGACCTCAGAGAGGGTACAAAACCTGAGGATGCATGTCTCTCTAATCTACCATTCTCATCTCCCAACGGTGGAATCAGTGTTGAGGGCCTTAGGCTCAATGGCGGCAACCATAACGCTTCTCCCATGTGCCCGGTTACACATTAGAATTCTACAGTGGACTCTAGCTGTACAATAGTCCCTGTTGGAACTTCCATTGGCATATCCAATTCAACTCAATCAAGTCTGTCTGTTGTCCCTCATAAGGTGGATGTGTTTTCCAGACATTTTGGAGGGACGACCCTTTGTTCCAGCCCTGGCCCAAGCCACAGTGAGGACGGACCCCTCCCAACTCGGGTGGGGGGGGCATTGTTCAGACAGGACAGTCCAATGCCTGTGGTCCCCTGTAGAGACCAGCTTGCACATAAATGTTTTAGAGATGAGAGCAGTCCTTCTAGCGTTGCAGGCTCTTTATGCTTTTCTTCCTCTGAGAACGATTGCAGTTCAGTCAGACAACATGTCAGTGCTCTGGTACATCAACAAACAGGGAGGGACCAGATCTTATCCCCTTTGTCACGAGGCCATGAGAGTGTGGGAATGGGCGATCTCTACCGGTCGCTTTCTCATCGCAATGCACATTCCGGGACGGTCCAACATTCTAATGGACAGGCTAAGTCTGACTATTCTGATGCTTTACAAGTGGTCTCTGAATCTTTCAGTAGCGGAACAGATCTTCTGCGAGTGGGGTCAACCTTGTGATCTCTTCGCATCTCCTTCCAGCACAAAGTGCAGTGAGTTTTTTGCTCTGAATCCCCTGCTGGGGGAGTCCCCCAGAGATGCTCTATTACATGCTTGGCCTCCCAGTTTTCTGTATGTTTACCCTCCAGTACCTCTTATTCCAAGGTTTCTACAGAAAGCTCTTCGACTGAGGGGGGCAACGTGATCCTCATTGCCCTGTTTTGGCCTCGCCAGGTGTGTTTTCCCTTCCTTGGTCTCACCTTCTGGCTCCGCCTTGGATCCCATTCAGGATCTGATTTCACACCCTTGGGGGGATTCCCTATCCAAATCTGGACAGTTTGAAGCTCTCAGCTTGGCTGCTGTATTTCTTGTGATTGCTAGGACTCCTGGATTATCCTCCTCAGTTAGGTCAATTTTGGTGGCTGCTCACAAGTCTTTGACCAGGAAGGTTTATCACAGCAAGTGGAAGCGTTTTTCCTTTTGGGCCTCTCAAAGGAGTTTAGACCTCTTCATGGCTCCTATTTCCGCCATTCTTGATTTTCTAGCTTATATTTTTCAACACGGAGCTAGTTCTACTGTCAAGATTCAATTGGCTGCCATCTCTCATTTTCATGTGGGTGAGAATTCTGCCTCTCTAGCCTCCTCCAGACTGTGTAAAGCCTTTATTAAAGGCACCTTTTTGTTACGCCCCCCAGTCAAGGATCCTGTTCCCCCATGGGACCTTACTGTGGTTCTTCAAGCTTTGGTCGCTCTCCCTTTCGAACCTCGTGTAACAACAGATCTGAAATATTTTATATCTTGGAAACCAGCATTTCTGGTGGCTATTACCTCTGCCAAAAGGGTTTCAGAACTGCAGGCCTTGTCCATCAAAGTTCCTTATATGATTTTTCACAAAGATAGGGTTTTCCTTCAGACCAGTCTATCCTTTCTTCCTAAGGTGGCATCACCAATCAGTATCAATCAGACCATCAATTTGCCTGTGTTCTTTCCTAATTTTACTAACAAGATGGAATGCAAACTTCACCTGCTTGGATGTTCATAGACCGTTAAAATTCTATTTACACAGGACAAAAAAATTCCTTAAATCTGATCAGTTGTTTGTATCCTTCTATAAACCTTTTTAAGGTCACTATTGCTAGTTCTTCATGCATCCTTCAGGTCTGTAAGGACAGGGGCATGTCTCCTCAGGGTCAGGTGAGAGCTCATTCCACTAGATCAATGGCTACATCAGCGGCTTTTTGGTCTAGAGTTTCTTTGGATGATATTTGTTCTGCATCTACTTGGTCCTCATCTCATACATTTATTTCTCATTACAAATTGGATTTGACTTCCAGAAGGAGATCATCCTTTGGTTCCGTGGTGCTCCAGAATATCCTTCCATGAGGGCCTCCCAGGAGTTTAGTAGCTGGGGACTCTGTCTCACAGGTTGAAGACCGAATGAAGTAAACTACTTCAGATAAAGAAGCTATGTACTCAACATAACGTTCCATCTGAGTAGTTCTACTTCATTTGTCTTCAACCGTCCCTCCCTCCTTCCCCCAGACCTTGGCATATGAACAGCCTGCGGGCTGCAGTTATAGGTCACAAGTATTTTTTCAGGTCGGGTTATCATTGTAAGATTCAGCAAACTCGATCTGGGGGTTGGAAGGTAGTGGAGGAGTATTATGGGTAAGGGGAGGAGCTTGGAGCTCACAGCAGATGCTAGTAAAGTTGCCGGCTCGAATCCGATACGGATCCGGTATCCCACAGGTTGAAGACAAATGAAGTAGAACTACTCAGATGGAACGTTATGGTGAGTACATAACTTCCTTTTTTAGATGTTTCAATTCAATATGAATGTTTATATATTTCCTAATCATCTCTATTCCTAAGTCATTGGAAATGCAAGTAAATAAGGAATTAACATCAAGTGTAACCAGGTAGCAAGTAGCTGCTAAATTATTTTCATTCCATTCAAATAATTCCTTTAGAAACTCTGTGCTATCCTTGATATAATAGTAACAGATGTATTTGATACACATTTCAGTTCTGATTCTAAGAATTTAGATATAGCTTCTGTTGCCCAGCCCCTTGCTGAAACTATTGGGCGCAATGGTGGTCTTAATATATCTTTGTGAATTTTTGGGACTCCATAAATAATTGGAATCATTCTGTAAGCAAGTTGTTTTCGTATAGTTCCTCTAGTTTATTAGCAACTATCTGTTGAATATATATGAAATCAGTTCTTCTTATGCATGCATAGTCAGTGTTTAACATAGCCAGTAATCTTTATCAAGTACAACTATTCCCCTCCCTTGTCAGCTGGTTTTATAATAATGTGGTCATTCTGTTGTAGAAATTCTATAGCTTGATATTCCATTTCATTTAAGTTATAGAAGTATTTTTTGTGATGTCCTTCAAGGATACATCTGCAGTCATCACATATGGGTTGTCCTGCCAAAGTCTGGGTCGGCGTCGGCTGATGTCGCTTTTCTGTCAGTCAGGCGCCTGGGGTAAAAAAGTCAGCTTGACGCCCATCTTCCACAGTCTTTCTTGCGGCGTGGTGCCGATGTCAGATAAAGTTAATAATTGTTTGACTTATGGGAAACAAATACCTCATAAGGATTTCGGCGTCTCGGTCTGTTCAGCCTGTGCTTCCTTCACAATCGTCGAGGCGGGGCTTAGGCGGGCAGATTTTTTTTTTTTTTAGTTTTTTTTTTTAAGATGCCCGTCGGAGTCTTCCGTCTTCTTTAAGAAACGGAAGGACAAGGGACGAGGACGGCGACCGACGGTTTCGCTCGCTGAAACCAGGCCAACAACAGAGAGGCCGTGTCTCGGTCTCGGAAACAGAGTCTTGGAACTTCTCCCTCGCAAGCGCAACTCAACCAACTACGGTCCCGGAGGCTCCGCCAAGTCTGTTATTGAATTTCCAACAGAAACTGGTGTCCTGGAACCTTCCAACACCATTCCTGCATCCATGTCCATTAAGGCATTCTCCAGGGCTAAAGCTGCTAAACTCTCAAAGCTTACCTCCCAAGGTTATCCTTGGGGACCTCTACTGGGTTCACAGATTCTGCTTAGCAGAGGATCTTATCTTTCTCAACCTCATCCCAGATTCTGATGCAGACCCCTCCTGAAGCCAGGAATTCTCTGATTCCAGGAAAAGATTAAGGACCTTTTTACATTTGCCTGTTTTGAATGTCATTGATGATGTGTACTCTGACTCTAGCACAACCCTGATTCACTCACATACTGCTAAAATCCTCCTCCCTCTGAAAGGAGTCCAGAGCTTTAGAGATGGGGTAAAAAGTGTATACTTCTGCTACTCTTTCTATGAGGGCATTAAATTGTCAATTTCATATGATACAGTACCAAGAGTATTTGTTAGATGAATTGCATAAAAAACTGTCTTCACCTGATCCCCTAGACCGCAAGTCACTTCAGGATCTGGTACATAACTCACAACAGGTTAGCAACCATTTCTTGCAATGTGGTTATGATGCATTGGAAGCTTCAGCTGAAGGAACAATCTCTGCCAGACCATGTTAAAGCAAAGCTGCTGGATGCTCCTCTGGAAAAGCAAAAGTTATTTGGCTCCACGGCTCAGGAGGTCCTAAAGAAATTTGAAGAAAAGGCAAAATCTGTACAAACAGTCAAAGATTTTCTCCAAGTACAACCACCAAGATTCAGCAGGAATTGGCCTTCCAAGAATTGGTCCTTTCCAGACACAGAGAGAGGCAAGAACAGGCGTGCCAGAGGTAGAGGGCAAGCTAGAGGCTCCTACAGAGGACGTCAATGGCAGCCTCCCAACCAGAGAGGTATTGCAGGAGCTTCAACTGCTGCACAAGGACAGGCTCAATGACTTTACTTTGAAACCGCCAACCAGGGCTCAATTGGAAGCACCTTATTCTCAGAAAATTGGCACAGTATTACAAGGGACAAATTGACGACAAATAATAGACAAAGGATACAGGTTTCATTTCCACACATTACCAAAAAGCTATAGAAAAGGTTCCTCTCTCAGAACAAGGCCAAGGCTTTTATTCCAGACTATTCCTTGTTCCAAGAAAAGAAAAACAATGGAGGCCTATTCCTTACTGAATACTTATTTCATTGTGCCAAGGTTCAAAATGCTGACTCTACAGCAGCTCCTTCCCATGCTGGGCAAGGGGTCTTGGCTGGTATCTCTAGACCTCAAGGAGGCATACCTGCATGTCCCTATCAGACAAAGTTGCAGAAGACACCTCAGATTTCTTGCAGGGTCAGAGCATTATCAATTCTCAGCATTGCGGCTTATCTACGTATTCATGAAATGCCTGGCATCAGTAATTGCACACTGCAGACTTCAGGGGATTCAAATATACCCATATCCGGACGACTGCCTTATACAAGCGGACAGCCAACAAACTTTGGTAAAACACTTGAATTATGCCATCCACCTACTTCAGGCCTTGGGATATACAGTCAACTTTCACAAATCAAGACTTGTTCCATCCCAAAGAATAACCTTTCTGGGTGCAGATCTAGATACAACCACCCAAATGGCCTTCCTCACAGAAGAAAAACAAAGTCAACTACCAGATTACTTCAAAAATCTGACAAGACAAACCCAGCTGACTGCAAGGAAAATCCTGCAGGCCCTAGGTTACATGGCTTCTTGCATCCTTCTGATTCATAAGCAAGACTACATACTACAATGGTACCTAAGGAGTTTATGGGTCACAGCCTGGAAACTTTGATACCACTCATTCCACGCCTTCAAAAGGAATTTCTGTGGTGGGCTCAAGCAAGCCAGTCAAACAGGGTCTGCCTTTCAGCAAACCAATAGCCAGCCAAACCATTACAACAGACTCTTCAGACCACGGATGGGGTGAAGGGCAGATGCATTCAAGGTCTATGGCCACAAAAAGAGCTACGCATGCACATAAACCAAAAGGAAATGCTGGCAGTGATACATGCAGTCGAAGTCTTCAAACCCTTTCTGCATCATTGCCATCTGCTAATAATGTGGTACATCAACAAGCAAGCAGGCACCCATTCCTATCCTCTTTGCAGGCTGGCAATGAATCTATGGGAACTTTCCTTGAAACTCAATATACAGCTACAATCCCAGTTTGTGCCAGGGAAAGACAATATACTGGCTGACAGCTTAAGCAGAAATATCATGGATGCACACGAATGGATGCTACACCCAGACATCTTTCTACAGATAACGCAGTCATGGGGGAGGCCGGACTTAGATCTTTTTGCTTCCCCCCACAATCATCAACTGAAGAAATTCTGCTCAAGGACATACCACCCACAAGCATGGAAAGTGGACGCCCTCTCTTTCAGCTGGAGAACTCTAACAGTGTATGCATTTCCACCTCTCCCATTAATGACCAAGGTGTTACTGAAGATCAGGGCAGAGCAGCCAAAAGTGATTCTGATAGCTCCAGACTGGCCAAGACAGCACTGGTACCCACTGTTAAAGAGCATGTCACGCACAAAACCATGGCCTCTTCCTCTATGGCCACTTCTACTGACAAAACTCTGCATTCCAACCTGAAAACCTTGCAACTAACAGCCTGGAAAATCCCTTGACTCCTCCTCAGGACAAGCTATCCCAGAGAGTGAAAGATATTATTATCACAAGAAAGGCATATTCAGCAAAATGGAAAAGATTTCACATTTGGAACACCACAAAGGGCCTGGATGTGACAGTGATGAACATGGCACATATCCTGGAATACTTGGCAGAAATGTTCCACAATGGTCTGTCTTACTCTTCCATTAAAATTCATGCTTCAGCAATTTCAGCAGAGTACAACACTGATCCACCTGTCTTCTCTCATCCTCTCCTAAGACAGTTTCTAAGAGGAATCAAAAACATCAATCCTCCAAGGAAACCGCCTCTACCTACTTGGGACCTTAACTTCGTGTTGGAAAAACTAACACTGCCTCCCAGCATCTGCAGAACTACAGTTCCTGTCTTGGAAGACTGCTTTCCTTCTGGTCATAACCTCAGCAAGAAGAGTATCTGAGTTACAGGCCCTTATGGCAGTACAGCCATTTCTTATTTTTCATCAGGACAGAGTTTCATTGAGAACCAATCCTACATTTATGCCAAAGGTGGTATCCAGGGTTTCATTAAATCAAGCTATTCACTTGCCTACCTTCTTTCCAAATCCACAAAACAGACAGTTGTGCTACTACTTGGACAGAACTAAAGGTTACAGAAAAACTGACCAGCTGTTGGTAGCATTTGTTGCTGGTACACAAGGAAAAGCAATTTCCAAACAGACAATTTCAAAATGGATAGGGAATTGCATTCATTTTTGTTACTCCTTTCATGGAAAAACTGTGCCAGCTAACATTAGACCTCACATGAGAGCCACAGCCACCTCCACAGCCTTCTTAAGAGGGGTGGCTACCAAGGACATTTTAGAAGCTGCTACATGGAGCTCCGTGCATACATTTGCCAAGCATTACAATTTACCTTTATATTCCAGATCCAGAGCAGGCTTTGCTACGGCAGTCCTGCAGGGCATTTTAGCTACACCATCCTTTACATAGTTCCTCCACCCCCATATTGGCTATGGTGTGTGACTGCAGATGCATCCTTGAAGGACATAGTACAGTTTTGTACCTACCATAAATGTAGATGTCCGATAGGTATGCATCTGCAGTCAGCTTACCTCCTCCTTCCCCTCTGTGGTATTTCTTGGGTACTTACCCCTCTTATAGCTAGCTGGGGTGATCTATTATGGTGTATTTGTTTTTTATATTATTATGCATGTTTGGATTTTTAAATGCATCTCTCCAAATTTAGCCTTCCTTAGAGGGCACCTGGCATCTGGGGCAAGAAAAACTGAGGAAGATGGCGTCGGCTGATGCTTTTATACCCCAGGCGATCGGGAAAGTGCGACATCAGCCGCCGACCCAGACTTTGGAAGGACATCTACATTTATGGTAGGTACAAAACTGTACTTTTCTCATGGAAAAGTGTGTGTGTGTATATATATATATATATATATATATATATATATCTATATCCTTTTCAACCATTTTTCAAACATGTTAATAACTGAGTTTTGAGGGGGTACAAAGGTGCTACTTCTATAATGCTTGCTATTTGTAAAATTAGATTTTTTCGCTTGCATAGAGGAAAAAACACATTTAAATGCAATTTACGTGTAAACACTTTAAAATCTGTAAACGTTTTTGAAATATCCGTACTGGTTGCAGGAACAAAAGTTAAGCCTCAGTAAGTATAAAAACAGATGAAAAGTACAGATGCTATCACCCGAAGAAGCAGACAACGTTCTGTGAAAGTACTCAGTACTTGTGCTATTTTTTGGAATTAAGGAAGTTCTTTTAGCTCGCTGCATTTGGTCATCATTTTTGGGCATTTTACTGCATTGGATTGACCAGCCAACTTGGTACTTGTTTTTACTTCTTTCATATAGTGTGTGGTTCACTAGTTTGTATGCAACTGTAACAGTTTTGAACACTATGGCTCATACATCTTCACAAATAAACCAACTGATGGCGGTGTTAGATAACCCCCTACTAAAAGACTTAGAAACTACAGTGGAGGACATCGAAGAAGAAATGACACCATTACTTGACATCAAGGAATATAAAAGTAAGCTTCTTAACTTTGAAAAGCTATTTCAAAATTTTAAAAAGTTACAGTGGCAGAGACTGTCATTTAATGCATACCTTAAGCTCAATATTGCCCCAAGGGGTCTTCGTGTACTGAAAATGCCAGCATATGGCAATTTATATACAGACTTACTACATCAATGGCAAAAACTGAACTTGAATCTTTCTATGCAGTATGTGAAACTTATGAATGCGTTTTTTGAGCCAAAGGAGCAGCAGCGTAAGGAAGATATTATTACTTTATATAATGAACTTTCTGAACTAAGTGAAAACGCCATATTTTCATCTCTGTTAACTGAAACACTAGATAAATCAGTTAAATTTGAAGCTATGCTTGTGCAACAAAAGAAACATAAACTAAAACGGGATTTAAACGATTTTAAAGCAGGCAATGTGTTCTTTTGGCCGAGAAAGCACACCCAAAATGATCACGAGAAGAACCCAGAGACATCAGCCAATCAAAATCCATTGAGTGAAGCAAGAGATGTCACAACTAGAGTGCAGGAAGGAGAGAAAGGAACTGAGCATGCTTGTAAGACAATGGAGATTGCAATGAATATGGTATTAGCATCTGGTGAGCGTTATATCAGTTTATGCTAATCGAGTATCTGCTTTGAATCCTGTAGATATAACTATGCCACTCAGTTTGAATGCCTATAATTTTTTGTCACACAGAGAAGAGCCGTTTCCATTACCACTGAAGCGGAAATGTTCATACAGTCAACGAGAACGGAATAGAAGCAACCAGGTCAGTTAGAACATTTTCAAACAGGTATTAATAATGAAAACATTGTTTTTAATATATCACAATGTCAGCTAACTGTTAAACCAAGACTTAACTTTTGTACCTGCAACCAGTATGGATATTTCAAAAACGCTTACAGAGTTTAAACTGTTTACATGTAAATTGCATTTAAATGTGTTTTTTTCCTCTATGCCAGTGAAAGAATGTAATGTTACAAATAGCAAGCATTATAGAAGTAGCACCTTTGTACCTCCTCAAAACCATGTTTGAAAAAAAGGATACATATACACTTTTCCATGAGAAGCATAAAAAATACTTCTATAACTTAAATGAAATGGAATATCGAGCTATAGAATCTCTGCAACAGAATGACCAAATTATTATAAAACCAGCTGACAAGGGAGGGGGGGATAGTTGTACTTGATAAAGATTATTATGAAAATACAATGCTACCTATGTTGAACACTAATGACTATGCATGCCTAAGAAGAACTGATGTCATAGATATGTATTCAACAGATAGTTGCTAATAAACTAGAGGAATTATATGAAAACAACTTGCTTACAGAACAACAGTATAGATATTTATATTGAGAGAAACCAGTGATTTCAATTATTTATGGAATCCCAAAAATTCACAAAGATATGTTAAGACCACCATTACGCCCAATCGTTTCAGCAAGGGTCTGGGCAACAGAAGCTATATCTAAATGCTTAAAATCAGAACTGAAATGTGTATCAAATACATCTGTTACTATTATATCAAGGATAGCACAGAGTTTCTAAAGGAATTATTTGAATGGAATGAAAATAATTTAGCAGCTACTTGCTACCTGGTTATACTTGATATTAATTCCTTATTTACTTGCATTCCCAATGACAGGAATAGAGATAATTAGGAAATACATAGACATTCATATTGAATTGAAACATCTAAAATTAGATTTAATATGTTACTTATTACAATGTGTTCATGTTTGGAAATAGATACTATAAACAAATGTCAGGAGTGTAGCTATGGGAACATCTGTAGCTAATACGTATGCAAATATAGTCATGAGTTTGTGGGAAAAGAACAACATTATGGATGCAACCAATAAATATGTCAGTAAGAATTTGTCATTCTACAAGCGCTTTGTGGATGACATTTTTCTTATTTGGGATGGCCCATTGTGTCGATTAAATGAATTTATTGAAGAAATACAGAGTAGCACCACATTTTAACATTTAAAGAACAAGTTGACTATAAAGCCATAGATTTCCTTGACATTCATATAGAGAAGAACAATGGAAGTAAATTAGAAACCTCTTTATATAAGAAGCAAGTAAAAATAACACACATTTAGCAGCAGGTAGCATGCATCCCCCCACATCTTTAGAAACATCATGAGAAATTAAATGGCTTGTCAGTAGGCTTAATACTATAGACATCACTTGAAATAAACAACTAGACATACTAGCCAATGCATTTGAACAGAGGGGTATAATAAACAAGCATTAGAAGTAAAGGATGAAGTAATGTCTAAGCTTAATATTTATGCACCAATCTTCTCTCATAAAAGTGTAGTTAGTAAAATGAAAGAGAAATCAAATATACATAAGGAACGTAAATACATCATGAATTATGGCCAAAATACTAGAAATATAAGGAACATTATACACAAACATTGGTCCATGTTGTCTCTGATACCAGAAATGAAAAGCATAGGTGAAAATCCCATTTTATATACAGAAAATGTAACACTATAAAAATAAATTATGTTACAAAGAACAACAAAGCAGTAGTTCACTTAAGAAGAAATATGTGGGAATGTATAGATGTGGGAAGTGTGTATGCTGTAAACATATGTATACTAATAAGAGTTTTATCGATTCCTCGATACAGAATTTTTTAGTAAAGTCTATGGGAATTGCAACAACAGCAGCATTATTTATATGACAAGATGTGTGCTATGCACAGCGTTCTATATAGGAAAAACAAACCAAAAGTTCAAACAGTGCATAAGCAGTCACATGTCTGAAATAAGGTGACAGGTTATTACTAACTCTCTGTATAAACATATGATGAATACAAATGAGCAGCATGTATTTAAATTTTTAATTTTAGAAAATGTATCTCTAACAAAGAGAGGTGGGGACATCAAAAATTATACTGAAGGAAAGGAAAATAAGTGGATACTGCACTTTAATGCATGTACCCCCCATGTCTCAATGAAATATTTTCCCTTAAACCTGAATTAAATCACTTACATAACTGTAGTAAGTGAATATACTAAACATTTTTAGTATTTTGATGTGTTTTGTTTTTATGCTTATGTCTATGAGTATGTATATTTGAAGCTTATAAATAAATACAACTTTAAAAGTTAATGATTTTAACTAGGTGATTATTCAATTAATGTACTAATCAGTAAGTATAAAAACAGATGAAAAGTACAGATGCTATCACCTGAGGAAGCAGATACGTTCTGTGAAAGTACTCGGTACTTGTGCTATTTGTTGGAATAAAAAAAGTTCTTTTAGCTCGCTGCATTTGGTCATCATTTTTGTACATTTTACTGCATTGGATTGACCAGCCAACTTGGTTTTTGTTTTTACTTCTTCTATTTTTTCTGTTAAGTAGAGATATCCAAGTTATCAGAAGTGGATAAAGTGTTTGCATGTTTGTGGAGTGTTACAGTAAAGCTATTTCGCAAAGTAAGACCATTACAGGGCATATTTTGCAGAGTACAACCATTGCAGAGCATGTTTCACAAAGTAAAGTATTTCAAAGTGTTTATTGTGCATTTGAATGTTGTTGCAAGCTCACAGAACTGTCTGTACATAATCACAAGTGCCATATTTTTGGTTTGTTTGTACATACGTTGTGGGCATTGCAGATGGATTTCTAAAACCCAGTGCACTTGTGTTTGGCAGTAATGTGGCTGCGGTGGTGCAGCGGTTAACTTTGTCACCTCACAGCAAGAGGTTCTCCTGTTCAATTCTCGGCTGGAGCGCCTTCTGTGTGGAGTCTGCATGCCCTCCCCGCAGTCAAGTGACGTCTAAAGACATGCAGGTAGGTGCATGCATGAATGGGTGTCGGGCTGGCAACTCGGCACTGTAAAAATCCACTACCAATCATTAGCGGACCGGAGTTCCGCTGTGGCAACCTCTAACCAGGAAAAGCCGAATGACATACAATTGCTGACACCTGGAGAGTGTTTGAGCAAGAGTACAACATTTTCATACAGGCTGCATTTTCTGATGAAGATGATTGTACAAAGGCATTTATTCTACTTAATTTAGCTGGATCAGAAACCATTGAAAGGACCACTCATTTGTGTATGCACCTGCTATCTGTACAGGAGAGGGGGAAAAACATCATATTGTTGTACCGGCTGAGTCAAGGGAGGGCCCAGAGTGTTTAAAATTTTAATTTAGAGAAATGTGTAACCCCCAGGCAAATGTTACTATAGAAGGGCACTTATTTTATACAAGGGATCAAAAGTCTGAGTCTTTTGCAGCATATATAACTGACCTGAGCAATAAAGCTAAAACGTGCAGATTTGGTGACTTAAGGGATGAGTTGATAAAGGACAGATTTGTGTATGGCATGAAAGATGATGCTTTGAGAGAGATTTTGCTTTGTGACAATGATTTAACTTTGAATAAGGCCATTGCGATTTGTCAGATAAATGAGCTCACTCACACAAATATGGTTACAAATGAAAACCGCTCTAGAAGGCGGCACAGTGATAAAGCTCATGTTGATAGTATGCAGCACATTTTTAAAAGAAACAGGCCCAACCACATAGCAGCAGTAACCCCTGCAGCACTCACTGGTAAACCCCGGAACTTTCTAGCAAATTCCAGGGTTCACACTGTCTCAGTGAAGCATAAGAATGAGTCAGCGAACTCGAAGCATGCGCCCCACCCCACTTTCATTGCCAGTTGTCGTAACTGTGGTGGTAATCATGAATCTAAAATGGGGAAATGTTTAGCTTTTTGTTAGCAGTGCCACAAATGCAATAAATGAAATAATTTCAAAAGATTTTGTAAATCAAAATACGCACATTCTTTTATTAAAAGGGAACATTTTAAGAAACGAGTTGATCAGTTAGACAGTGGTAGCCCCACTCTTTATGTTGATGGTGTATCAATGCTTCACGAAATGTTTAAGGCAGTAGTTTTAAGGGGCCAAGAATTAAGTATTTTGTACTGTTCAGATAAATGGCAAACCCACAGAGCTCAAGGTTGATACAGGCTCAAAGTGCAATGTTAATGTCAGCAGAAACATTTGCTAGAGTATGTAAAGGTGAAAGGCTTGATTTGGCAAGGTGTGCAAAACTTATTGCTTATGGAGGTGAAGAAATTCAAACTGAAAGCCCAGTAGTGCTTTCATGTTACTCTGCTGGGAAAAGCTACGACTTATTTTTTTATGTGGTCAAGAGGAACGTTCAGTCATTATTAGGCCTCAGAGACAGTTTGAAAATGGGACTGCTTTCATTTAAAGTTAGCTTAAAAGACCACTACTCTAATTTTACCCAGCACATTTTTTCTACCTGTACTGATCTTTTCCAAGTCAAACTAGGCAAACGTCCAGTTGTTCAGTCCATGAAGTTAGATGCAGAGGTCAGTCCAGTTATCAGCCCCACACGTAATGTTCCAGTAGCCATGCAGGACAGAGTCAAAGCCGAGTTAGATAAAATGGTGTGACAATGTGTGATTTGCCCAGTCGAAACTCCTACTGAATGAGTATCTTACATGGCGGTAGCTCATAAGAAAAGCTCAGATGATATCAGAATATGTATTGATCCATGAGAGTTGAACAAAGTGCTAAAAATACCTCATCATCCAATGCGCACAGTCGAAGAAGTCGCAGCCATGTTGCCAAATGCCACTATTTTTTCTGTCTTAGATGCAGAGAGTTCATTTTGGCAAATTCAGCTTGACAAGAAATCCTCATTGCTCACTACATTCATTACTCAGTTTGGTAGGCGCAGATTTTTGAGACTGCTATTTGGGATAAATTCTGCAAGTGAAGTCTTTCAGTGAGCAATGGAGGAAATTTTTTCTGGGTTTTCTTGTGCTGTCATAGTAAATGACATACTGATAGGAGGTTCATGATTAAGCTGAACATGCCAGAAACCTCAGAAAAGTCCTAGAAAGGGAATGTCAAGTGACTCTTAAGCTAAACCCACACAAATGCAATCAGGCTACAAGAAGTTACTTATGTTGGTCATTTAATTACAAGTATAGGCTTACGACCAGACCCTTCTAAGCAAACAGCATTCTTGAGATGCCAGTTCCAGACAATGTTCAAGCCCTGCAACGTTTTCTTGGCATGGTCAACTACCTAGGCAAGTTCATTTCAGACTTCAGACAACTTTCAGCACCACTCAGAGAGCTGACACATAAAGATGTATCCTGGTCCTGGCTAGAGCAACACCAAAGAGCATTTGATGACATGAAACGGAGAGTTTCTAGTCCATCGACACTCGGATACTATGATGTTCACAAACCAGTTACACTTTCCTGTGATGCTTCAAAATTTGGACTTCATACAGTCATTCTACAAAAAGATCAACCTGTTTCCTATGCATCAAGAACTCTTACCCAAACTGAGATGTAGTATGCCCAGATCAAGAAAGAGCTTTTGGCAATTGTGTTTACATGTTCGAAGTTCCATGATTATGTTTATAGTAAACCTATCCAGATCGAAACAGATCACCAACCATTAGTCACAATCTTGCGAAAGCCTATGCATTCAGCTCCAGCCAGACTGCAGTGTATGATGCTGAGATTGCAAAAGTACAATTTTAATCTTGTCCATAAGAAAGGCAAACTTTATCTTGCTGATACGTTATCCAGATCACCCAGAAATACCACTGAACAGAATGAAAATCAAGTTTCTCAATTGATTGATAATTTTGAAGTCATGGAAGTGAGAAATTTTTCTTCCAGACATCTTGATGAGTTGAGAGATCACACAACCACGGATCCAGTTTTACAAAGGCTCAACCACTTTATCAATCAAGGATGGCCATCAAAGCAGTCTAGTTTAGCTCAAGAAGTGCAACCTTATTTTCCATACAGAGTTGAGATTTTGTCTGACAAACGGTATAATGAAAGGTCCAAAACTAATTGTTTCAAAGTCCTTGCAACCAGAGTGCATTACTATCTTGGATTGTGGTCACCCAGGAATTGGATCTACCAAAATTGCGAGAGGGTTAATATTTTGGCCTTCTATGTCACAAGACTTTGAGAGAGCACTTTTTTCTTGTTCCGTGTGTAATAGTACAAGATCACACCAACAGAAGGAACCACTTCAGCTTAACCAGATTCCGGAACTACCTTGGTCGACAGTAGCCACTGATATCTTCGAGTGGAATGGTCAACATTATTTGGTGTTAGTAGACTCTTACGATTGATCTACTTCACAACCTAGCATCCAGTACTCTCATTACTAAAAAGAAGCATCATTTTGCTGTTCATGGTAGTCAACACAAAGTTATTTCTGACAATGACACACAGTTTACAAGCCAACAATTCAAAAGATTTGCTGAAGAATGGGACTTTACTCATGTCACAAATAGTCCAGAGTACCTGCAGTCAAATGGTTTGGCAGAACACGCAGTACAAAGTACAAAACAGTTACTAGAGAAGTGAAAACGAGACATTAGTGATGTTTTCCTGAATCTGTTGACTCTCAGAAATGTTCCTCATGATTCACCTGCTGAGAGACTTCTGTTGAGACAAACCAGAACCACATTACCAATCAGTAGTCAGTTTTTGGTTCCATGTGTCAAGAACAACAGATCAAAAACCACTCTGTTGAAGAAGCGCCCATCGCAGAAGTCCTGCTAAGATAAGACCAGTAAACTGCTCAATCTGTTATGAGAGGGAGAAGTGGTAAGGATCCAAATATCCAAAGGCTATGATCGAATTGGTGTCATGAAGAATATTGGTCCAGAGCCGAGATCATACATTGTGGAATCAGAAGGAGCATATTTTAGGTGGAATCAGAAGCATTTCAGACTGTTGTCCGAGCCTATGCTGCCAACAGATAGCCTGAGAGAAAGACTCTCTATCTCAGATTGAGTTGTCCGGTGTTCTAATTCCAGAAGAAGTTCTAGAGGACATTCCTGTTCCTATGACGAATCCAGAAGTTCCTGATACGAGTTGTGCACTGCAGACTGTCCCTGTTGCTGAATTTGGTCTTAACTGTTATGTTACGAGATATGGTCAAATCTCTAAACTCTGTAGCAGATATGAAGCAACTTGGATATGAACATTGTGTTTAGTTTCCAATGTATATAGTAATGCATGTCTAGCTCTAGCATTGTTTTGCATAAAGGGCAATCTTTTTAAGAGGGAGGATGTAGATCAATGTGTGTGTATATACCTTTAAGAAGCTATCCAAGGGCTTGCACAAGTGTATAAATGCAGAGCACGTGTGAGCCTGACTGCCATTTTGTAGTTAACTGTTGAGATGTAAACATGTATGTATGTAAGCTCTGTTTAACTAGTTCGTTTGTATTTAATGATGCTGCTATCCATCCTGATGTGTTTGTATGTATTAAAGCATCTGAATGAAACCCCAAGCCTTCTTATTATTTGTGTTAGAGACGAACAAGTGACACGTCTGCAGGTGTCGCTAGCAGTGATGTTGGAGTTTGCATGGCTGTTTTTATCTGAAATGCCATCACCTTTTTAATAATTGAGGAGGAGAGTGACTTTGTGCTCCTTTGTATTCTGTCATCCATAGGTAAGGCCGTGTATCATATACTGACCAGTCACAGAGCCCTATCCTTTTCAGCTGCAGATCAAGAAGCATATTTTAATGAACTAAAGTCCTTTCCATTGACCCAGACACCATTTTACTAGGGAACTTTTATACCTCCTCTGTTGATTGGAACTCCTACAGTTTAGCAAACAGATTTACACAGTGCTTAGTTGACTTTATCAATATAAGCTCTCTCAATCATATAGTAGATTGAGAGCTGTGAAGGACGCCAAGAAGCATTACCTATTTTACAAGTGCCAATGATTGTTGCAGTGCTAGAAGTGTCAGCAACATACCAGATCTTTGAAAACCTCAGTAGTATTTGAGTACAAGTTAGACAGCCATATCAGAGCTAATGAAGAGGGTCTGCGGTAGATTGAGAAGCTGCTGGTAGATGATGCTGTAAAGATCTACACTGTAATGCAAACAGAGATCTACCTAATTTGCCATTAACCAGATGATAATTGAAATACTTGAGTGCAGACTGCTTAACTTACAAAGTTGGTGAGAAAATATAAGATTAAGACTTGTTTCCATCATCATATATTTTGTTTCCATCATCATACATTTCTTTCTTTTTCTGATTCTCTTTTTTCCCACTTTATTCAAACTGATGTGTAATGACAATACTAACTAATTATGCAATAATATTTTTATAGATAGTTTTTAGGGTTCTTGTACACGGACCTGAAGAAGTCTAGAAGGATGAAAGCAATCTTTAACAGTAGGTTATGAAAATAGACTATAATTTTTACAATTGATTTTTTACATGCAAAGTGTATATTTATATATATTTTTTTGATTGCGAAATGGACTAAGGTTGATATATTTCCAGCCATGTAGTATATTGTCTTAGATAAAATCACAGACTTAATAATCTGGTTAAATAAGAGGTACCACATCATTATAAATTTTAAAGTACATAAGGGTTATGTTATTATGACAGCTACTAAGTAGGGCAGGACCAGCTTGAATGTCACACTGATGGGGGAAGGGATGTGAATTTAACATGTGTACCAATAACACTGTTTAACAGCACAATAAACCACTCCCTTGCCTGATAAAAAGTGTATGTGTATATATATATATATATATATATATATATATATATATATATATATATATATATATATTTAGAAAGCTTGTGAGGAAACTATTACTCTATTTTTGTTTTGCTTGGATCGCTTGTCTGTGTACTTCATAAAGGATTTTCGACTGGAAACAGACTGCCTGCCTTGCTTGGATTACTTTCAAATACTTAGTAATTCTGTACAAACATATATTTTTTATTACTTTTTTTGGCTTAAGTTTAAGTTTGCTACTTCTAATACTATTATCTGATCTGATTAATATACAGTGATTAACTAGAAATATTTTATGCTCAACTCCTGAGAGACTTGCTTGGTTACAAACATCTGCACTAGAAGCTGAAGCTAAGTGAAACTTGCAGTAGTGTATTTTAATATTCTGTTAAGTACAAACTTGCAGTTTTAAAGGTACCGTATTTTCATTTTTTCTGTTACCCAATTTTGTTTCTGAACAGTGTGCTGTGTGTCTGTTTGGTATACGAGGGAGTGGTGTTATCATTTCTTTATCTGATATCTAATAGCCTAGAGGGATTCCTCTATACTTTAAGTGCTAGCCACAAAGTTTGAGAAATCATTTTATGCTCAACTCCTGAGAGACTTGCTTGGCTACAAACATCTGCATTAGAAGCTGAAGCTAAGTGAAACTTGCAGTAGTGTATTTTAGTATTCTGTTAAGTACAAACTTGTAGTTTAAAAGTATTGTATTTTCATTTTTTCTGTTTCCTAATTGTGTGTTTCTGAACAGTGTGCTGTGTGTCTCTCTGCAGTTAGTTCCCCACCCTCTTTCCCTGTTCCTGTGTTGGTGGCTCTGGAATTGCCCACCCCTCCTGTAAGTCTGTATTAGAACACTCCTCCTGGGTCCATCTCATTTGCTCACTTAACCAAGTACAGTGAGATCATATTCTGAGTCTAGTGTTCACTCTAATACAGAGAGTAGTGTTCACTCTAATACAGAGAGAAGATTTGAGAAGGCCAGCCCACTTAGGTTCTCTTCCTCTCTCCTTGCACTTAAAAAAAAAAATAAAATAAATTTGCACTTTATTCATTTGCTTTTACTGTATTTGTCTTTCCTCCTACTTTATTTTGCTTTTCTTGAAATTACTCAATGTTATTTATTCTTTTGCATTTATTACTGCTTGGTAGTAGCCTGATTAAATTGTAACTGTTATTGTAAGTCTTTTGGTTTAAGCAGTTGGTCTTCATACAGGCTGTTTTACAATAAGAAGGTTAGTGGTCTGCACTGTTGTGGCAAGACAGGTAGCTTACATCCTTCTAAGCTGGGAATTGCTGATTGAAGGCCCAGTGTCTTAGTGTGTATTAGTTCTGGCTTAAGCACTTGGGCTTCAGGCCAGTTATTCTACATTAAGAAGGTTTGTGGTCTGCACTCTTGTGGGAGGAGAGGCTGGATTCTGCCCTTCTGAGCTGGGAATTTCTGGTCACAGGCTTATTGTGCCTGCTTATTTAAACTGTTTCTTTCTGAAATTGGTGCGACTTGTTGCTGTAGCATAGACCAGATTCAGGCCTGCTGAATCTAGCTTTGTTTGTATAACTTGAGCACTGATCTAGGCCATCTTTTTTGGAGAAGGTTCTCCTGCACCCTAGTAAGCAGGGGTGTGCAGTTAGAACTTGTCTAATTGAAGACTGCTGGAACAGGGCTCAGTTTTGAGCTTTTTTTCCTGGTTAATTAGGTAACTTGTTTAAATCAGTTTGTTCGTTTTTTATTGTTTTTATATATATATATATATATATATATATATATATATATATATATATATATATATATATATATATATATATATATATATATATATATATATATAAATTGCACTTTATTCATCTGCTTTTACTGTATTTGTGTTTCTTCATACTTTATTACTAGGGGCATTGACTACAATTCTGATCTGCGATATATATAACAATAAGTATCCTTTTCTGTGCATTTAAAGTGTTTTCTGAGTGTATCTGCTTTATTTTCTAAAAAAAAAAAAAAACTATATATATATATATATATATATATATATATATATATATATATATTTGTTTCCCACCTTTCTAAGCTAGTATAGTCCAGTTTTCAGGTTAGTGCTGATTTCAGGGCTGTGTTACAAATCTCTGTGTTTGCCCATACCTTACTTGGATAAAAGGAAGTTCTCTGTTCACCTGTGAGAGAGGGGAGCTTTGAGCAGCCTATCTGTCCCTGGAGGAGTGGTTTCAGCCAAGAAATTATTAGTTTATTGACCATTTTGGGCTAATTTCTATCTCTTTCATTTCCCTGCTATAAATACAGTATTTGTCCGGTTTTGCGCACTGGGCGGTGCCGGTTAGCTAGGGTAAAACTATTCCCAGCTCCACAAAGTCTCCTTCAATTTTTCCCTTGGAACTAGACAAAATTTCAACTTAAGCACTCAAGCCATTCATTTCTCAGCCCGGCACTTGCTCAAAACTTATAAAACCCTAGCACTAGACCCTCCTGTACTGTACAGAGGGGCAAGGCTCTCTATTCGACCTTACCAGCCGTCCTGTAAAACAGTTCACTGTACCTATCCAGGCATGTCAAAAGGGCAGATGTTCATCGTGTTTCACTGTTGCAGTCATTACACTTGGGTTATCCTGCTGGCAGGCGACCCGCAGTCGGCCCGAGTTCCAAAGTCTTGGTCCGGCGCCAGTTGCTGTCACCTCTTCCCTGACGTCAGTGTGCCAGGGGTATAAAAGTTGCAACCAACGCCATTTTCTTCAGTCTTTTTTGCCGTGCGGTGCCCGAAGCAAAAGCAGTTCGCAAGTGCCGGTCGGCCGACTCCTGAGATTTTTGAATTTGAGTTTCGGAGCCAAAGTCTTCAATAAAGCTAAGTACCCCATTGGGGAAACTTTGTCGTGCTCCAGACCGATGTCAGTAAAAGTTAATAATTGTATTTCTTGTGGGAAGCAAATACCTTATAAGGACTTTTACTCTTACTGTATTCCTTGCCTAGGCCCTGACCACAAAGTTACCAGTTGTCGGTTTTGTGCTAGATTCAATAAACGCACTATTAAACGTCGGTTCGATTTTGCTTTACATTATTTTGGCCGAAGGTTTAATTCCATAATGCCATCGGAACAACCGACGACCGGAATTTATAAAAAAACGCAAAGACAAAGAAAAGGACAGGCATCTGAGGTCCAAAACCAACGATGAAGCCTCTTCAAGGCCAGTCGCCGGTTCTCAGTGAAGCGCTTTCACAGCCCCTGACATCTGCTACCTCAGAGCCACAGGCCGTAACCGACAGCCACGTGGAGACACCGAGGCCTGTGGATATCTCAAGGTATTGGGCCTATGGAAACTATTCCCTCAGATGAGTCCAGAGCCGCTGAGCAGGCATCGGCTTCTGATGGTGTTTTCAGATCTTCACAGCTTACAATTAAGCCCACTACAGCAGCCAAGGCAAAGTCAAAAACACCATTAAAGACAAGGAAGCAAGTACAGCATTCTCCTGGACAATCATCCATGCCAAAGAAACAGATGCTTAAAATGGCCGAAGACCTAATTACTTTAATCAGGGGTTCCCATCCCCCTCCTGACAAAAGGCGTAGGCAAGACACTGACTATGATTCCTCTGACTAGGTTTCCATTTCCTCTGATTCCTCTTCTGATCAGGGATATTCTCTCCCTCCCTATGAGGACTCTGATGCAGAAGAGTCTATACCTTCAGACTCTCCGCCTGAGGATTATTCTTTTGGGGAAACCCTGCACACCATGAGGTAGCATTTCCATTGGGAGAGCCAGGATTATTCAGAATCCAAGAAAAGGCTGAGAGACTTCCTTTTATTGCCTCAGCACAGGCCCCTGGCTATCCCCCCTGTGTTTGATATTGTTGATGATGTTTTTTCTGAATCCAGTCTGTCTCCTAATTCTTTACCCCCTGCACCAGTCAAGCCAGACAGGTATTACAGGGTCCCTGACTCTCATAAATTTCTTTACAAAAACCCCGCTGCAGACCCAGAAACAATTTCTCGGGGTCCTAAAGGGGTTAAGGCTTCCACTGCTAAAAATCCTGTCCCCTTCGATAGGGATTCCAGAGCTCTGGACAGATGGGGGGAAAAAGTTTACACTTCTGCTGCTTTAGCTGTAAGGGCTTTAAATTGCCAATTTCACATGCTTAAATATCAACAGTACCTCATGTCATTGTTAAAACAGAAAATTGTTTCAAATTCAGAAAGTCTTGACAGTAAGGAAATGCAGGATTTATTACATGCAATTGAACAAGTGGGAAAGCATACTCTGCAATGTGGTTTTGATTCATTAGAAGCTTCTTGTAGAGCCGTAGTTACAGGCTCTGTTATTTGAAGGCATGCTTGGTTGAAAGAACAAAGTTTACCTGACCATGTTAAAGTAAAATTATTGGATGCTCCACTACAGCATGATACTTTGGTGTTAAGGCAGAAGAAGTGTTAAAGAAAATGGAGGATAAAGCAAAGTCAATGCAGACCGTGAAGGATTTCTTACAGGTTCAACCACCTAGATTTAGCAGAAACTGGCCTTCAAAAAATTGGTCCTTTCCAGTGTCAGACAGTCCACAAAGAGGCAGATACAGACGCCCAAGAGGCAGATCTCAGCCCCAAGGCTCTTACAGACCTAAACAACGGGGTGCTTCAGCCCCCAAAGGAGGGGAAGACAAATCACAACCTTATAGGAAACAGTCCCAATGACTTCCCTCTACAAATGCCAAGCACTTACCTTTTGGCAGCACCCCTAGGGGGAAAGCTAGCACTTTTCTCAAAAAATTGGCACATAATCACCCAGGACCAATGGGTGCTGAATATTGTTTCTCAGTGTTACAGGTTCCACTTCCACATACTTCCAAAATCAAAAGGTATGCCAGACCTGCCACAAAACCAATGGGCAGAGGCCCAAAAACAGATTGCTGCTGTTATGGGCATGGGAGCTATTCAAAGAGTTCCACAGCAAGAACAGGGCCAAGGATTTTACTTAAGACTTTTCTTAGTACCCAGAAAGGACAAGGCCTGGAGACCAATACTGGACCTGTCAATCCTAAATACTTTCCTGGATGTTCCAAAATTCAAAATGTTAACACTACAGCAACTGCTGCCCATGCTGGGCAAGAAGACTTGACTAGTTACTTTGGACCTCAAGGAGGCATACCTGCATGTCCCAATCAGACAGTCTTGCAGAAGATACCTCAGATTCATAGCTGGCTCAATGCATTACCAATTCTCTGCACTGCCCTTTGGCTTATCTACTGTACCCAGGGTCTTCACAAAATGCCTGGCACCAGTAATTGCATTTTGCAGACAAAAAGGAATTCAAATATATCTCTACTTGGACGACTGCCTTATTCAAGCAGAGAGCAAGAACATTCTTCTAAAGCATCTGGCGTTTATAAAAAGATTACCAATTTGCCTAGGGTACACAGTAAACGAAAAAAATCAAAACTAGTGCCCTCTCAAGAGATAATATTCCTGGGTGCAAGCTTAAATACAACTGCCCAGATGGCTTATCTCACGCCAGACAAACAAAGGCAACTGACTCATTACTTTCAAATGATGGCAACAAAAACCCAGCTCCCTGCAAGAAAAATTCTGCAGGCCCTGGGCTTCATGGCATCTTGCATTCTACTAATTCCATATGCAAAACTGCATATGAGGAAACTACAATGGTATCTAAAAAGTGTTTGGACTCAGCATTGTCACAGCCTGGAGACAATCATAACTTTAATTCCCTGCCTACAACAGGAATTTCGATGGTGGTCCCAGGCCTGTCACCACAATAAGGGACAGCCTTTCACCTTACCCACAGCCAGGCAGACAATAATGGATGCATCGGATT
The DNA here is from genome assembly GCF_019279795.1 of Protopterus annectens. Classification (NCBI taxonomy): domain Eukaryota; kingdom Metazoa; phylum Chordata; order Ceratodontiformes; family Protopteridae; genus Protopterus; species Protopterus annectens. Next base: position 1,356,342,991 of record NC_056745.1, read on the forward strand.
ATGCCTAGGGGGCACATATGGCAGGAAAATGTATTTAGGGCATGTGGCCCAAGGAACAAATGCATCTTCACATCAATCAAAAAGAGATGCTAGCTGTGCAGAATGCCCTGACAGCTTTCAAGGACCTACTACATCCAGGACAACTATTAATAAAGAAGGACAATATCACAGTTATGTGGTACATAAACAAGTAAGGGGGCACACATTCCTACCCCCTATGCAGGCAAGCCATGACTTTGTGGAACACAGCACTGACCTATCAAGTACATCTGCAGGCACAATTCCTGCCAGGAACAAAAAATACACTGGCAGATGAACTAAGCAGAAATCTCATGGATCCTCACGAATGGAAACTAAATCCACAGGTGTTCAGCATGATAACGAGGAAATGGGTACGCCCAGACATAGATCTTTTTGCCTCCCCTCACAACTGCCAACTACAGAAATTCTGCACAAGAACTTATCACTCTCAAGCATGGAAAGTGGATGGTCTATCATTCAGCTGGAAAGGCCTGACAGTCTATGCCTTCCCTCTGATGCTTCTTCTTACCAAGGTGCTCCTAAAAGTCAGACAAGACAGGCCAAAAATGATCCTGATTGCCCCAGACTGGCCACACCAGCACTGGTACCCAATCCTAAAGAGTTTGTCTCAAGGCCCAGCTTGGCTTCTTCCTCAAATTTCTCACCTTCTGACACAACAAAACAATCAGATTCTGCACATTCAACTCAGAACCTTAAATCTAGCAGCATGGCAGATAATGTAGCCACTCAGACTGCACCTCTCTCTAAAGCTGTTATGGATGTCATTTTAGAAGCCAGGAGGCCCAGCACTAGGAAATCTTATGCAGAAAAATGGAAGAGATTCTGTGCTTGGAACCATGCACAAGGCCTCGAACCACTTGTCCCTAATATGCCTCAGATTTTACAATACCTGAGATGCTGGACAAAGGCCTATCTTTCTCATCAATTAAAATGCATGCCTCTGCCATTTCAGCTCATTACAATACGGAACCACCTATTTTTTCGCATCCTCTATTACAACAGTACCTCGGAGGGGCAAAAAATATAAGACCCCCAAGGAGACCACCAGTACCAACTTGGGATCTCAATTTTGTTTTAGAAAAACTCACACTGCCTCCTTTTGAACCAGCCAGCACAGCTGACATAAAATTCTTCTCATGGAAAACTGCTGTGCTCCTAGCAATAACTTCAGCAAGAAGAATCTCAGAGTTACAGGCATTAAAGGCTGTGGAACCTTTCATCATTTTCCATCAGGACAGGGTTTGGTTTCTCTTAGGACAAACCCAACATTCATGCCAAAAGTGGTCTCCAATGTGGCCTTGAACCAAACCATTCATTTACCTACTTTCTACCCAAATCCCCAGAATAAAGGGGAGAGACTTACGCTTTGGATATACACAGAGAGCCACAATTCTACTTGGACAAAACAAAAGCCTTCAGAAAAACTGAGCAACTGTTTGTAGCCTATGCTGCAGGATCACAAGGAAAGCCTATTACAAAGCAGACAATTTCAAAATAGATAGGATACTGCATCCGCTTCTGTTATGCACAACATGGCAAATCAGTGCCTAAGGGCATTAGGCCTCATTCTACCAGAGCAACAGCCACTTCAGCAGCTTTTCTCAGAGGAGTACAAACCAGACATTCTAGAAGCTGCAACCTGGAGCTCAGTGCACACTTTCACCAAGCACTACCACTTACCTCTCTACTCTAAATCCAGAACAGGCTTTGCCACTGCAGTTCTGCAGGGCCTGGTAGCCTCTCCCAATCCAGTTTAGACCCAGCCACCCAACCTCAGCTTTGGGATTCTACCCAAGTGTAATGACTGCAACAGTGAAACACGATGAACATAGTACAGTTGTGTACCTACCATAAATGTAGATGTTCGAGTGTATTCACTGTTGCAGTCCAGGTTACCCACCCACCATCCCCCTTTTCATTGCTGGGACTTTTCTGTACTTCTCAACTCTATACAACCTATGTGGTGTATTTGCTTGTAGATGAAGGAAATGTTTATAGTAATATATGCATGGTTTTTGGCATATTTTTTTATCTTTCCAGCCTTCCTATCTGGGGGCACCTGACATCTGAGGCAAGAAAAACTGAAGAAAATGTCGTCTGTTGCAACTTTTATACCCCTTGTGCACTGACGTCAGGGAAGAGGCGACAGCAACCGACGCCGGACCAAGACTTTGGAACTCTGGCCGATTGTGGGTCGCCTGCCAGCAGGATAACCCAAGTGTAATGACTGCAACAGTGAATACACTCGAACATCTACATTTATGGTAGGTACACAACTGTACTTTTCAGGTGTACTCTCCAGTCCAACTGGTGAATCTGGGCATTTTGAGGCAATGTTACCACTGCCTCATGTACACAGACAACCCCCCCTCCTCCTACCACCAAACACTAATACATGCAGGAGATGCAATTATACAGCCACACTGGAGGCTAAGCGCTCTCAACCCAAGACTGGATCAGACAGTCAAGAGGAGAAGGGAAGTACTTGCATCACACCACCAGTCTCACACAGGCCCATTAAAGCAGCACTGGCAAAAAACACACATAAATACATGAAAACATACTCGGAGGCTCTAAATAAAAATCTGCAAAACCAACAGAGACCTCCAAAGCAAACATCCAAGCAACCTCCACCCCCCAACACAAACCATGAAACACACACTTCACAAAACCAGTGTGCCATGCAATCACAGCCCTTAAGGTAAAATAACATACCCAACATACTAGTAGTAGGTGTCTCTATAGTCAGGCACACTGACGTCCCACTCACTAGGTTGAATAAGGAGAAGGTTACTGTTAGCTGCTTGTCGGTTGCCAGGATCTGCCACATAACACAGGCACTCAGGTCACTCCAGAACAAGTACAAATATGACTGTCATTGTCCATGTTGGTGTGAATGACCTGAGCCGTACCTCCCTGGACTACATGGAGAGACCTGGAAGAGCTCTCTTATCACATAGCCCAGGCCAGTATGACCCTGACCCTGAGTAGCATCCTGCCCTCACCAAGAATGATACTACGGTATAAAGAAAAAATTCTCAATTTCAACAATTGGCCAAGTTTCTGGTGTCATTCAAAGGGGATCCAGTGTCTGTCCGCCTGGGATGACATGCTTGACAAGCCACTCTGCTTCACTGGAGATGGCTTGCAGCTGTCACCCTTAGGCTTTCGAGTACTGGCCAAGGCTCTTGCCACCCCCATAGTGCGTTTTTTAGGTAAGGCTCAAAAGACAAACCCACCGCCGTAAATAGCACACGTAACAAAAAAAACTGAGGATAATGCTACTGAATGCCAGAATTCTAAACCTCAAAATGCATGCACTCAAGGCACTCCAGTATGGAGAAAATAGATATATGTGCAGTAACAGAAACCTGGTTTAAGACTCCAAAGAGCACCCCAGCACTACCAGGCTACAGCTGATACCATACATTTCGGCCATAGAACCCAAACCGAAATACAAAAGGCGGGGGTGCATCCATATTCATCAAGGATACCCAAACCTCCAGGTTAGTGGCACAGCACGATGCTTCAGAGATCATCCGCGTGCAACTAACAACGGGCAAAACTACATTTCAAATTGTAGCTTGCTACAGATCACCCACCATGTCCCAGGACCTCCATTCTGCGTTTCTGGAAACACTGGGAAACATAAAGGTACTATCAAACACCCTAATATTGGGTGATTTCAATTACCCAAACATTAACTGGGAGAACTACTCAAGTACCAACTCCATTGCCCAACATTTCCTAGAATTTCTAAACTCAAACGCCCTGGTTCAACTGGTCAACACTCCCACCAGAGGTGACAACATATTGGACCTGGTCATCGCCAACATGGGCGACCGGTGTTCCACACCGTAGGTCAACCCCTCGCTGGTTAGATCTGACCATAAACGAATTACTTTGGATATGCACATTCTGCCCTCACCCCCTGGACAAGAAAACCAACATGAAAAACTTTTCAAAAGCAAACTTCACGTTACTTAAGACCGAGTTGGAAAGTTTCAAAGCCCCCATGCTGAAGGATAACGCTGTCTAAGCTGCAAAATCCTTTACTAATGCATTCTACGGGCACCTACAAGAATGCATAGATCATGCCATCCCGAGCAAAACCAAGACTCACTCCTCCAAGAAAAGGAAACCAGTCTGGTGAACTCCTGCCATAAACAAATCTATGCAATAGAAGGAGAAAACTAGTACAGAAGAGAGTAAAATACCAAGAAGGGAAGACATCCCTGATCAGTATCAGCAAGAAACTACGATCCCTCATAAAATCATCCAAGGTGAGCTTTGAAAGAAAAATTGCCAATGACTCCAAAGATAACCACAAGGTATTCTTTAGCTATGTCAAGAATCTAAGTGGCAATGCTCAGATCTGCTCGGAGTTGGTGCAGAATGGCACAAAATACACTGAACCGACCGATATCGCCAACATCCTGGCAGACAGGTTCAGCGCATAATTCACCCCCCCCCTCACCCCCAAAAGGGCCCATATCCATACCAGAAGAATGTAGAGTCCCTGAAATCACAGACACTCTGGTTAAAACAGTCCTCTCCAAAGCCAAAAACACAGCATCCTACACGAGCTCAAAGACGAACTAACCTCTCACCTAAACACACTATTCAAACTCAACCTCTTCACAAACTACGTACCCATAGAGTGGCGCACAGCAACGGTTATTCCGCTCCACAAAGGTGGAGCCACAACAGACCCTGGGAACTATCACCCTATAAGCCTGACTAGCTTGGTCTGCAAGGCTGTGGAGCACATCATCATGGAACCAATTAACAGAGACAGTGGGAACCTCCAAACACTGGACCCTACCCAGTTCGGCTTTGTTAAGGGCAGATCATGCCTCCTAAACCTGGTGGACTTCTTTGAGACAGTTACCAAGGTGTAGACGAGGGAAAGGTGGTACACACAGCCTACCTAGACCTCGCTAAGGCCTTCGACACCATTCCCCATTCTGGTATTCTAGACAAGCTCACCAGGGTGAACATAAACCCCTATGTCACAAGATGGGTTGCCAACTGGCTCACAGAACCCTCATGGTGAGAGTTGCGGGAGCTAGGTCCGACTCTAAACCGGTTACAAGTGGTGTTCCCCAGGGCTCAGTCCTAGGACCCCTCCTGTTCGGCATATACTTCTCAGAGGTACAGGCAAGCACATGAGGATTTTGGCTGACCAAGTTCGCAGACGACTGCAAACTAGGGGCTATAATTGACTCTCCGGATGACACAGACATCCTCCAAAAGAGTCTCACTGAGACTGATACCTGGTGTCAAAATCATGGCCTCAAGCTAAATGCCAAAAAGTGCATAGACTTCCCCTTTGGAAAAAACAAAGTACCCACAAACTACCACATAGGTGGTAGTCCCCTAAATACGGAAGACTTAATAAGGGATCTGGGGACCCACGTAGATAATGATCTCACTTTTAATAATCACATTGCCAAAGTGGTTAGAAAATCCTTCTACATGGCCCACCTAATCACAAAAGGGTTCACATCAAGATCAAGAGGTCATTGTGTCCCTCTACTCATCACTCATCAGACCCATCCTAGAGTACAATGCCCCATTTGGGATGAACCTTACAAGACACCTGCAGCAGCTCACCAAGCGTATCACTGGCCTCAAACAGATGCCCTATGCAGCTAGACTGAAGAAACTACAGCTGTACTCGGTTGCATACCGCCTACTCAGAGGTGATGGACATGCTCCACCTAAAGAAAACCTTATCCCCTTGAGCCACACGCTCTAGGGATCTAAACCTCACCACAACAATAAATATGATGTGCTGGAGAGATAGATTTCTGTCCCAGAGATTTCCCATGCTTTGGAACAAGATCACAATCTACATTAGGCAGAGCTCCTCGCTAACACTCTTCAAAAGAAACCTCGACGAGTGGATGGGAAACAGAAAATTTACCTCGGGGATCACTTCAGTGGGTCTGCTGGATAGAGGCACAGGGAACTAATCTAAGGGGGGGGGCGGCGAAAGCCAACAAATTCTGGCTAGGCTTATAAATGCCTTCGGGCAGATAGCCTAATACCTACCTATGAACCTATATGGACTGAAAATCTTCCACACAGAGAAGTTTCTTACACTGTTTTGTTTTTGGACCCACTATACTTGTTTAGTGGCTTGTTTTGAGACTTTGGGGATGCCACAAAGATTACTTTTTTTTCTTTTTTTTTTCAGTATAAGATTAACAGGCGTTTCTGAAAAGGCAGACTCGGGAGGATCACCTTGGTTTTGTGAGGGATCCACTACATGACGAGTAGACTGGTCTTGTATCACGAAGTTTACCTGTTGAGCATACCCTCCAGATTTATATCCTTGGTGCTACTGCAACTCTGAAGAACCCTAGGCAGTTCAAGATAAGGTTTCCAACGTTATGGCAGCCAAGAAAGAAACTGCTTTATAAAGCAGTGAAGGATGTACAGTGAGCAGAAGTTTTGCAGTGAAACAAGGAGGACGAGAAAATATTTAATCTCCATAATGCAGCTTTGTTGCCAGATGAAAAAACATTTCATTTTGTCTGTACAGACTTTTAATGTATTTTTACCTGGGTGAATTAAAACTAATTTAAATTCAGTTGAAGACATTAAAGCTATAAAGAATGGAATGTCCTGGATAAGAAAGACTGTTGAGCAGCAGTGCAAAAGAGGGGTGATTCAAGAGATGAAACTACATGTCATACTCCTAAGCTTGTTTCCCCTGCTTCAGAAGCAGCTGCTTTGAAAGGAAAAGACTTTGAGTATTAAAAATTGACTTGAGTTGTATGTCTTTCATCTCCTAGAAATTACTGTAGAGATTCAACTCTAAGGGAATATTTTCATCCAATTTCAGATTTAAATCAAGACTATAAAATATTAATGTCCCTATTTAGTGTCTAGGTGTTGACCCCCATCATACCAAATGAAATACATTTGGATCAGTGTGGGTTCATTTGTCAAGTGCAAGCAAATGTGAATACTGATGAAGTCATTTTGCTAATTCAGGACACGTTGAAAATTGAGTCGTCATTATTGCTGGACAGTGTAGATGCTGAAAAACCTTTTTGGTAGGATGGATGTACAATTCCAGACTTATGTGGACTCCCAGGGGGCTTTATTCATTTGTTGAGAAACATTGCCTTCTGTCTGCACTGCATACCTCTTGACTGTCCAGATGTTCACAGAACATCCACATTTTTGCCTCATATGTTCTGTTCCTCATAACATTTGTAGTTTTCTGGCAAATCACTGAGGATTGAAGTCTCTAGATAATGACATACATTTGAGTTCAGACCTCATAGCCTTTAGAAAATGCAAGCTAACACAAGTCCTGTTGTTTTAACAACTTCAGAACTTGAGATGCGAGTGCCCTTTACTACTGTGGGACACCCCCTAAGTTTATATACCCAAGGGAATCCAGTTCACAACATGTTTGCATACTAAATGGCATCATTTTTAATCAGGGAATTAAAGATGATTGATTTTGGATGTTCTACAAATATTCATTTCATCAAAATGTTTTTCAGGCTCTCCTAGAAAGTACTGGCAGTTCTTTTTTACTAAGATTAGATGATTGGCCCAATCATTTTTGTGGAAGAAATGACTCCCCCCCCCACCCCAGAGTGTCAAAAAATAACTACAGTAAATATAAAGAAATGTGATCCATGTATTCTGAATTTCCATTTGTACTAGAGAATAGTTGAGTTTTTGCCTTTGGACTTTACCAAAATAGCAAAAGCTTCTTGAAAGGTATTGCATTTCAAGTTTGTCGAGCAAAATAACTGTCCAGTAATATAATGTTGTTCAAAAGATCCTTAAGATTTTTTAAGGAAGTTGCTGGGAGGAATGGATGTTTGCTTTAGTCTTTTAAAAGTTGGGTATAAAACAGGGAAAAGATCTTTTATCTCCAGTTAAATATTGTCTGAGAAGATGTATACAGCATCTCCAACTGTTTTGTATATTTCCATCCGATGGTAAACTACAATTTTGACATAATTTAATGTGGGAATCCGAGACAATTTCTTTAGAGCAGTCTCTGCTTAAGACTGAGATTGTTTTGTTTACAGAGTCTTATTGACCTTTTAGAAAAATTAAGATGGTCTCAGCTGCAGGATTGTTTCTTCAATCCTTGTTATAAACTATTGTTCCTTCAACTTATTACTGAGACTCTAGGAAAATTATTAGTAACATTTATGGAGTTCTGCAGTCAGTGAAAGACACCTTGTTCATAAGGGTAGTTTAAAACTAGTCATTTACTTTTAATAGCCATGTGTCTATTAAATCAGTGTGGAAAATGCTTTGCGGAGTACCTAGTACTGGCTACAAAGTCTAGGAAATTTGAAATACGTTTTACTAGATATGGTTATGCGAGTACTGTTATGTATATAGAAGATTTGAAACAATGTTTCCTATGTTTGCAAGTTTGGTGGAGATTTTAATAATTATTGGAAGAATAAAAGAAAGTGCCTATTCAGTCAGGGAATTTTGGACATTTTATATTTGGGTCAGGTGTCATGTCAGACATGTATGCTAATTTCAGTAATCTTTACAGGCTTTCTCATAGATACATACATACATACATACAGCTGACGTAAGCGTGTAGTTTACCTGTGTTCTATGACTTTGGGCTTGCAAACCAAGTATATGTCTGTTGGAGAGAGGGACATAACTGAAATGCTAATTTTTTGTCATATTGGATTTGTAAAGCATTATTTTCATGTTCAAGATTTTATTCGTTATTAACCATCAGTGATGAGGTCATTACATCGTCTTTGTTCCTGTTTCATTGTGTGATTTACAGATGTCATCATATCTAGTCCCTGTATGTCATATAAACAGCAAGTAATGGATATGAATAATGTGCCATTCTCAGTCTGTCTGTGGTTTTGTTGTAGGTATAAGTATACAGTTATTATAACCATTTAAAAAATCCATCTCATCACAGCAGATGAATTGTTTAAATTTCATTGACAAACATGGTAGCTTCTGTAGGTTTTCCCCACTACAAAAAGGTTCAGAATTACTGTACTAAGGTGAAATTTCATATTTACTGTATTGGTGGGGGTATTTTAGAAAACTAAAATGTGAGGTGGGAAAAAGCTATTAGTGAAATGGGGTTATGCTGATAATAGCGATAAGCATGTGCTTTGCATTACAGTTGTATGCTGAAACTGAAAATTTGAGACTGTCTAATGAAGACCACTTTTTCATTAGCAGTTTTTTTTGTTTTTTTTCTTTGTTTTTTTTACAGATAATTTAATGTGATCATTTTAGTCTTTCTGATGATAAAATGCTAATGCGTTTTAAACCTTGATTTGTTCATGGTTCACTAGTAAGCACTTTTTCCAGAGACATTTATGTTTCAACTTGGGGGCTGAGCTGTAGCCAGACATTTCACAAATGCCATATTGTTGCTTCCTATCTACCATGCGTAATTAAAAAAAAAAAAATCACACCTTTCCAAATTCTCCACCCCAAAGATATAAGGAATGTATATTTCATTTTCAGCTGCTGCTCTTACCAGTATAAAAGTTAGATTTTATTTATTTATTTATTTAATTAATTTATTGCTTTTGTTTTTATGTTTTCCCTCCTATGCCTTGCCACCCATCAAGACTTTCCCCATAGGACACAAGTCATTCATTAATTAATAGTAGGGGATCCCCTCAGATCTACTTGGATGAAAGCCATATGGAAGAGCCAGTATTTAGGCAGGGACTGAAGAGTTTGTGCTCTCTCCACCACCTCAACAATGAGACCATTTGCATATAGATCCTTAACCCCTGTCCCTTTGAGTGCCATTGAGGGCTCCCTCTAGTCAGTGGCTTGGTGAGCTGTAATCCGACCCACATGGTCCTACTGCACCACCACCTTTGGTGCAACCTACCTTGGCAGTGCCAGCTGCCCAAGTCAATCAAATTCAAGTCACCTTGGTCGCAGTGAAGACTTTATCCTTCTACACCACCAGCAGCACTTGCTATGTTTAAATGAGTGTTGTTTCTTTTAAGCATGTTTTGGACTTTTCTGCATCCCAATCATTGCTGTGTATAGTTCTGGAGAATTTAAACAACATTATTTCTTAGATAATGTACTTCAGCACACCAAACATGTCTGTCTACAACCTTGAGTGGGATAGATTTGTTTTGTAGATTATGCAGAATAGTGTTTCTTTTATGTTTTTAATAGCTGTCAGTACAGCATGATGGAAAGCTAAAAGTGTCAACTACATTGGTTTAGTGTGTAACTGATATTATAATATGAGTCGTTATAATGAAACAAAAGGCAATACTAATTGGTAACTGTTAGCCAGGCAGATTTTGAAGACTGGAGACTGGTTAGTTCAGTCTGTTCTGTAGTGCATGTTTTAAGTTATGTTGCTTTTTTTTGTTACTTGTATATCAAATCTTTTTTTTTTTCTTATTTTCTGTCCTAGGACTTTCTAATGTTGACCACACTTATGCCCAAAGGACTCAGCTCTTCGACACGCTAGTAAATTTCTTCCCTGATAGCATGACTCCTCCAAAAGGCAATCTGGTTGATCTCATCACACTGTAGCCAAATTGAATAAATGGGCAGAGTTATAAGATGAAGACTGGTTAACTTGACGTATGGAATGGCTTTGCAGGAGAAACATTTGCTTCTGATGGGTGATGCAAGTGCTGTGCACTGTTGTGGAATACAGACAATGCTTCTGGTAAAATAGATGAACAGAGTTTCACTCAGCACTGAGAGGTAGCCGAGTAAATACTGAGTAGTGCTGCCTTTATTGTAGGGAATTCAAGCACTGATTTCAAATTGCTTGACTGTAACCTAAAGGTCCTTGTATGAAGTAGTCAACAGGGCTTCTTGCTGGACAGCTCTTTGGCACACCATTACACTAATTGTAGTTACCCAATCTTTTCACATATAGTATTGGGTGTTTCAGCGGTATACTCATCCTTGTTATTTTGAGCCTAGACTGATGTAACACCTGGTGTAGAAGGCATGTTATGTGATGTATTTGTTCACACCTGTACTAAACTACCCCGCATTCAAGGTAAGAGGAACTTAATTTGAGTAAGGCCCCTTTCTCCCACAATGCTAACTATACAAGGTGCCAACTTTGTTGTAATTTGTGTAATTAAAAAGAATGTTAAGTTATTTTTTCTATGAATGTTTAGTTTTTGACCAACCATTCTAAGGCTGGAATGTCTTTTAGAAACTTCATTTAGATGTTGCTTTTAATTGATAATTTTGTAATTGTTAAATTAGGAAAACATCACTTAGACTTTAGGAACAAGTGGAGCAAAGAAAAGTGTCTCATGAATGGCTTGCAATGAGCCATCAAAACAAGTAGTTGTAATGGAATTTTGTTGTCCCTTTTTTTTGCGTTTAATTACACATCTTCATTTGAAACTGAAAACCAAAGAGGCAAAACCTGAAAATGTTTTGTTTTGTTTTTTGACACAGCCATACTCTGCAGAGTTTTAGAATCCATTTCCAAGTGAAAATTAGAAATATGTTTTGAGGCTACAGACCTTGGAAAGGTATACAATTATATTTTGGCTACTTAAAGCTGATGACTCTGTTTTGACCACTGCTTGCATGAGACCTTGTTGAGTGCCTGCTGTTGGCTTCACTCTTGTTTATCTTTCAGAAGAATGTATCCATATTTTGTGGCCTGATTGAAGCTAGTAAGGATTACACTTTCAACTAAGACACTTCTTAGTTGAGCAATATCTTTTGATGTAAAACATTTATCCAATATTTCAAGCAGGCAGTGAAGTTGAGCTTTAAGGTTTTTTGAAGATATTGCACAATTCATCTTCCTCTCAAAGTTTGATACTTGCACATCCTGTGAATCATGCCGGGGGCTCTAGCAGCTATTTGGGATTCAGAGTAACACTGTCGTGTCTCCGCTCACTTTTTGGTTTTGTCCCCCACAATTGGTGCTTATATTTAATGTATCAGTAATAACACTGCGTTGAGTGGGGGGTTGCAGTACGTCTGAAGTGCCAGCTGTCAGATGAGTCATTAAACCAGGTTGCCACCTCCCTGAGTTGATAATTTAAGTGGATATTAAAAAATCATGTATTAATCAAAAATTGAGAGGGGTTATTAACATTAAATCAACCAAAATAAAGCAAACCAATTCCATCAAAAAAATGACATCATCGTGCTAAGTAAAGGAGAAGAAAGCAGTGATTCAGTGGAACCCTGCTCACCCAAAACTCTCATCCAAATCTGTGGATAATTTGAGTTGTGGTTATGTCCCTGTTTTAGATATTAACAGTGAATGAATCATGTATTTGGTAGCTGACTTACTTTACTTTTACTAGTAATTGTGTATCTGGGTAGAAACGTAAAATGTGTGTGTAGAATGCAGAATCAGCAGCCTCTAATTAAGTATTTTGCACCCAGTTATCCACCACCTTACCATGGAACCCAGCAGCTTGCAGCAGTATTTCAGTGCTAAGTGATTTGATACCTGTGAGTAGCAGGATTACAAGATTCCAGACATTGTTCACAGTTTTACTTTTTTCTTTACCTCTCTTTGTATTTATTTGTCTGCCAGTACATTTACAAGTATACTAAATATAAAAAAGGCAGTCTTCAAGGAGTGATGCACAGTTTCCTTAACTTTATTTTTCATTCATTTTTAACCAGGTAATTTCATTTAATATAAGCATCCCTTTTCTGAAGTGACCCAGTGGCAATGTCTGGTTAAGTGACTTGCTCAGAGTTGCAAAGTAGGCCAGTGGAGTTGCCAGGAGTCAAACACTGTACTTTAGACTATAGAAGGCATGTCATTGACAGCTTACAGCTTTATCAATTGTTTGTATGACCAGACAGGTTTGTTAATGTAACTGTACAACTTTTAAATACAGTACTGCACCTGTAAGCCACATTGTTTCCCCCAACTACAGTACAGTGGAGTTTTGCAAGGTAACAACTCTCAGTATGGTTAACAAACAAAAAGTAAAGTCTGTAAAGTTATGTTTTTTGCTGACAGTGATTTATTTGAACTTTTTTCTTACAATGTTTTAGATATGTAGGGGTACTGCCCAGTGTTCATTTTTGTTCAGTCATATACCCAAAGTATGAAGAATGAGTCTCCAGGGGAGTTCAGAAAAGTTGGCTTCTGTTGTATGTGCTGTTTTATTCTGTAGCACAAACTTCTTATCAGACCATTAAAATATTAAATTTTCATGCTTCTTTAAATGTTTTCCTCACAGATATACTTATCCACTATTTTTGTTACAAGCTATTGTGCATCATCACCCATTCAAAGTTTCTATTTGTGTATGAATATTTCTGTGTATACTAGACAATATTATTATTATTATTACTTTTCATTTTGGTTTGTTGAAACCTTGAATTCTCTTAGCCAGTTCAATCAAGTTACTTTTAGCAGACCCTTTATTCTTATTTATATATAATACATGAAACCTTTAAATGAGAATTTTAGTTCAGATTCCAGGCAAAGTCTGTCCCACTGAAGCCTCCTTGAATCACCCCCCCCCCCCCTGGTTCCATATCAGCCTTGTATAATGCCCTTTTTAACAAGTTTTCCTTGTTAAAGTTTTTTTTTTCTTAAACTCTGTTTTTTTATCTTTTTAGTGCTTTCCTATCTCACGTTCCATCCTGTTTAGCTCTTGGTTAGTGCACCAGTCCCAAATGTGTCTTCTTTGCAATGCACTCAGGGTAAGTCTGAAAAAGATCCATGTGGAGCAAAGTTCTAGTCCAGTTAAATGCAAGTAAATAAGTCAAATCCCATGGGGTACTACTGATAAAAACACTTCCCAAAAGAAGAAAGAGTTAAAAAATGTGCCTTCCCTTACCCGTACTTTTTTCTTGTTTCTGTATAATAGCCTCATTTTGTTGTATTTAAGTCTGAGCTCCAAATTATTGAAAGGAAGATCACAGTAACTGTATCTTCAGTTTTCTTGATAATGTAAAACCCCCTACCAAATAAGAAACCAACTTTTCTAAAATAGATTCCAGAAAATGATTTGCTTTCCTGAGTGAAAGAACTTTGATTTGCATAACTGTGGTGTTTATTTTTCATTAATAACTATTTGTGTACTTTCTTTTACTTTATCCCCCCAAAAAAGCTACCCTGCTTTCCTGAATTAAAGAACTTTGATTTGCATAACTGTGGTGTTTATTTTTCATTAATAACTCTTTTTTTGTGTACTTTCTTTTACTTTACCCACCCAAAAAAGCTACCCTAACCTTAGTACTCATGGTCGGTGATTTTCAATGATTCTGGGAAAACTGCTGCTATTCAGTCATGCATTTCTATTGTCTAGATATTGAAGAAACATTGTGGGATTTTAGCCAGAGCAATCCTTCAACAGAACTTGTAATTCATACATTTACTACTTAGTCATTTGTGGTGTGATGTATCTGTTATTTTGCTTATAGGTATATGTATATATGTATTTGCACGTGTGTGATTTGAAAACATAAAAAAAGGAATCATATCATGTTAATGACCAGAAATTGCACTTAAAACTATGGGTGTAAGTCCCAGATTTCACTGCATGAACAGTCTCATTTTTTCAAGAACCATAAGTCAGTGTCCAAGTTAATACTGTATTGTGAGAATCTCGCTGCCCACAGCAATTTTCACCTTCTCAGACTCTTTATATGTAGTCTTGTTTATACTTGTCATGAATTCTTGTAACTCCTTATCTGGCATCTTTATTGCCTTTTTCACATATATATCCTGTGGAACACTATGATGTCTAAAAAAGAAAAAGGGGAAATAATGCCTTTGTTGAAAAAACAATTCCTTTGCTTCTCCATTCTTCTAGCAAAATAGTGAAGAACAATCCGAGTAATCGGGTTGATACCTTTTCCAGAGTTGTTCATTTGTCCTGTGCATCCAATCACTGTAAGATGCTTGTCAAAACTGTCCCAGAATAACCCAATACTTCCAGTGATTTAGACGGCCATTGGTCTTCACCATTCTACACTTGAGACTTGCCTTCCTCTGTGCACACAGTCTACATTTTCTTTCATAGCCACAATGTTTTCCCGTTGTCTTTTCCAGTCCACTGTTTCTACTCTTCTGCTGCCCACTTGTTTACCTTTCTAGTTCTAAGCTGAGTTGCTTTAATCAAAGTTGCATAATAGCAATCAAGCAGAGATTCCCCCAGTTTTGAATTTTTTCTCAAACCCCCTTTTTCTGAAGAAATATAACCACCCCACAATGTAAGGCATGGCTTTTTCCTTCCCATTCTCTGTCCCTTTACTTTAACATCTCAGTTAATGGCTTTGGTTACCATTGTTTTATGTTTTTTATAAATGTAACTTATTCATACCCAGAGCAGCATCTTCCTTATTTCCCTAATCATTCCTACTCACTGTAACTTCCTCTGTTGTAGTGTCCTTGTCCAAAATTCAATTCCTTCTATTCCGTTAACTTTGCCACCCCTAATAAAAGTTTACCCCACCTTACAAAAGAGTTTTCTTAATGTTTCTGATTTTAGCCAGCTTTTAACCCCCATTTTCATAGTGGTCTCCATTAGTCATCCTCATAGATTCTGCAAACCCTTCCTGCCTCTAGATTATTGCTTCCAAAAAAATGTGAAATAAGAGTCAGTTTCTTATATTAGCCTTCCGCCCTAATCTCATCTTTATTTAATGTTTTTTTTTTTTCTTACCTCGTAAACCAACCTTCCTTCTGTAAAATTAAATGCCATTTTCTGATTGCCTGTATTCTGTGACATCTTCATTCTTGTCAGATTTATATTTCCAATACATTTGTAAGAAATCTTTGGACAGAGCAGTACTATGGTTAGTATTGCTGCTTCATAGCTTGTTGTCCTTCATTTTGGCTCCTGGGAGGGAGTGTCTTCTCTGCAGAGTCTAGCGTCTTCCATGTATCTTTGTGTGTTTTCACCTGGTTTTCCAGTTTCCTCCCAAATCCCTAAGACATGCTATTAGGTGAATTGCCATTAATCTTAATTGCTTTTAGGTTTGCATAAAGTGAGTGTGGTGGGCACATGCATCCTGGGATGGACTAGTGTTCCATTCGGGATTGGTTCTGTACCTTACACCCATCATTTTCTGAGATAGCTTCAGCTCCATTATTACCCTGAATAGAGTAAAATATGTGCATTTGTTTTTTAACTGGATGAGTTGGCTGGCACAATACCATTTTCAGCCATAGTCCAGGTCACATGGTGATTACACAAGATTGCGACATAATAGAGCAGAATAGGAAATATAAACCTAAGACGCACATAGATGAATACAGTGCAGGAAAGAAAATTTTGAATGCAACAGATATAGCAGCTGTAAAGGAATATAGGCAGGCATACGTATGGTTAAAAAAAATGCTCCTTTCATTTTCTCTGTTTCCTTAGTCTGGTGATGGTTGCATTTTTTGCCTAAACCCTACCCACCGCTTTCTACCCATCTTTAAAAAAACAAAAAAGACTTTTGAGAATTAACATGATCCGTCTGTGGAGTCATCTCCACCCTCCGTGGTTGGAGTCTCCAGTTCCTGGTCTCAGCTCAGCCCAGCCCTTGGTCATTTTGGGTCATGGTTAGTGCTTTATCTACTCCCTGGACTGCAGAGTTGTGCAGATGAGCCATTTTCTTTTCTGTCCAGTTTCATCTTTTTCTTTTGCATCCTAAATTGCCCTACAACTTTCCATGTCTGTTCCTTTCATTTCCACATTGTCATACTGCTCATCACTCCACCAAACTTATGTCTTCTTTTGTTTCATTCAACAGTGCAGACTGGAGTGATTTTAGGCACATTTGCTGTCATATGTTTGAAATTTCCCTCAGTTTTCTCCATATGAGCAACAAGTAATCATTTTTTAAGTCATCATTCATTGGTACTGCGAAAAGAAATCTAACCCACTGTTGGCCCAGGAACCTCCCCCTTGAAACTTTACACACATATATATATATATATATATATATATATATATATATATATATATATATATAGACACATACATACACACACACACGCACACAAAGAAAACAAGCCGTTTGTATTTATCGTGCAGCTGCTTTCTATGAAACATTTCTAAATCATTTTTTACTTATTTATTTTTTAAATAAAGGTATTTAGTGGTTAAAAAAGTTGATAACTGGCATATTCTTCTTTGCCCTCCCTGGCTGCCTGGTTGTCCAGTGACTGTGTATAAGCAAAATATCATAATCTTTATTCCTAAAACGTAGCCAAATTCCCAGAATCATTAATAAACTGTTATGAAAGTCATTGCCTTATCAAGTGCAGTTTTGTAGTGATTCTCTCAACATCTGTAGTGATTTAAAACTAACTGGAAAAATGGTCTCTTGAGGACCGTTTGTTTCTGACCATATTAATGTTACTGTCTATTCAGATGCATTTAAAACATTTGCTTTTTTCCCCTTGGATTATATTGCCATATGAAAAGACACTACAGCCTTGTCTGTATCTGCCTGTCAGTTAGCTTATAGCTTCGGACCAAAAGGAATTGCAAGACAGTTTTGTTCTTCAGGTGAAGTTCGGTTATTCACATTTAATAAAATGATTTTGTATAGGAATAGTAAAATTGCTTTTTCCATGGTGGCAAAAGATCCCTCCACTGTAACATCACCCTAATGCAAATATGTACACACATATGTATATACATATATGATATGTATATATGCGTGTGTAAAATAAACACAAAAGTGTATACGAGTTTATCAGCATTGATGGACTGCACATAACAGTGACCATCAAATGAGTAACTAAACACAGCAAAAACATACCTTTCACTGAATGTAAAACACCACCAAATGACAAATATGCAAATCCATACAAAAAGTCCTATCTAGCATTCAGTTAAACACCATACCTCTCGGATGTCCAGTATTTGCCAGAAAATACCAATTTTTATTTGAAAATAACAGAATGCCTTGGCCTCTTTAAATTATGATTTCTGGAGTTCCGTTGGCCCCTTGCTAGCCATTGCATCATCAGCCAGAAGTGATGCTGATGAAGTGATGATGTATGCAAGGAGAACTGAGAACACATTCAGTTTCTCTTGTAACACCTTATTGCTTATAGACTCTAAGATCATAGAAAATAGAAGGCAGCCTTTACAACCTCCCTCCCCTTCTTCCTTAGACCTTACATTTTCTTTTTCATCGAGCAATAGGCAGTCATACCGGAGTGAATTTATGGATTCCCATCCCTTTTTGAAGGAAGAACATGTGGTACATTCCTTAATTTGGATTGCAAGTTTCTTTTTTTTGTTTGTTTTTTTTTTCCTGGAGAAGGAGTAATCATTGCCTAACAAATCTGTCTCTCAGCAGTGTTTTATTTGCTGAAACAGTCTTAGATCCCAGGTTCTAGTGTTAGTAGGACTTTCTGATTCATGGAGATACAAGATGTCTTAGACTATTAAGTCCATAGTGGCTCAAAAGGTTAAACACAGATCATCCGTAAAAAGTTTGTAAGGACACTGAATAAACAGGCTGTGCTTCCAGCCGTTCTTGTCTTTTAGTCCTATGATGTTCTTTAGGTAGGAACCTCTGAGATCTTTCTAGTTGCTTGATATGTGTAGTAAGATAATCTCAAAAGGGTCACTCCATTTTATGATAGTTCTGATCAGTGCAGAATATAGATGGGTAAGAACTTCCCTGGATGTAGATAAAATTTATTTTTTCAATCAGCTGTACCAGGTAAAAACGTTTTCTAACCACTGTTAACATAGTGATGGTCAAAGGCAGTTATCTATCCATGTTCCAAGTGTAATTTTTCT